>NC_069661.1:207219469-207522500 GCF_027244095.1 Hemicordylus capensis
GAGGCGCTCTAGCATGCCTGTACAGTTAGAATAGAGTGCTGCAAGCCCGTGACATCATGGCTTGTGACACTCTATTCCAACTCTGCAGGCGCGCTGGAGCACCTCGCAGTTCTCAAGGGCCACAGGGTCAAACGGTCAGGCATAGCAGCCACTCCCATTCCGCCCCCCGCCACTGCCATGGGGTTCGGGGAGGCCTGCTCGGCTCAGCCACCATCCATGCACATGGCAGCTAGAATTATTGAAGTTTTCAGTGCCGTGGTTCGGCTCCATGGGGCAGCGGCGGCATAAGAACATAAGAACAGCCCTGCTGGATCAGGCTCAAGGCCCATCTAGTCCAGCATCCTGTTTCGCACAGTGGCCCACCAGATGCCGCTGGAAGCCACAGGCAGGAGTTGAGGGCATGCCCTCTCTCCTGCTGTTACTCACCCGCAACTGGTACTCAGAGGCATCCTGCCTTTGAGGCTGGAGGTGGCCCACAGCCCTCCGACTAGTAGCCATTGATAGACCTCTCCTCCATGAAGTCATCCAAACCCCTCTTAAAGCCATCCAGGTTGTTGGCTGTCACCACATCCTGTGGCAGAGAGTTCCACAAGTTTCTGGGGCGGCCTTCCACGGGAGGCCTTCAAAAAATGCAAGTTCCCTTTTTAAAAACTTTAAAATACCTGTAACGTGGTTGTTTTTTTAATTCGCAGGGAGGGGGCGATGAGGGGGCCTTTCAGGTCCGGGCACCAAAATTACCTAGGTGTGGCCCTGATTCTAATGCACTGGTTACCAACTTGAAACCTATATTCAAAACAATGGTGTGAACCAGACCTATTTCTAATCACCTTTTAGGTACAGTTTAGGCTGAGAAATAGGAGGCGGACCAGAGTATTGTAATGGTGGGTGTTAAAGGCTAGAACAAGAATTCTACAATGTCCTAGGCTCTCTGAGTGAAGTGAATGATTTGATGTGTTACCTGGGGCTACTCACAAGCTCTCTTGGCTGTTAAAAAGTAGAACCGCAATGAAAAATAAATCCTTCAAGTCATATATATAGATAGATAGATATAGGAGTTCACTATTAAATTGTGCAGAGGTTATCAGACCCAGAGTTGACAAGAACTCCAAGTCACCAAGTTCTAAGCAAAGCTTTCTTTCCGCAGCCAAGAAATGATGCCCCACGGGCATAACTCCATGCCAGAGCAGTTCAGGTGGCCTATAAATGTTCTTAGCTTCAGTTACCTAGTTCCTAGGCAGTTAAACACACAGTAAGAAAGAAGGAGATAGAGCCCTTGATTTTAAAATGTCACCTTATTTAACATGCTTTCTTAAAAGACCAATTTCTTCATCATACTGCTAATGAGAAAGTCAATGCCACACTGTACATAATTGTATCTTTTACACATTATTACAGGTGCTTAAGGCTCTTTGATGTTAATCAGGAGGCAGAGTTTGGTCTACTTTAAAGTGAATCTTGAGTTTTCTGATCTTAACATTGTAAATTGGATATATTCCAGCAAAATTGGCCTCTCCAACTGACATGGGTTTGAAATGACTCTGAAGTTACAACTTTCTTCTCTCAGATTATAGCCAGAGCAACAATGCCTGCCCTTATAGTAAGTTGGAAATAGAAGACAATCAGGATCTAACTAAACATAATGGCAGCATGAGCCATGTGTCAGAAATGCTCTGTGCAAAAGAGATAAAAGCAGGGGATGTGATTTAAACTAGAGAAGCATTTCTGTTGATTGGGTGAGCATTGCTCTTCATGTTAGATTTCTGAAAGAGAAATAACAGTGCATTTTCTAATAATGCTCTCATTCCCCTGAAGCTAGTCGCATTGATTTGATGAAGTTGAAAGTTCTCTTCCCCTACCACCATACCAGTTCCATCACTGACAGGCAGAAGTGTGCCAGTGAAGAACTGCTCTTTAGATGGACAGATAGATAAAAGCACCCCAAGTATGTGAAAAATGTCGCTACATATCTTTCAAGTGGACACAGGAGTTGGGGGCAATGGGGTGAATTACATGTCCGACAGAGAGCCTGCCCCTCCATTCTCCTCTGTCACAGCCAATGGAAAGCAAGAAAAGAGAGAGGGCTTCTGGGAGGCAGGATATGACAGAAGAATGGTTCACCACCCCCATCCACCTCTACCACCCTTCTTTGCATGAAATTGCATCCCTATGTATTATATCTAGACCATGATGTATTGTTTAAAACAGATTTGCCACCATTCAGTCTAGTTAGACTCTAAGTAATGTCATTTTCATGGCCAGAGCCCATTTTGTCACATAAAAATCTGAGAGCATACCTTAAGTTGGGAGTCCCTCCTATAAAAAAAAAGTATTCTTCATTTAAAGATTTAAAGTATCTTCCATGTAACCACTGGGCACTCATTTCCTTTCTGCCCAACTTATCACATTTGGCCAGCACTTACCACCTGTTCCTATTTTAGGTTCCCTCTACAACTAATATGTAAGTTGACCAAGGTTTGTCTAACCTTTACACCCACAAGCTAATCATTGCAGTTACCATCTGATCAGTGTTCCATATGCTTCTACAGAAGTGATAATCCACATATCATGCAACAATTCTACTGGGATTGGCCAGATTACATAGTGCATTCCCACACCAGTGCCTCCAGCTTTTAGCGAGGGACATTAGGATTTACCATGCATTCCAGTGGATTGATATAGAAAACCAACTATATAGCAACCATGTGGAGTCTGACCTCATGGGACCTTTCTTTGCAACTACACTTCCACCATCGTCTATCCTCTATAAAGAAACACAAATTACCATGCAATATCAATGAAAGTACTGCAGCTCTCCATCAGATTTTGCTGCCCCCTACAGGTGAAATGTGCTTAATACAGAAGGAGTCAAATGTGAGAAAGCTGAATAAATAGAAGTGATAGAATGAATAAAAGTGGCTGGTCAAATACGCATAGTATATGCTTTTCTCCTTAGCTTAAGCCATATATCCTTCCACACAGTGTTACTCCAGTGTTAAAGTTGCCTCATGCATCATGTTGAAAGCATTAATTTTGTCCTGTACACATTTCCTACAGTGTGTAATGGCATACCTGGAAAGTCATAACAACTATAAAATGAAGGTTTGTCAGTTAAAAAAAAAATTGGGGTTTTTTTTTAAAGAAGAGGCAGTTGTACTCTAGGAGTCAATTTTCAACTTCAATTGGCATATAAAAATCGCATAAAATATTCAAGATGCTATTTTCAAATCATTTAACCATCTTCCCACATGAAAGACATGAGTTTAGATCCACTTTGTGTTATGAATGGTGACCCAGGAGCAATTTCACTCTCTTGTTAAAGTATTTTTCCCCCTTAAAACACCCTGCAGGCTCTGTTCAATGAGGTTGTTTAAAAAAAACAAAACACCTAGGTCTGCAGCTATTCAAGGTGCATTTCTAGAAGTGAAAGGATTTGGTCAAACTTAAAATTTTCTATCACAATGGTTATTTTTATATATATATGTGCTGTAATTTCAAAGCAGAAATTGAAGCAGGCACTAAAAAGCTAAGGGCTGCGCATTCTCCTATTGTTGTTTTCTTCTTTTTGATCGAAACAGAGAACATCAGTAAGAAGTTCAGTTCGTAGGTGACCAGAATGCCAATAGGACTGATAAAAATATCTGGAGCCTTTTACCTCCAGAGAACATCTGAGAACAGGGAGCATCAGTACAGGTTATCAGAATGCTGATGGGACTGATAAAAATATCAGAGGAGCCTTTTACCTCCAGGTCAGCCGGGACCAACAGTTATTACCACTTGATGACATTTTAGTGCTCCGAATGGGAAAAAAAGGTTGGTGCTTTTGCTTCAGTTTCTGGATACCCACTTCAGCAATACCCGCGCAGCTTGTATTAAATCTGATTTCTCAGTGCTTGGTTGGGTCAGTTATTGAGTCATGGTCAATTATTTCTACCATCTCTCTCTTCCTTTTTCAATTAATTGCAGTGAACCAACTTGGAATGGCTAAAATGTTTCTCCATGTCTCTGAGGGCCAAATTAAATGTTACACCGCAGCTGTGTGTACCATTAATGTTGTCCTGATGGCTGGGTCTCCCTGGCAATGCACCCCCCAAAGGGGGTGATGTTTAGTGCAGAAGCTGCAGATTATATTTTAACTCTTCCTTGAACAACTACTTTTCTCCAGAATCTTGTCCCTGCAAGCTACTCCTCACATCCATCCACCCACATAGGGCTCCAGTGTAGACAGTGAGGTGAGTCTCACGATCAGTGAGGCGAGTCTCATGATCAGTGAGACTCGCCGAAAGCAGGTTAGCGGGGAGAGTGGGCTCAGCACACTCTCCCTGTAGATGATCAGGCAGGAAGCCCTGGGCAGCCGGATCAGCCGGCCACACAACTGCTGGCTCTGTCACAGAGCCGGCGGGGGCTACGGGATTATGGGTAGCGCGGCACCCAGAAGTTCCAGGATGCCCTGCGAGAGTATGCAGGGCATCTTGGAGAGACCCTCAGGGCTGGAAGGCTTGTTTCAGCCCCCCGGCAGGGGTCTCCTCGGGTGTTGCCACAGCGGTGAGACATGCCATGGCAATACATGGTCAAATAGACGGGGTTAGCGGAGTGTTCGCTCCGCCAACCTCGTCTAAGGGGAGGGCTCCATAAGCAGGTTACCTGCTTTGAGAACTCTGGGCTTGCTTGCGAACCTAGTGTCTCTCACGCTCGTCAGAAAATGGGCTAGGCTCCCGTCGCCCGCTTTTTTGTGATCGTGAGAATTGCCTCCTTGTTTACCTCAGACATAGGTCTGGGATCTTGTGTAGGAGGAAAATGAGTTTATTTATGGGGAAGGCTTAAGCACACTTTATTTTCTGATAGCTTTTTAAAAATTATCCCTCCTCTTAGGTCATTGCAAGGAAGAAGTTGGTTAACATTGCATACTGCTACATTTTAACATTTAAGGCTCATCCACACGATTGAGAATAGGCTAGGAGGAGCCTCCGACCTTAATTCGGGAGCTGTGTGCACTCACGATATTTGATTGTCTGTCCGTTAAAAACAAGATCAGAGGTGCCCTTCATGATCATGTGCTAAGCAGCAATTGGATCAGAGGGCTCCTTCCTACCCAGCAGCTGTACTCAACTGTAGAATAAGGTAGCACAAAAAGCCCTGTGACCCAGCTGATGCTTAGCACACAAGCATGGATGGCACCTCCCACCTTGATTTTAACTGACAGATGATGTTAACAAATTGCAGTCCAAATAATCACGGGGCAGTTTTAAATTACCATTGTACCTCTATGTGGCACGACATGTTGTGGCTGGTTCAGGATGAGTCGGTTCAGGCAGTCAATTTTAATTAGGTTAAGCAAGCAAATGTGAAGGAGTCCCCAAAATAAAGGGAGGTTTAGTAGGCTTCTACGCCACTGGAAAAGTAGTTTGAAACTGAGCAGAGTTCCAAAAACTGTCTGTAGTATGGTAGAGGGAGCTGTTGAAAAGAAAAGAAAAAAGATGGCATTCCACTGCAGTAGTATAAGTGGTGCAGTGGGGAAATGCTTGACTAACAAGCAGAAAGTTGCCGATTTGAATCCCCGCTGGTACTATACTGGGCAGCAGCGATATAGGAAGATGCTGAAAGACATCATCTCATACTGCACGGGAGGAGACGATGGTAAACCCCTCCTGTATTCTACTAAAGAAAACCACAGGGCTCTGTGGGCGCCAGGAGTTGGAATTGACTTCACGGCACACTTTACCTTCACCTTTAGTATAATCCTGGTATATGGCCCTTTAAGTTTAGAAGAGCCAAGGGGAATAAGCACCTTGGAATGCATGTGTGCAGTTTTGTGTTGTGGTTTCTGCATGCATTACAGGTGCAGCTGCACAGTCCCTCCCCGCCCCCCAGGAAAGAACCCAGAGAGAAAGTGGGATATGCTCTTGTAGGAGATATATATTAAAAAAAAATCTGAGCAGCCTGGCTCAGGGAAGATAAAGGTGTTAAGAAACAAAAGGGGGCATGATAATAATTTGCCTGTTTTAGTAGGCACACACTGTCAAATATATTGTTCACTTCTCCAGCATTGTTCTACTTTCTTGCTATTTATGGACTCCTTTTAGACATGGTAGCTTTGAGAGAGATGAGACCTTCGTAAGTGATGGCCTGTAGAATCCAGTATCATCTCAACTAATGCCAAGAGCAGAGAACGGAGCCATCTGCTTTGATTTTAATACTGCAGGTATTGTCATATCCTGTGTTGATGGTTGCACCAGTGCAATGACAAAGCAGCCTAAGCCAGTGTGGTGTAGTGGAGTAGAGTGCTGCACTAGAACTGGGGAGACCCGAGTTCAAATCCCCATTCAGCCATGATTCTTGCTGGGTGACTCTGGGCCAGTCACTTTTCTCTCAGCCTAACCTACTTCATAGGGTTGTTGTGAGGAGGAACTTAAGTATGTACTACTCTGGGCTCCTTGGAGGAAGAGCGGGATATAAAATGTAATAAATAAATGAAAATTAAAAATAAATAATAGAACTTCCCAACTGATGCAGTGGGAAAGTGGCAATTGTTGACCCCCTCTCCTTTCCCAGGAAGGGGAACACAAAAATATGTCTTCTTCCCCCAAGGGGACATATTTTTGGGTAGCACAGAGGGCTTCATAGGGAAGGGGAGGGCATCAAAAATTTGCCACTTCCCTGCTGTACTTGAGAAGTTTGGTTAGGCTGCTCTCTCACAGCACTAAGGCATCCGTTGCTGCAGAGTGATTTCTTGATTTATAAGGAATTGAACAAGAGGAAGTAACGTTAAGTTATCTTAGTTGCAGAAACAACATCTTAATTATTTATTATTTCTTAACACTAGCTAACAAGGTAACAGTCACTTCTGTAATAGGAGGAGAGCACAGGAAACTGGAGGTCCCTTCTTCTCCAAAATCTGAAGCCAGTCATCCAAACTTGGAAAACTGAAGTTAAGGGTGAAAAAGGGACCTGTGGTTTCCCCTCACCTTCCTTCGATCAGAGTTCATTGCCTTTCACTCTGGTTTTGTGGTGCCAGTGTTCTGTATGAATGCTGGCACCGTAGTTAGGGGGCGCAGAGAGCCGGAGTTGAGGGAGAAAGCTCCTCCTGCACTCTGGCCCAATTGGTTGTGTGGGCTGTCCTTCTGTCAAGAAGGCCCACACAGGCAGCTTCCCCATCTCTCCGCAGTCTTGGTGACTGCAGAGAGGCAGCTCTCCCTGTTGTCCTAATGCAGAAGGGAGAGTGGGGGAGGGAGGTGGACCCGCGGTTCCACACTACATCTGAACTCGGCATATGCTTAGTTACGCAGTACAATTCCAACACAGTACAATTCCTTGCCCTGTGTGTCAGCATCTGAATGTTTAAAGAGATCATGAAAGTCAAGGAACATCTGCAATTATTGCTTATATAATCTAAATATGGATCATTTAAAAAAATTGCCTCTCAGTCTATTTTTGCAATTAGTCTGTAACTTTATTCTGGTAGAATAGGAGAAAGGGGGGAAGACAGAGAGAAAGATTCATTAGCACAGCCCCTTGTGTGAGTCTGAGCAGCTCACTGGATGCTGGCCTTAGTCCTTAATCTAAGCAGTTCTGGATCTTGTGCAAAACCAATTAAAATAAATGGTGATTGTGATGGAGCAGAGCTTAGTTTAATGTTGTCAGACTTTCTATAAGTCTTTGTCCCATGATAGCTGGAATATTAATTTATAAATAAACCTTGAATCCTTCATTATTGAGACAACATTCCATCAATAAATGGCACATGCCAGTCAAGCAATTTTAAAAGGTCTTGGAACTTTTTGTTAAACTCTTTTTAGCAGGGGCTTTCTTAAATTGCATTTTAAAATGTATTTTAATACTCGTATCTCTTCTACAAAGCTGGTGATGGCGGCATCTCCCTGAAGATTCCTCTGTCTGGAAGAAAGACTGAAGCAGTGCAGATTTCTTTGGCTGCTTGCTTGTTCAGGGATACAAGCAGGGTTTTAATTGAATGGGAAGTAGGGAGAACACAGGTTTCTTTGTTAAAATTCTGTAATTAATATTTCTTTTATGAATGGTAATTTAAGTAATTAATGTTACCTTAATGTTAAGTAGTAGGGGGGAAAGTTACCAGTTGAGCCTTAATTAGAAACAAAGGCTGACATCCTGACTGATGAAGTGCTTGAAGAAGGACGTTGTGCTAACACAAAGCTGTTGTGCTAGCTACTTGTGCTAGGCCTGGGGCTTGCAATCGAAAGCTAGTAGTAGGAATAAACTGGCATCATGAAATGTTGAACTTTTTTTCAGTTGAAAAGGGAAAAGTTAAATAACTTTACTTTTACTTGATTAAATTTACAGACATGGACCAAGACATACAGCATAATACCTAATAAGCAATACAAAATACAATTTAAAAGCGCATAGATCTTCTATATCTAATAATAATGTAACAGAATTTAGCTGTAACATAAGATACTACATCATCCCGATCTGACAAAAGAAAATTTACAAGAGCTTCATTTATTTATTTTACATTTTTTATATCCCGCTCTTCCTCCAAGGAGCCCAGAGCGGTGTACTACATACTTAAGTTTCTCTTTCACAACAACCCTGTGAAGTAGGTTAGGCTGAGAGAGAAGTGACTGGCCCAGAGTCACCCAGCAAGTATCATGGCTGAATGGGGATTTGAACTCAGGTCTCCCCAGTCGTAGTCCAGCACTCTAACCACTACACCATGCTAGCTCTCATCAGATGATCCCCCCAATCTGCATATCAACGCGGAAATCAATCGTTGTCTAACCTCGTGATATAACTTGCAGTGGAGTAAAATATGAGCTCTAGTTTCTATGTCACCACAGGAGCATTTTCTATCTTGTAAAGAAAGGTGCCGGAATCTCCCTTCTAAAAGTTAAATAACAAATAGCACAAAGGGAGAATAAGAGTGGACATATTTCCGGGGGGGGGGGCATTGACTACTAAAGGAAATCCCATGTACACACATTTGGAACTGTGCTACTCTTCGGAGATATTTTGTACCAATAAATGAGGTAATAAATTGGTCTTTCTACCAACGCACACAAAAAATCAACACTCTCAGTGTGTCTGTTTCTGGATACCAAACAATTTTGTACATCGTTTCAGCACTTAGTGATTTCTTCCAAATATGAGTCATGAAATGTTAAAAAGAGATAAGCATCTGAAGAGCTTACACATTGCTAGCATGCTTCTTAGGGTCTGACCAATAAATTTGCATCTACTCAGAAAACAGTAACCTTGCATTCATTTCCAGGGTAACTGTGTTATCTCTGGAAAACTGAAGTTCACTTTCTTCACAGCAATATGAGAGTACGGTTGCTAGAAAACAGGATTCCAAAATTAATCTTTTCCCTAACAACGTCAAGAAAGAATAACACCACCTGCTGTGTCAACTGGCTGAATCTTGACTGGAGAACTGAACTTTTGGATAATTGACCTGGCATGCTTTTGCGGATGTAGAAACACTCTAGGGCTTTCACATTTGCTATCTTGTTGTCCAAAATAAAGCTATGCTTCATGGGACTACAGAATGCTGTGGCCAAATATTGCACTATCATTCAACTTTCTGCTCATTCTGTTCTGATCTATGAGAACTCTGGGTATTGAAGGAGAAAAAGAATGACAGCCATTCCTGTTGTCTCAAAACAGCTGCTGGGTTGTGCACATAAATTATTTTGCCTGAAAATGTAATTACTAATGTTTATTCGTCATTTGCAAGCTCTTTTTGGCTATTGTGAGTGGAAGTTGAAGCATAATATACTTAAGTGATTTAAAGATTCACTGGTTGTTAAAGTGTCCATCCCTCCCCCCTCCCCCAATAAAAAGGGCTGTGCTGCTGAATTGTCTAAGTTATTTGTACCATCTGATGAAGGGGTGTGCCTGAAATGCATTTTGTGTTTTGTTTCGAGCTCGAAATGAAAGGCAAAATATGCAGAACATTTCACTGAAACACTTAAAACATTTCGAATCCATTTCATGTCTTTCGAGTGTTTCAGCCATAGAGAACAAAGGGAAACTCGAAACACTTCTAGGGACACCAAAGCGGGTTGGATGGTAGGGTATGGTGGGTGCTACCTACCACCCACCTCACAAAAGAAATGGGCAAGCAAATGTTTAACCTTTCCCACAAACCCCCATAGGATCCTATGGGGAAAGGTTAAAAATTTGTTTAAAATTGCCTGTTTGCCCATTTCTTTTGTGGATTGGCTGGTAGGTGGTACCCATCATGCTGTACCACACAAACCACTTTGGTGTCCCTAGGAGATACCTATGAGGAACAATTGGGTATTTTGAGTTTGCACTGCAATCACACAGTAAAGGGGAATCTGTCCCTCTCAACACAGAACACACATTTCAAACATAGTCCAAAAATGGCCAAAAAGGAATCATGGACTGAGAATCCACTGCCAGCCACAGTGCCTGTGCTGCCGTAACATCACTGGCACAAGTTGCTTTATCACACATAATTATGACCTTAGTTCCTAGCATTGCAACAGCTGCCACAGCAGCATCCTTGCAGCGAGTATAGCCATACACTCAACTAGAGGAACTTCAGCCACATTTTGAGTATATCTTGCAATGAAAATTGCAGAGCAGACCAGAGCAGTGAGTGAAGCACAAGTTAGTCTCAAGGCCAATCATGGAGCTCATCACAACAATCACCAAGAAATATTACACACACACACACACACACACACCTGCCACTGTCCATTTCTCACCACACTATTTCATAAACAAACCATACCACAACTCAAGAAAGGCAGGCAGGCACCCAAGTTCTGTCTTTATCAATCTGAGATCAAGCAAAACCAGATAGTTTTAGCAGCAATAGCACAACAAGCATATTATACTCAGTGCTGATTTCTTGATTCCTTCCTCCCTTCCTGATGTAAGGGCTTCCTGATGTAAGGCCTTCCAGTCCCTTTGAAAACCTTTTGAAATGTCCTCATTTTTCTTCCCCCTTTGCCAATCTGAGATTCAGCAAATGTTATAGCAACAATGACACAGCATATACTCAATGCTGAGAAAAGGAAACCACAAAATCAAACTTTTCTTCCTCCTGTCCTGATGTCTTCTTCAAGAGAGGCATAAGGGCTCTCTTTCTGCCTCCTAGTCCCTTTCAATGTATTTTGAAATTCCCTCCAAAAGTTCCCTCCCCCCTGAAATGAAATCCCCCCCCCGCAATGTTGGCACAGCTGCCCATGACAACACTTGATTTGGATGATAACAAGCCAAACAAGGAGATCACAATCCAATCAGAATCCAGTTCCAGAAAACCAATCAGGAAAAGAAAAACAGGCTGGCAAAATGGCGCTTGGAAGACTCAAAATGATTTGAGCTCAAAACAGATTCATTTTGCACTCAAAACAGGTCATTTATTTTAAGGGTGTTTCATTTCAAGTTTGAAACACTTGGAATGGCCTGTTTTGTGGTCAAATCATTTTGAGCTCAAATCGTTTTACACATCCTTAATCTGATGCACCAAAATACATGGAGACCTTTGCCTCTGAGGAACATTGTTATACAAATGTGCTGGGCACGTAAAAATAAATTATGATTTTTGAACATCAGTTTGCATCCTCACCCAACTTTTTTCATTTTTCATCTACAGCACTTGCCATCATCTCACCACTTCTCAGCACCCACACAAATGGGAATTCCTGGATACACAAACAGTCAGGAGTTAGTTGATGAGTTTCTATACACACTGGCTGACATCCAGACTAAGGAAACACCAGCCTTAACATGAAGCACTGGTGCTGTTGCACTACACACTAACACACCAGGGGTGTGCACAAAACCAGTTTGCCTGGTTCAGTTTGAGTCCAAACAAGACTTGGACCAGACCAGGCATGTTAGGTTTTGTGCACCCCCAAACACCCCCCCCCCCAGTTTGATTCAAGTTCGAACCAGTTCAGGGGTTTAAAAATAGTTTTTGAAAAAACAAACTCACCACCTCTGTGGGTGGTGCTCCAGCCACAGGGGGTCTCTGGAGATTTCCCCTCCCCCGTTGGCCTCCCCAAGTATCATAACAGTATGGTTCAGGTGGTTTTCACCCTGTTCCCGGCCTCTGTGTAGCTGTGGGGGCCATTTTAGAGGCTTCCATGAATGAGCAATGGACACCTGTGTGACTGGGTCATGTAGGTGTTCATTGTGCATGTGTTACAGCTTCCAAAATAGCCACTGCAACACAGAGGCCCAAAATGGACCAAAAACCACCCAAATCTGGCTGTTATGATACTGGGGGAGGCTGGAGGGGGGGGGGACCTCCAGAGACCCCTTGCTACCATGGCAGTGTCCCTAGGAGTGGTGAGTTTGTCTAAAAAAATATTTTTAAACCATTAGAACCCCCAAACCGGACGGGGGTGTTTGGCTCGATCTCAAACTGAACTGAGGCAGGTTCAGTTTGAGTCTGGCTCGATGTCGAGCCCTTGACGATGGGCCTGTTTGATGTTGAATCAATTCGAATTCAAACCAGTTTGCACAGCCCTATAACACAACTCTGCTGTTTGCATGCTGGAGGTATGATTTTGGCTGCTTCTGAACCTGGAAGCACTTCCTGCAGTCTGGAAGTAGTTCGCTGAGGACAGTATGACCCCATGAGACCTACTTCTGGGTTACAAAGAGTGCTTCCAGGGACATGAGAAACTGGTGGAAATCCACCACCACCACCAATTATGTGGGCCAATTAGTCCAAATCTAGCAGCAGTGCTGGAAGCACTGGTGTTTCCTTGGTCTGGATGACAGCCTCTGTCTGATCTTGTTACTTGTGGACAGCTTTCCAATCCACTCCTTGTTTTCTTCTGTGTTATGAGAGTGTTCCTGGATTTTAGGCAAGGCTTTGTAAGTGACAGGAACTTCACATATCAGAGGCAAACAATCAACTGCTCAATAAAAGCAAGATCTGAGAAACCACAATTTCAGGCAAAAGAAAATATAATATAAAATAGCAACCTAACTATTGTTCCATACCATGTCTCAATTTTCCCGTTCATCTGAATTGGAAACAGGGACATGTTGGCAGGTATGTTGCTCTAATCCTTTTGGACAGAAATTAGGACTCATCTTAAAGATAGTGCGGATCCAAAAACACCACTCCAATGTTTACAGGTGGCAAAAATAGGGAAATAGGATTTCAGTAGTTGTTAGAGGGGCCCTCAAAACAATTGCCAATTTTTCAGGGTGAACATTCCTTTTTTAAAGAACAAAAAATGCTCTGCCTCTGTAGGGTGACTGAAGGCGACAACCATACTTCAAATGCTGCTGCCCTTCCTGGCAGGAAGCCGCTACCAGCAGCCATTTGAGTTTCACCAAACTGCACCAGAGAATGATGTGGTATGATGTTGTATCATTTCAGGGGGGCTCAGGAGTGGCTGCTGGGCTCAACCGCTCGGCTCGCAGCCCTTGAGAACTGCAAGAAAGCTCTGCTCCACCTCCTGATGCCACCATGGGGGTGGGGGAGGCCTGCTTGGCTCACTCAACCCACCCCGTATCCTCTGGCAGCTGCACACATGGGCATGGTTAGAATTTTTGAAGTTTTTGCAGGGCAGTGGGGCAGCAGTGGGGTGGGGAGGGGTGGGGTGGGAGCATGGCAGAATGCCCCCTGGAGCTTGGAGGCCACGGGCTGGGTCCCCAAGGTCCGGGGGTAAGAGCACCTCTGAACTCAGAGCTTCTTCTGTAGGGAATTAGCAGAGCGGTCTTCCATCTTGGCAGAGGTTGTTAAAGGCAGGATATAGGAAGAGGTCAGTGAAGATGGGCAGTGGTCATGAAACGAGGGCAGATTAAGAACAGACTGACATCACAACCCCTTATGGGACAAAAGTATCTCTGGCTTGATTTGAAGTCCTCACTAACAATAAACATTGTTACTGATCACTTCAAAGGTCAGAGAAAGGCTTATAACACTAAGGCCATTCCAGGAGTGGGAAGTTATACTCTCTTATCGCTTTAAAATGATTAGAGAGTATCACCATGAATTCCAACTGAGATGTATCTGTTAGGAAAGCACCATTTTAAGTTCATGGGGAAGGTAGGAGACAGTATTCAGAACACGTTCAGGAATAAAGAAAAGCCTGATATTGAAAGCACAACTTTCAAAGTAGCTACTGCCTTAAATAATAAGTATGTATTCTAAAACTTGCTCCTGCTAAAAGTTTTTTTTTTTTTAATAACTTCACAACGTTTGCTGATGCTTTCCAGAGGGTTTTTGCTGTTAAGTGCATCTTGCTTTCCAGTTTGTTTATTAACCTCAGTTGGGAGGGTTCCAGACCTCCCAGGATCCAAACTAGCAACGAATATAACACATTTCACAATTATAACTGGCAAATACACCATGACTGGCCAAACAACAAACGAACAACCTACCTTCTGTGTTTGGATACAGTCCTTCTTTTATAAAAAGGTTATTTTTTTCCAAGTGATTTCAATTTTGGTCTAAAAACGTTAATAGATAGAGGAAATTTGCTTCAGCGTTGAATTTAAAAATCCCTTTCTGTTTGGGGAGGTGTAGGGTAAGATGAAGTTAAGGAGAGAGTTTCTTTGTCTGATAGTTCTGCCCTGCTGTGTGGTGTAGGGTTTCTGATTCAGGACTTAATTGAACTGCTCAAAGATACCTTCCCCACAGATTAGTCCTCTGTTTTTCCTGGGCGTGTTGACCTCATGCCCAGATGATTGCCAGCTGCCCCCGGCAGAATGGAGGTTTGGGGGCCAGGATACATCATCCTGGCCTCCAGAACTCCCACCATGCCCTGCGCAAATGTGCGGTGCATTGTGGGGGATCCCCACCACAACAGGCAGGCACTTGTCCATGTTGCAGCACTGGCTAAAAGCATCCGGCACTGCACAGGATTACAAAAACGGGGCTAAAGGAGCTCTCGCTCCCTGAATCCCATATTCTCTGCAGGCAGGTTTGCCACCAAGGCACCACACCAGGTTTGGCTACAGTCCTGGTGGTTCTTACGAGCAGACATGATCGGGCTTGGCTTGCTTAGCCCAGTCTTGGCTGCACATGAGAACAGCTTCAATAAATAATTAAGATGTTGTTTCTGCAACTAAAGATAACTAAGCCTCTTGCTTAATTCCTTATAAATAAAGGAATCACTTTGCAACAGGGGCATGAGGAGGGTGGCTTACCCTCCTCCCCATCTTCCACTTCACTGGAAGAAGTCATAGTGGCAGTGACAGCAGCAGCAGCACTTCAAGTGCGGTTGCTCTTTCCAGCATCTCGTTCCTGCTGTTTGCCATTTTTCCCCCTCCCAGAATGCACTGGGGGAATTACTCTCATCACAATATAGTGTCATTCCAGGTGGGCAAATTGTGGCTCTCTTTTTATCCACAGGGTGGTGTCAGCCCCACCCCCACCCGGAATGTTGTGACATTGTGACAAGCATCACTATCCCCGGAGCATTTCAGGAGAAATGGCAGCAGGCAGGAGCTGGTTGTCAGGAGGAGCAGCAGTACTTACAGGACTGCTGTACTGTAAGAACCAGAGGCGTAACTATAGGGGGGGCAGGGGGGGCACGTGCCCCGGGCGCCATCTTTTCTGGTCACATGGGGGGCGCCGACATGACAAAAATTTTTTTTAATTTTTTAAAAATGTTTTGTTAATACAAATGTTTCCTGCTCAGTGCAGCAGCACTGCAGCAGTCAAGGGAGTGCGTCGGCGCCCCCTCCCCCATGAGCGGTCCCTTCCATGCCACCCGCGCCCGCCCCCCATTGCTTTGTTGGCGCCTGGTGGCCAGTCAGTGGCCTGGCTTGGCGGCAGCGGCGGGCGCTTGTGAGGAAAAACCTAAGTATAATGTAGTATGTTGTGGCGCGGGGGGGGGGGGGCGGGGGGCGCCATTTCAGTGCTTGCCCTGGGCGCCATTTTCCCTAGTTACGCCTCTGGTAAGAACTGCTGCTGCTATCATTGCTGCAGTAGCTTTTTCCAGTTAAAAGAAACAAAAAGGGTTAACCCCACTCCCCATGCCATCCTGCCCAAAACATTTGCTGTTCTTTCACGAGCCCCTCTTTCAAAAAAATTTCCCAGACCTGGCTGGTAATGATTCAAAAATGCTAACAGTAATTTTGGTGGATTGTTTCGGTTTACCACTAGTTGGTTGTGTATTATGTACAGTTCTAGCTTGATTTAATTTACTGATTGATAAGCTGATGTTGGTTAATACTGGGTTTGGTCTTGAAGTGTTCGATTCCAGCAATTCACTGAAATTTTGGCAAAGTACTGGGGTCCAACAGGGGTAGAAATCTTTGTTACTTTAGTCAAGGAACCCATGAATATTTTTTAAATGTGAAGATGGAGCAAAGAGCTTAAGTTGGGGGAGCATTTTTTCTTGCTTAAACCTTCAGATTGCTTAAATCTGAAGGCCCACCTGCTCCTAAGGGTCTCTGTCCACTTGACAAGATAATCAGAGGGGTCTCTGCTCCATTGTTTGTGGAAGAGGCTTGGCGGTTGTTGAGCATGCAGGACAGGGCCTTCTCAGTCATTGCCCCCAGGCTTTGGGATGCTCTCCCGGCTGCCATCCGCTCCTCAGCCGCCATCACAGTTTTTAGAAAACAAGTTAAAATGTGTCTCTTCACCTAGGCTTTATATGGGGGTGCAGTTTTTACTGCTGCTGCTTTGTGTGTGTGGTTTGTTTTGTTTTTTCTGTATTACTGTTTTATGTAGGTTTTTAACTGTTTAAATAGAAATCAATTATATTTATATTTAATATATGTACTTTTTGTATGGTGCATTGTTTTAATTATATTGTAAACAGCTTTGGGATTGTTTTAATGAAAAGCAGTATAGAAATCAATCAATCAATCAATCAGCAAGCAAACAAACAAACCTTTGCAAATTCTGCCTCTCTTGGTAGTGGTAACAACACGTAGAAGTCCCACTTTTGTGGCTGCCTGAAGAAAAGTAGCACTTTTGAGCACCACTAGTCCAGTTCTTCTGCCAACAGAGGCAATAGTGTTTGGCAACATTTAAGCAAGAAAAACATTGCCCCTCAGTTTAAAGTAAACTCCCTGCCCCATGTTTGAACATAAAATGAATTTTGTGGGTCCCCATAATCTCTCCCTCATTTCCTCCCCACTCCCAGCAAAAATGATAAGGGAGATTCAGGCCAACCCTAGTTAATACTAGTTAGACATCGGTAACAAAGGTATTGCTTGAGTTTGCTTAATTATTTAATTAGCAGGATTGTCCTCTGATGCCTGTTAGAGGTGTTTTGTTTAATAATAACTGATTTAAGTGTAAATAACTAAAGGTATTTGAGTTTGTTTAATTGATTATTCAACTATTATGTTTGTTTACTCAACCAATTAAAGATGTTACAGTCTTGGTTTCATATCATTTTATGTTCATTATGGTTCATTTAAACGTAACTGGCTATAGATATTGAGTGAAGGTATTACTTTAATTTGATTTTGCTTACAGTAATTTAATTATGGATGGAAAAGGACACCAAGAGCACAACCAATGGATACTTATTCTGCCAATAGAGCTACAGAGCTGGATTTTGGATCTAATAGGATCATATATTACCATCTCCCATTTAATCTTTACAGATGGTGGTGGTTTAGCTGAAATTAGATGTTCCAGAAATCTATTCATAACAAATTAGAACTAGTGGGGGAAATGCTGAAGATATTATTACTAGATAGAAGAAAAATTAGAAGCTCTCAAATAAAATAGGCAGTTATGAACAGAACAAATGGATTTCAAGGAAGAGCAAATCATTCTTGTAAAAAAAACATTTGCAAACTAGAAGTATCCATTTCAAAATTATCAGTTCACATAGAAAAGCTAGAAGATAAAGCAAGCTTTATACTGCATGGTGTGGTCACCACGATACGGTGGTCATGTGAACCCAGTGGTGCTCTTACCCCTGGACACTGGGGTCAAAGTCCAGGCTTCCACAACCCTTGGGGGCTCCCAAATTCTCTTTAGTCTGTCCTGGGTGGTGTGGTCACCATTGGCCTGCACTGCGCCAGGTGGCCGACTGTGTTTATGATCTGTGCCAGGTGCGTTAGAGACAGAGTGGGGAGTGGTGAAAGAAATACGTTGGATGAGAATAGGGGGATGATGCTTAACTTGCAGCCGGTGGTGGGAGGGGGCTCCAAAGGTCTTTAGGTCCAGGGCAGGCTCCAAAATTATGTAGGTGCACCTCTGTACCTAGGCTAATCTGTTCCAAGGACATTTCTGGGCATCACTAACTGCAAACTTTCTGCTCTTTTTATCTGCAACTTTCCGCAACTCTTTCCGCTCTTTTTATCATCCCAGTCTTTAGTGTGTGATGGTTGCTGTTAGTCTACAGATGGTTGACAAGTACCAGTTACATGCTGTGCATTGCTGACTTCCCACTATACAACAAATATTTACGGATACAATAAATATTTGTATACCACTTTTCAACAAAAGTCCCCAAAGCAGTTGAGAGAAAGAGAGAGAGATGGAGCCCTGTCCCCAAAGGGCTCAGAGTTTTGTTTTTTTAAAAGAAACACAAGATAGACACCAGCATCACCCACCGGAGGGAAGTTTTGCTGGGAATGGATAGGGCCAGTTGCTCTCCCTCTGCTCAATAAAGAGAATCACCACTTTAAAAAGGTGCCTCTTTGCTCAGTTATCAGAGTGCATTAGTATATATGGGGAGGGTAAAATACTTATCCTTTCTTGGGACATTTCCTGCAGTTCCAGCTTTGGGAACTGGAAGCATAAGAGGCAGGCCCATAGCCAGCAAGGGGGCTTAATGGTATATGAGGAGGGGGAATCCATCATAAGACAATATGGAACTACTACTACTACTACTAATAATAATAATAATAATAATAATATACCACTTTTCAACACGCACAAATGTTCTCAAATTGGTTTACTTAGAAAACAAAAAACATTATTCTCCCCTCTCCCCAAATACCTAAATACAAGCCTGCTACATTTTCAGTTATTACATTTAATAATTTGATTCAAAGAAGTGCACTTTTATATACGTAATGCAGGAGAGACTAAGCCCTACATACTTAGAGCTGTGGCTATAGACCTGTTGTGGCTATAGAGCTGTTATGATGTGCCCAGAAGTGGTCCAAAATGCTTGGACTCTGCATCCATCACAGTTCAGGTAAGGCTGTGAGGCTTGGTGATATACTAGAGGAGGAGAGAGAAGAGGCATTTGTTCCCAAAGAAAAGGCATGACAGGAACAGGAACAATGCAAATATGCAGGGCAGACAACAACTTCCAGGGAGTTTGATTCCTGGGACCAGCAAGGGTTCATCCTCCAACCTGTAAATAAACACAGCAGCCAATCAAGGTTTAGTCAACTTCTACCCCAGAGCTGGCAGGTACAGTTAATGATCTCAGAGAAGAAAAGATCTTCATATGGAAAGTCATAGCTGTGGATAACTCTCAAGGGAGAGCAAGTACCCTCAGGGCAAGCTGGGTAAGGCTCAACTCTGCCGCTCAGCCAAAGAGTGTCATAAATTTGGAAAGTTGTGCTTTCAGGCATATGAAGAATCTTTCAACCTTTCTTAAAGGGAAAAAATATACAGCTTTCATTTTGCTCAGCCTAATGGAGCGCTCACAAGCTGGCAGCACTGAACAGCTCGTCTTGTCTTAACAGTACCGGATGTCAGCATTTTTACAATAGGCTGATAGCCATAGCCAGGGTTTTTCAGAGTTGTCTCCTCTGAAATGTTTTAAAAGGGACTTTGATTCCCAAAGTTTTATATGCATGTTTTAGATGATGAAAGACCAGCAACTTTCTTTTATGTCTCAGCAGCTGAGGATTCTTGTGGACTTTTAAAAATAGTAATTCTTATTAATTGTAGATGAAGGATTAAAGGAGATTTAAATAAGGGGAGCTAAAATGATTACTTCACTGCCAGCTATGGGCATGGTCCTCAGGGAAATTCTCCCATGCAAGCTCCATTGAAATTAATAGGAGCTGCAATAGAGCACGGTTCAGTGCAGCTTGTGCAGGAGAACCTCCCACTGGATTTGTCTCCTATAAATGCATATTCCTTATCTATATTTTCTCATTTCGGTTCTCTTCCCCCATGACATTTCTCCATTTGATAGCATCATTTCTGACCGCATCCCAAGGGCTGTCTTGCTTACTTCTGCCCATGGCATTGTAGAAGTACCCTTTAGAGAAATCAAACAGAAAATGAATTTACAGCCAGATCTCTGGCCCACTGAAAAGATAATAAGTCAGAATGCATTTCCCCTCCTATTTCTCTCAGACCTGTTTTTCCAATATGGCATTGTTTGATTTGAAAATATGGAGCTAACCCATGTTATTTGCTTTTAAGGAAATTGAGAAGCCATTCTGATCATTTGGTCCCTCTGAATCAGGTCCCATGTGCAAAAGGGTGGGTGAGAAGCCCTGCATCCAATACCCAGGACTGGTGATGCAGTAGCCTCTTGCTGGATCAGAGCTGTATATGCATATGCATATGCATATGTATATATGTATATGCAGAGCTGTTAGTTCTCTCAGTTCTGACTGTGCCACATACCTCTTTTTAGGAGGTGCAACAGGTCACCCCTTTTGCCAATGGATAATCAGCAGTTTCAATTCCACATATCTTTTGGGGAAGGAGAAGCTCACACAGAGCAACAGCCCACTCTTCTGTATACTTACACATATGAAGCTGGTATAGTATTAGGTATATGTGTGGGTGAGATTTCAGTTTGAGGGACAAGAGAAAATAGCAAACAAGATGGGAAAGAAGGAACAACAGTACAATATGTTTAGGTAATTACTATAAAAAGCAATTACCAGTAAATAAACTGCTTTGGTTGTGTGTGTGTTTGAATCAGAACGCTTCTCAAATGTGAAATGTTTCCACTCAAAACGAGTTTTTGTTTAGGAAAGCAAGATAAGCTGCTCATATTGTAATTTTTTGTGGGGTGGGGGGGATTCAGAAGTATGAATGCAGAGACAAACAACATCAGACTTCAAGTCTATTCTTGAAATGAAAACCCTTTTTAAAACCTTCACAACCACTATTCAAGTTATATCATTTGCTGCCATGGTGAGAACGTTGAGTTTTCATGTGGGAAACCTAGGCTCAAATCTTTGCTCAGCTGTGAAGCTCTCTTGGAAAGAGAGGTGCAGCTGGCTGTAGGCATCTGTCAACCTCTGATTACCCTCTTTCACAAGGTTTCTGTGAGCATAAATGGACCCTGAGCTCTTTGGAGGAAGAGTGGGGCAGATGTGTAATGAACAGATAATATATCTTGTCAAAATATATTGAAGAAAAATTGCAACTTTTGCTTGCCTCTCTCCTTCCAAAATACAATTAACTGCACTCTGATTGCAGTTACAATTGATGTATTTTTCAGTTCAGTTTCCAGTTTAGCTGGGCTCAAGCTGTTTCAGTCTGAATCTAGCTCATGCCAAGTGCAACTTGATAATTATCTCTGAACTGGTTTGAATTAGGTCTCTGGATACAACAATCCATCTTCTTTCAAATGCCCCTAGTTATGTCCTACTGACTTCTCCCGCCTGGAGCTTTGGAATTCAAAAGGACCACAGCCAACCCATGCAGAAGCTCCCAGTCAAACATAAGATATCCCCATCTAGAGTTACTCACTAACTACATATACTGTATCTAAATGGCTTCTAACAAAAACTGGTGCAGAAACTAGAATCTAGTGGGGCCATTCACATGATCTACCGAGTGGGTGGGGGGACGGCTTCCCAAACCCTACCTTCCCCCCAGAGGACCGTCATTTTGTTGTGGGGAGCATGCTTTGCACTCCCACAGGATCAGCCCTGCTCTGTGTAGCATGGAGCAGGGAAGATTGATCTGAGGATGGGACTTGTTATCCCGGGCCTGTTGAAGCCCACAATGCAGTGTGTGACAGATGCACTGCATAGGGACATTCTCTCAAGAGACCTATACACCCTAGACACCCATCTCTGAGTGCGGCTGGACTGGAAGCAGCCCGTGCTCGCACATGAGCAAGTAGCCAGGGGTAAGGAAGTGCTTGCTCCCTTAACCTCGGCTAACAGCTGGGGTAAATAGTGGGGCTAGGCAGTGCTGCCCTGCTGGGATTGGGTCCGATCCTGGCGGTTCTCACACACAGCCTAACCTGGGCGTCCCTAGCCTGAGTTAAGAACAGCCTCAGTGTCTAGATAAATAGAGATCAAGTCATACTGAAAAGAGTGCTGAGGCAAAGACAAGAAGAGAAAGGGGGGGGGGTGTAGATCAGATGAGAGCCACCTAATGGAGCAGCGGGGAAGTAACTTGCCTAAGTAGCAAGAGGTTGCCAGTTCGAATCCCTGCTGGTATGTTTCCCAGTCTATGGGAAACACTTATATTGGGGCAGCAGCGATATAGGAAGATGCTGAAAGGCATCATCTCATACTGCATGGGAGATGGCAATGGTAAACCCCTCCTGTATTCTACCAAAGACAACCACAGGGTTCTGTGATTGTCAGGAATCGACACCGACTCAATGGCACAAATTTAGACCAGATAGGGAAATTGGATTTCATTGGCTGACATCCAAAACTAGTGCTCTGCAATCACACGATGAAGGGGTGATTCCGCCCCCCCCTCAAATCTCCTCTTCTCTCTGAAGCCCACTGTTTCTCCCGACAATATGTTCCTGAACACGATGCAGTTCATTCTGACCAATTTTGTTATTTTTTATTCTCTTAGCAGTTTGGATTTATAGCTCAAACTCTGGTTTTCACATTGAGAAACTCAAGTAAATTACCTTACACTGCATATTCAAGATTTACCCAAAAAAGTTGACTTGTTAAGAAGTTGTAATCCTATAGTACTACTCCTCTAACACCTCAGTCAAATATAAGATTTAAAAGCCAAATGCTGGCCTATGTGATAAGAAAAAAAACCAAAACACAGCATTGTCCCATCAAAATTAAAAGGACAAGTTTGGCATGCCTAACTTGTCCTTTTAATTTTTAATGGGACTACTTTGAGTAATGTTCCTCATCATGTCAGCCATTGTTTGCGGGGGGTGTACCTACTGTTGGGAGTACATGTTTCAGGTAATTGAGGTGATTAAGATACCTCCTCTTACAAGCCCTGTTTCTCTTTCAGCTCATGGAACAGCTGGAGATATCTGCAGCTTTCCTCCTATAAGTGTTTATAATTCAGGGAAAGAAATGAAAATATATATTCAGCCACAATTTTAAGTATTCTTTTGCTACTTCAGTCTCTAACAAGTATTTAGTGATGAGTCCGGCTTGTGCACTCTTATCTCTTATTTCTAGTTGGATGAGACACCATAATGGGGGTCTCCAATTTCTACCCTGATCCAGCTGCCAGGGTTGTATCAAGTCCCAACTGGATAATCAGCAAGAGCACTGAACAGCTGTTCGGGAGTGAGCTGAAGACTGGAATTAGTCCCCACCACACTTCTCTTCCCCCCCCCCCAAGCCGATCAAAACTAATTGGCATTATCTGACCCCAGCTACATGCATGCCATCCCAGCTATTTACATGCATTTGAATCTAGGCCAGAAGGACAGATCAATCTGAAACTTGTCAGGAAAGCCAAATGTGAAATCTCCATTTCCATGGACAATAATACCACTGGCTACAAGATCAAAAATTTCATAAAATATCTCAAGGTGGTCTTCAAAAATATATTGAAACAATAAAATCCAATAAGAACATTAAAATAGAAATTAATAACAATTAAAAACACACTAAATTAATAAAAGACAGTTTACGATACAGCAACAGTGATGAAAGCAGCATCCCTTATTGGGCAAAGGTTGTCTAAACAGCCAGGTATCCATAAACCAGGATGGATATTGACAGCACATCCTGTTTATGGCCTTCTGAGAGCATCTGTCTGCTCTCTCTTAACAGAATGGACACTGAACTAGATGGACATTGGTTCAACTCAACATGGCAGTCCTTATGGTCTCATTGACACAAACAGAGACAGAGAACTAGAACTTAGATGAGATACCTATAACTTTTCTTATTCTCCCAGTGTTCTGTGGTTGGCAAAGGGATAACAGCAGGTGTGATTAATTGAAAAGATGTGGAGGGCCCCTGTGCCTTGGTTCTTGTTCAGAAGAAGAATCTCTGGCAGGGCAGATGACACCTTCAAGGCTGGCTAAATGCCATGTAAAATCTTCATGGCTTGGCATGAGCTTTGGATGGCAAGGTTCTGGGCTCCTTTTGAACAGACCTGATGCTGTCCAAACAGATGGGCCTAAGTGTGGGCAGGCAAGAGACCATTTGTTTATCTCAGGTTTGTTTGCAGAGAAAATTATTCCCAAATGGAGACTGAAAAATAGCTTCAAGTCCAATTCTTCTGCAGCTGAGAGGATGATGGAGGAGTTGTATCATTGCTAATTCAGCTAGATTAATTTTGAAAAACAAGAATATATCTCTACCCACTCGGGGACTTCTTTTTGTACCCCAACTTAATTACTTGGAATACTGCATAGAAACCGTGAGAGTTAATGAGCTTCTAAATTATTTTCCCTTTTTAAAATTCTTGATGGGACTGAGCCAAAATTGGCTTTCAAAGCCAATCTAAATTTTAGCAAGAATCGGTCAGTCAGGTCTGAAAAGTCTCTGTTTGATCTTTCACATGCAAAAGGCAATGAAACTTTGAACAAAAAAAGAAGCTGTAAATTACTTATGAAAGAAAGGAAAATGAATTCTGGGAGCATTACCATCTGCAGTACTTAATTCCTATATGGCCCCATTTGGACGTAATGTTTGGTGATCATCTGAATGTGTGAAGCTGCAGTGTCATCACTCAGCTGTGGCTCCATTTTCATTTCCATGTTGAATTTGAACCCTGGGTTTGTAGTGAGTTTCACTGCTGAAGCCTGAGGTTCAAAGGCAGTAGCACCATTGTGTCATCTGAATTCTGCTACCACTATAACCTGGGTTTTGTGTGCAAGCTCCTCCCACAACCATAGAGAGGTTGGCTCAGAGCAGCCCAAGAATGTGTCAGTTCTAGGGTGGCTGTGTTTCTCACTGGCCACCTCTCAGAACTGATGCGCCACACTCTGCCATATCTTTACATCTCCTGCCACTGGCAATAGGGATGCTGTGTCCCTAGATTTCATGCAAGATGATCAGGGACCTGGAGCACCTTTCTTATGATGCAAGGCTCCAGCATCTGGGGCTTTTTAGTTTGGAAAAGAGGTGACTACGAGGAGGCATTCTAGAGGTATATATAATTATGTATGGAGTAGAGAGAGTGGACAGAGAGAAATCTTACTCACTCTCTCACAAAACTAGAACTCTCATCTCATGAAACTGAAGGCCAGGATATTTTGGACCAACAGAAGGAAGTACTTTTTCATACAGTGCATAATTAATCTATGGAATTCTCTGCCATGGGATGTGCTGATGACCACTAGCGTGGATGGCTTTAAAAGGGGCTTAGACAAATTCATGGAGGACAGGACTATCAATGGCTACTAGTCTGGTGGTGATAGGCCACCTCCAGCCACAAAAGAAAGATGCCTCTTCTAAATACCAGTTGCAGCTGAGTAACAGAAAGATAGAGCACATGCCCTCACCTCTTGCCTGTGGGCTTCTCAGAGGCATATGGTGGGTCATTGTGTGAAACAGGATGCTGGACTAGATGGGCTTTGGACCTGATCCAGCAGGGCTGTGCTTATGCTCTTATGCATTTAAAGGGACAGAGCCACATTAGAACAAGCCCGTTTTCCCTTGCGTGTTTTGAACCCCTTGTGTCCCTGAGCAAAAGAAAGGATGGGAGGGGGGAGGTGCTGCTGATGTATCACATGCAAAATGTGTACCTGCTGCGTTATGTAAGGGGCTTTACTTGCAACTTGATAGCTGGTATGGTTTTTGTTGCATCCAAAAGGCAAAGATTGGCCAAGTGTTTTAACAGGATACGTTCCCATGGGGGGGCATACGAAGGGGGTCAAGTGGTTGGTGCTGCAAACAGCTGCTTCCCCCCATAGATTGGGGTGGGGTTTCTGCCCCACACAAAGGGGATTAATTCACCTAGTGCTTCAAATGCTCATTTGCCAATTGGGGGTGGGTGGGGGACATCCCAGAAGGAGAAACTGGGCAAGTTTCATGACATTGGGGTGAGCAGACAGCACCATGCAAAGGGACAACCTTGAAAGGTGCTGTAACCGACTGGTTCCCCATGTGGTATGGGGTGTGGTGTGTAGTTTATGCCCCAACCAAAGGGGAGAAACTGAGGAAGTGCTGCAACTGGTTAATTACGCATTGCGGGAGGTGTGACGGTATCCGACATCCAATGGGGAGAAATTGGGTAATGGTTCAAACTGCTCACTTCCCCATTGGGTGTCATGGGGTAGCAGCATGCTGAGGGGATAAACTTCCCAAGAGCTGCAAATGTTCGCTTCCCCATGGGGAAGGGGGTGCAGTTGTGTCCCACCAAAAGGAGGAGAAATTTGAAGGTTCCTCAAATGTTTTCTTTCCCATGAGGGGGTCTGCTTTCCATAAAACATTCAAGATCTGCCATAGCAAGTGTGCAAAGAAGTTTAGGAGCAATCTCATCCTTGACGCACCTTCTACAGGAGGATTTGTCTGCGGACAGGAGGTGGGCACTGCCGAGACATGGAAGATCCATTCAGTCCATGGAAGATGTTTCACAGTGGGATGACCAGTGATTCGTGGGCAGCTTCAGAATGTCCAGACAGACCTTTGAGTTCCTTGCAAATGAAATGGAGCCAATTCTCTGCCACCAGGACACCACCATGTGCTATGCCAGTGCGGAAGTGGCTGGCCATCGTGCTGTACATGTTGGCCTCTAACATGAACTATCTGACACTCAACAACCTGTTTGTGGTAGGCACCTCCATGGCATGTGAGATTTTCTGTGATGTTATTGTCCTGCTGAATGAGCTGTTCCTGGAGGACGTGATTTGGGAGGATAACCCCCAGGAGATGATGGCAGGATTCCAGAAGAAGGGTTTTCCAGGCCTTCTGGAGTATATTGACAGCACACACATTGAAACTTTAGTGCCCCCAGGCAACCATGACAAATACTACAATTGTACAACATGACCCTGCAACCTCTGGTGGACTCTACAGGGTGTTTCATGAACATATATGCAGGGGTGCCTAGAAGAAGCCACAACAACACCATCTTCTGGATGTCTCCTGTTGCAGAAAAACTGAGGGCTGGGACCTTTGTTTCAACACCCCCCCCATCACTGTCAGCAGTGTTACAGTCAAGCCTGTGATATTTGGAGACCAGGGGTACAGCTTTCAGAAGTGGCTCATCACCCCTGCTGTGTTCCTCAGAGGGCCATGGATAGCAACTTCAACTTCCACCACAGCAGTATAAGAATGGGTGTGGAGCAGGCTTTTGGGAGGCTGAAGTCCCATTGGCATACCCTCTAGACCTTGCTTGATGTGAAGAAAGAGTTGGTTCCGCCGATCATAGTGGCCTGCTGCATTCTTCACATTTTTGTGAAGAATGGGCTGTGGGCACTTGCAGGAGACTCCAGGAGGAGGTTTGTGAGCTTTCCATCTGCCTCCCTCCTCCTTTCCCCTGTTTGGGGTGGTCAGGCCACCCCCCTGGCTGGGTACTTGTCCTTCTGGATTGCTCTGACACGGAGCAGCTGGCCACCTCAGCCCATTGTTGGGTGAGAGACTGCTGATTGGGCTGTTCCATCTCTGTGGCCTTTAAAAGAAGGAAGCCTCTGTTGGAGGCACAGCCTTCAGCGGCTGCCTACAGACAGCCTGCCTGCTGGTGACCTGTGCCTCCAAAGCCAGCCCTCAAAGGGGGGCGGCCCTTGCGGGGCAGCCCTTGGTGGCGGGACTGAGTAAGGAGTGGGTCTTTGCATTGTTTTAGACTCCTGATAGGGAGGGACAGTCCTGTTTTGTTGTTGCCCTGAGATTAGTTGAGCCTGTGTCCTGGGTCGTCAGGAGATGGAGAGGTGGGGGGTGTCTCTGGGGCATCTATTCCAGTGGTGATGGGGAATCGACCAATATTTGGTGTTGGCAGATCAGCAGGTCATAAAAGAGGGAGGGAATTTAGTAACTTAATCATGGTTTCCCCCTCAATCAGGCCAGCTTAGTTGTCTATGGTTGTGAGGGGGCTAGTTCATGCCCCCTCTGCCTTGAATTTGAATTTGAAATAATCTATCACTTGCTGTGATGTGTTTAAAAACTTTTTTGCAGTTGTTGTTTTTTAACAACTTTTATGCATCTTGTATTCACGCTGAACTAGACTCCACAGTTACTGCAGAGTATATCATAGAGGTGCCCAGCAACTCCTCTTGTAGGATTGAACTGGATCATTTTCAGTTTGTTACTTCTTCTGATGATGTGAACAAACTGTTTCGGACTGTGCACCCCACCACCTGCTCTCTTGACCCTTGCCCAAGTTGGCTTATTTTACCTGATAGTCATATTATCAGAGAGGGTCTGTAAATATCATTAATCTCTGAGGGAGGGCAGGATGCCTCCTTGTCTTAAGGAGGCTATTATCCTACCACTTTTGAAGAAATCTGCTCTGGATCCCTCAGAGTTAACTACCGTAATTACAGGCCTGTCTCTAATCTTCCTTGGTTGGGAAAGGTGATTGTATGAGTGGTTGCTTCTCAGCTCCAGGCAGTTTTGGATGACAAAGATTGTTTAGATCCTTTCCAGACTGGCTTTTGGGTGGGCTATGGGGTTGAGACTGCCTTGGTTGGCCTGATGGATGGTCTCCAATTGGCGATCGACAGAGGGAGTGTGGCTCTGATGATCCTTTTGGATCTCTTGGTGGCTTTTGATACCATTGACCATGGTATCCTGCTGGATCGCTTGAAGGAGGTGGGATTGGGTGGCACTATTTTACAGTGGTTCTGTTCCTACCTCTCCGGCAGATTCCAGATGGTGTCACTTGGAGGCTATTTCTCTGAAAAGTGAGAGCTGAAGTGTGGGGTTCCACAAGGCTCCATATTGTCTCCAATGCTTTTTAACATCTACATGAAACCACTGGGAGAGATGTCAGGAAGTTTGGTCTGGGATGCTACCAATATGCTGATGACAGCCAAATCTATTTCTCTATACCAACTTAATTAGGAAATGGAATGACCCCCCTAAGTGCCTGCCTGGAGGTGATATTGGGCTGGATGAGGGATAACAGGCTGAAGTTGAATCAAAACAAGATGGAGGTTCTGTCTGTAGGGGGTCGGGATTTGAGAGATGGTTTAGATCTGCCTGTTCTGGATGGGGTTACACTCCCCCTAAGAGATCACGTTCGTAGTCTGGATGTGCTCCTGGATCCCAAACACTCCCTGGTTTCTCGGATTGAGGCTGTGGCCAAGAGTGATTCTTATCAGCTTTGGCTGATACTCCAGATACGTCCGTTCTTGGAGACTAGTGACCTTAAAATGGTGGTACATATGCTGGCAGAGGCGTATCTAGGGAAAATAGCGCCTAGGGCAAACACTGAAATTGCGCTCCCTGGCCAAACATCTGACACCCATCTTTCAAATAACTTTACTTTAATAACAGCTGAAAACTACAAGTCAAGCTCATTAATCTTTTAATATTTCAAAAACTATTTAGCAGTGGACTTAGCCAGACCAAAAAATGCTGGAAAACTACAAATTTCAGTATGTGGGGGCTCATGAAATACCCAAATACTATGTGGAGATGTACTTGGGAAACTAAACAGAAGTGCCTGTCTAATTCTCTACTATGCATTGTAGCATCACCATTACATAAGTTTTAAAAATCAATGGAGAATTTGACTTTTCCCAGATACTCTGTAAATAATTAAAGGATATGCAGAGTAAACTGTGTCACTGCTTGGAATATATTCTAGTCTTTCAGAAAGACAGTTAAAATGAGAGAAAAAGATCAAGAAACTCCCAGTGGGCCTTAATATTAAGGGTTTCACACTGATTCAAAGACAAACTCACCATTAATAGCCATATTAGCAAGACATCACATTTAACTCACTTATCACAAGAAGCAAAGTAAGAGCAAATGAATACAATCCTAGCTCTTAAGCGTCAGCTCAGTATTCACAAGCCCTGATTCTCTGTACATAGTACCAATCTGAATATGTGTGCAGTGTCTTTTATTATTATTATTATTATTATTATTATTATTATTATTATTATTATTATTACCCATAGCCCCTTTGGGGGGGCTTCCTAAAGGCTGGGTTTTGTTTTGTTTTTGCAAATATTCCCCCTCACCCCGCTGGCCTCTCAGGGGCCATTTGAGCATGTGCAGTGGCCGTTTTTAAAAATAATCTTTAAAAAAAAAAAAAATGGCTGCCCTGCCAAAAACAAAATGGCCATCGCGCATGCTCAAATGGCCTCTGCAAAGCCTGGCATGACCTAGAGCCTCACAGAGGCCATTTGAGCATGCACGGTGGCCATTTTGTTTTTGGCAGGGCAGCCATTTTTTTTTAAAAAAATAATTTTACAAAATGGCGCCCCCTTCAAGTGGCGCCCGGGGCACGTGCCCTGCCTGCCCTACCCCTAGATATGCCCCTGTATGCTGGTAACCTCTAGGGTTGACTACTATAATTCACTCTACATGGGGCTGCCTTGGTACATAGTTCAGAAACTACAATTGGTACAGAATGCAGCAGCCAGACTGGTCTCTGGGGTTTACCTGAAGGGACAATATAACACCGATTCTAAAATCTGCACTGGCTGCCGATAGGTTTCCGAATGAAATACAAAGTACTAGTTCTTACTTATAAGGCCCTTAATGGCTTAGGTCCAGGGTTTTTAAGAGAGCACCTTCTCTGTCGTGAACCCTGTCACCTATTAAGATCATCTGGAGAGGTCCGACTATGGGTGCCACAAACCCATTTGTTGGCAACTCGAGACCAGACCTTTTCTGTGGCTGCCCCAGGGCTTTGGAACACACTCCCTGCTGAAATGAGAGCATCTCCTTCTCTGTTTGCTTTTAGGAGGACCTTGAAAACTTACTTTTCCCAGGCCTTCAACTGAGATTCGATTTTTAAATTTTAATGTATTTTTAATGTGTTTTTATCTATATTTTTTATCTTTTTATGAATTTTAAATGTGTTCTATTTTATGTTTTAATTCTGTACACAGCCTAGAGATTTTTACACTAGGTGGGATATAAATTCAAATAAATAAATAAATAAATAAAATTTTTAAGTCAAGGGGAGATGCCCTGTAGGGATGTGCAAACAGGTTTGATTCCGAACCTGTTCAAAGTAGAACCGGTTCAGTTCGACAGCTAGATGCTGAGCTGGAAAACACCCCACAGTTTGGCTCAACATTGGACTGAACCCCCTGGGCATTCGGGGGGAGGGAGTTCAGTTATTTTGTGTGTGTGTGTGTGTTTTAAAATGTGTATTTTATTTTATTGTCATGACCCAGGCCATGCAGGGGCCCATTGTGCATGCACGGCAGCCTCCAAAATGGCCACCGCAATGGGGGCAAGGCCCAGAAAGGGTTGAAGATCACCCGAACTGGGCACTTTTATACATAAGGAAGGCTGGCGGAGAAAGGGGAACATCTGCAGATTCTCCCCCCACCCGCAGCCTCAGAGAAGCCCCCCAGAGGGGGTAAGTACAAATAATATTTTTTTTAAAAATTGCAAACTCCCTTGAGCTGAACTGTGGGGGAGGGTTTAAGGGGGACAAAACCGAACTGGCCCAGTCTCATTTGAGGCCAGTTCAGCCTCAAACCATACTGGGCCGGTCAGTTTTGTGCACACCCCTAATGTCCTAATGACCATCCAGATCTGCTGGCCCCTCAGGCAACGAAGAGCAGCAGCAGCAGCAGAGATGCAGCAGGATGACAGGGGAGCAGCGCTCAGTTCTGTTCCGGCAGAGAGGGGTGAGAGCAGTACCAGAGAAGCATGGGCAGTCAGAGCAGTTTTCTCAACACACACCTGGAAGCATTTTCTGCTGCTCAACAACAAGGCAGAAAGGTGCGTGGTGATGAAAGAGCACACCACTCCTAAAGCAAAAGAGACCCATACACCACACCCGGACACAGTGTGACTTCAATCAAAGCTGTGTCAGGGATACACCTGCAGTAATCCCACCTGTGGTAACCTTATTTTTTTCAGTCAATTAAAGAGATAACATTCTGCCGTACAAATGTAGTGTCTGTCTCTGTTGATTGTTCCTATTCATTAGCAGCAGGCCTTGTGTGCTGACAAGGATGTCAGGTGTACTGTGTTACTTCTCCCATGTTGACATTTGAAAGGCAACAGTTCCAAGGGGTTTGAAGGGCAAAACCTGACTTACTCTAAAGAAGAGGGTGGTTAGTTTGTGGTGCGCTTAGCAACAAAAGGGGCTGAAGCTTGGATTGCGTGAGCACCCTGCAATGCGTCTCTTGGCATTGCTTGGTCTCTTGGTCCTGCACGCCTGGCATGCAGGACCTCTACTTAGAATTCCTATTGAAAACATTGTGACAGCTTCCAATTAAAGAAGAAGAGACATACGTACAAGGAACCCTTTCAGTGACCTAACATCCAATCTACCACAGCTGCTCAGAAAGTCATTTTGGTAAAGGATTTGCATGTGTTGTCTGACTGGGCAGCACTACATGGGGTTCCTTGCACTGCTGAACATTATCTGTATTTTTAAAGTGGACATGAACAGCAGTGTTCCCTATAATTCTTAGCATCTGTGTGTGGAATGAATGTTGTTCTGGAAGACAGTATCAAGGCCATGTGCACACTCATGCAATCAGTGTGTCCGCCTTATTCAACCTCTGCAAGATCTAAAATTAACTATGTGCACATCAAAAAAACGAGTGGGTGTGCAAACATGCTCATGCCTGCGAAGGAACATTGGTGGACTGCTTTAGCTGCCACCAATTTCAAGTGGGAATCTGTTTTAACGTGTTCTAAATGTATAGCCTGGCCTACCTTTTAGGAGGTATCCAAGACTGGTGCAATATAATATGTCCCTGCAAAGGAAAATTAATCATGAATTGGATAACCCTAATTTGGAGTGTTGCATGTAACATTCCCTTCCCTCCCTAAATTTTCACATTGTCAATCTAAAATAGAATGGGTGCTTGTGTGGGGAGGAAAAGTCCCCAACAGGCAGAGCTGGTATCGCCAGGTGCAGTGCGGTGTTTCTGTTAAGGCATGCTCACGTGCATGTGCAATAGATTTTTAAAATGTCCACTTAGTTAATTTTAGATCCAAGTTAGGAAGGCCCCATTCTGAATGCACGTGCACACAGACGGAGGTTGCCAAATCACAGTTGATCAATAGTCTGTGGTGTGATTCTCAGCTTCACAGATTAACCACAGCTTTTTCTACCTGCAGTTTGATGCTATGTCTGAACGTGCCACCCTCTCTCTTTTTATATAAAGATAGATAGAGATACATAGATATAGTCACTTCTCATGGACACCTCTTGCTTCTTTGGACATATCCAAAGGATATATCCAAGTGGTTTTAGAGATATCCTAGATAAATGGTTACAATATATCCTAGGATATATCCAAGTGGCTTTAGATTCAGGCATTTAGATGCTCCATTTCAGTGCTTTTAATAAATGAATACAGAATGTATCATCTAGTGCTGATCTTTGATGCACTGACAAGTTGGCTTGGGGTGGGCTGTGCAGTCCAAATATGCCCCAAGACCAGAGGGACCTGCTTCCTGTTGAGACAATTCCTGCTTCCAGTTATGACACCAAACAAGGGTGAATGCAGGGAAACCCTTTGGCAACTGGCAGCTTACGATGGTGCACATAGGTGACCAATTGGTAAGCCAGTTGTATTGCCCTGCCAGATGGTGTCGTGTCCTCTTTTGGAATGCACACAGTGAGTGAGGGTCCATTCTGGCTGGCATTCAGGCAGATAATGGCTGACAGATTAATTTGGTTATATCCCTCTGGTACCGAAAACTGTAGAATTGTTTTGTTTTTTTAAAAAACACTCCTCACACTTGACAGGACAATACACATGCAGCAGAATGAAATGGACGTGCAGTGCTAGAATCCTGAAGTAGTAGAATAGAGTATACCATGTCAGACTTCTGATGGGCAATCCCATTTTTGAATGTTCCCTTCTTTAAAATTATATAAAAGCTCCCTGCAAATATAACATAAGCACAGCCTGGGATGAGAAACAGTGGAAACTTATCTCTGGTTTAACTTGCAAGGAGGTATTTTACATTCAAGGGCATTTAAAAACTATGCCCTTGTAGGGGGAGAATGGTAGTTCAGTCCCCAAATAGCAGAGCAAAACCAATTTGGTGAGAAAGCAGCAAAGCAAGAGGTCTTGAGACAATCCTTTGGTATTGAAGAACTTCAAGGATTTATTTAGAAGTTACAAAAGGATAGGAAAGCTGAGCTTAAGGCTGAAAGAGAGTGACTAAACAAACAGCCATCTCTGGAGAGACAAAATGGAGACTAACACTGGAAGAACAAAGAGGGGAGGAGTCCAGCACTTTTATCCATGATCCCAACCACCACCTCCCCCAGTGGTCACTACGAGTCATTGCAGCTGAGAGCTGATGCTGCCAGGGTCCTAGCTCCAACAGTCCTGACCTGCAGCCTGAAGCTACACAGTTTACTTTCCCACCTCAGGATTCTATCATCTCATTCTATTGAATGGGTAGACCAGGCCTGAGAGGACCTCATCAGATCCTTGGGCAAGGTGTCTTCTGGTGAGTCCCTTCCTACTTGGGTGGGCCTTCTTCCCATTACCATGAGGGTCAACATGGTTTTCTTTGATTCTCAGTGAGCCATCAACAGCATTCTGGCCAGTGGTTGCCATCTGTCATTTTTCCGCTCCCACAATGCCTCACATAGCATGTGATGCAACATATAATTATAGAGCAGGAAAAGATCTTAGAGGCAAAGCTGGCCTTAGGAGTGGGCAAGCCATGTAGTTGCCCAAGGCACCTACCTGAAGGGACACTGAGCTGACCTTTCACAAGCCATATACTTTGGTGGCATTGATAAACTAATCTTGGAGGGAGGGTGGGGTGCCAAAGGGATTCCTCACCCAGGGTACTATTTATTCTAGTGCTGGCCTCTGCTTGTGACAGCAGCAGTGGCAGCAACCACCAGCTCAGAGGCAAATAACATGGCACCTGCAAGCTGCTGCAAGCAGCGGCGCCCCGCTCAGCATCCTGCGTGGTGGCTGCTGCAGCCCCAGCACTCATCTGACCTCTGCGCACACATGGTCAGCCAAACTATACTGACCACACAATTGACTTCTGCGCGTGTGCAGAGGCCATATGGATGCCGGAGCCATGACAGCCACCACACATGATGCTGGGTGGGGCGCTGCTGCTCATGGTGGCTTGCAGGTGCCACAATATTGCCTGTAATGATTTTTAAAAGGTTTACTGACCACGCCGCCTGGCCATCTCGCCGCCTGGCCATCCCACCGCACCACCCTCACTGGCCGTTTCTGCACCAACTACAACACTGTTGTTGCACCAGCTACAACACTTGGTGGACTACTGGTCCACCAAGAACGAATTTGTAGGAATTTGTGTTGCCCCACCAATATATTAGGATTAAGTATTGATCAGTATGCTCAGAAATACTGATAGGCCAAGATGATAGAAAATCATCCCTGACTCACCCTCCCCGCAGACAGTCTCATTGCCTTCCCTGGGTAGGTGGATCGCCTGCCCAGACGAGCAGCGGCTCCCGCTGCAGCTCCCACAGCCGGGGTGCTGGGACACACCACTGTGCATTGCCCCACCCCTGGAGCTGCAATAATGCACTGTACTAGTGTGCAGTGCATTACTGGAATCCGTCTCCCCACCGAGTGTATCATGTCTGCAAGCAGCCATGGCTGATACAAAATTTTAAAAAATGAGGTCAAGGGTGTGCTCGCTCCCTTAACCTCATTTAAGATGGAGGCTTCGCAGGTGGGTTTGCACCGTGTAGCTGCCGGGATCGGGCCCAATCCCAGTGGTTCACACAAGCATTCAGAACTGGGCTGGGCTCCCTTAGCCCAGTTTTTCATGCTCGTGTGAATAGCCTCAATGGGTAATACAGAAAGCAAAATTGTAATGGTGTGGGTAGGAAAAGCAAAAAAAAAAAAAAAGGTACAAAATGTTAGAACTAGTTTGATATTTTGTAAATAGCAAAAAGAGTTTGTAAAAGTTAGATTTAAAATAAAAATCAAGTATACACTGAGACTACTGATGAAATTAGAGACAGACACTGAAAGGATCTGAAGACCAAAATACTAAATGTCTACTTTGCTTTAGACTGCATGCTAACATAAAGGCAATATGTACTGAAACATTTACAGCTGAAACAAAAGTAAGGGCAGGAAAAAGTCACATGTAGAGAAGGATGTGAATGCTAAAAGTGAATGATGATTGGACAATTTGAATGAAATCAAATCTGCAGAGTTTAATAACATTTACCCCATGACCATAAAGGTTTTAGCTAGGCAAATCTCAGAATCGCTATTATAGTTGATCAATGATGTGAAACTGCATGATCTTAGAAAGGAAAATTCAAATTGGTGGCTGAAGCAGTGAGGGGGCTGAAGGAGGCTGAAGTGATGAGGTAGACGACTAGAGCGCTAGTGGAGAAAGGCTCAACTCGAATCTGACAGATTATTACATAGAGAGCATTTGAAGATCTATGCTCAGGTGATACGTGCGGCAAAGAAGCGATTATTTTCCTCCCATATCATGTCTGCAAGTTCATGTCTGGTGGAGTTGTTCAGGGTCATGAAGGGGTTAATGTGTGCCACCTTCCCCCTTGAATCAGTACTTGGAACCAAATATTACTCACTGTGACCTTTCTAATGAGTTCTTTGTGGACAAAATCTCTCATATATGGGCAGACTTAGATTCGAACTTCACAATGGTTACAGAGTCTGATGCCAAGGTGTCCAGCAGCTCCTCTTATGTGATGACCCTGGATCAGTTTCCGTTCGTGACCCCTGAGGATGTAGACAAGTTGCTTGGAATGTTGTGGCCTACCACCTGCCCTCTTGATCCTTGCCTGACAATGCTTATAATATCTGGCAGGGAGGCTGTTGTAGAGGGTCTAGTAGAGATCATAAATGCTTCTCTGAGGGCAGGCAGGATGCCTCCTTGTGTTAAGGAGGCAATCATTAGACTACTTCTGAAGAATCCTGCCTTGGATCCTCAGAGTTAAACAATTAGAGGCCTGTCTCCAACCTTCCACGGCTGGGCAAAGTGATTGAGAAGCTGGTTGCCTCCCAGGTCCAGGCGGGCTTGGAGGAAACTGATCATCTAGACCCATTTCAAACCGGCTTTCGGGTAGGCTATGGGGTGGAGACTGCCTTGGTCGGCCTGATGGATGATCTTCAATTGGGAACTGACAGAGGGAGTGTGACTTTGTTGGTCCTTTTGGACCTCTCAGCAGCTTTCGATACTATTGACCACAGTATCCTTCTGGAACGTCTGAGGGGACTGGGGGTGGGAGGCACTGCTTTGTGGTGGTTCCGCTCCTACCTCTCAGGCAGGTTCCAGATGGTGTCTCTTGGAGACTGTTGTTCTTCAAAACCTGTACTTCCGTATGGTGTCCCTCAGGGCTCCATATTGTCTCTGATGTTGTTTAACATCTACATGAAACCACTGGGAGAGATCATCAGGGGATTTGGTGCAGGGTGTTATCAGTATGCTAATGACATCCAAATCTATTTCTCCATGTCAACATCATCGGGAGAAGGCATAACCTCCCTCAGTGCCTCCCTGGAGGCAGTAATGGGCCTGATGAGGGATAACAAACTGAGGCTGAATCTAGATAAGATCGAGATACTTATTGTGTGGAGCCAGAACTTGGGAGATGATTTTGATCTGCCTATTCTGGATGGGGTCACACTCCCTTGAAAGGAACAGGTATGCAGTTTGCGGGTGCTTCTGGATCCGAAGCTCTCTCTGGTGTCTCAGGTTGAGGCGGTGGCCAGAAGTGCTTTTTATCGGCTTCGGCTGATACGCCAGTTGTGTCCATTTCTTGAGACCTCATATGCTGGTAAACTCTAGGCTGGATTACTGCAATGCGCTCTATGTGGGGATGCCTTTGTATGTAGTCCGGAAACTGCAGTTGGTCCAGAATGCAGTGGCCATGTTGGTCTCCGGGTCATGTAGGAGAGACCATATTACTCCTGTGTTGAAGGAATTACACTGGCTGCCGATACATTTCCAGGCAAAATATGAGGTGCTGGTTATTACCTATAAAGCTCTAAACAGTTTAGGCCCTGGGTATTTAAAATAACGTTTTCTTCGCCATGAGCCCCACCATGGGTTAAGATCATCTGGAGAGGTTTGTCTGCAGTTGCCGCCAACTCGTCTGGCTGCTACTTGGGGATGGGCCTTCTCCGTTGCTGTCCCTGGACTTTGGAATGCACTCCCTGTTGAAATAAGAGCCTCCCCATCTCTGGCAACTTTTAAAAAAGCACTGAAGACACATTTATTCATCCAGGCTTTTAATTAGATTTATAGTTTTAAAAATTTTAATACTGGGTTTTAAATGTTTTTAATGATTTAAATGATTTTAATTGTTAATTGATTTGTTGTTTTAAATTATTTTAATTGTAAACCGTCCAGAGATGCAAGTTTTGGGCGGTATAGAAATATTTTAAATCCTCTATAATAAAGAGCTAAAGTGTGCGCCCGTGTCTCTGCGCCCGTGTCTTTCTCCGGCGTTCTGGGCATGCGCGGAGCGCATGCTCCGAGCGCCTGAGAAAGATACGGCCGCAGAGACACGGCGGCCATGTTGTCTCCCAGGTCAAAAGAAGAAGAAGCGGGGAAGGAGAACAAGTGGGAACCGGGGTGGGCAGAGGCAGCAGCGGCGAGGGAGAGCAAGCGGGAACTGGGATAACGGAGAACAAGCAGGAACCGGGGAGGGCAGAGGCGGCAGTGGAGAGGGAGAACAAGCGGGAACTGGGGAGAACTCTTGGCGGCGGTGGCGGCGGAACTCTCCGCCTGGCCGCCCACAGCGACGGCGGCACTCTCGGGCAGGCCACCCAGCCGCCGGCAGTGCCGGCGGCACTCTGGGGGCAGGCCACCCGCCCGTGGCAGCGGCAGCACTCTTTGCAGCGGAACTCTCTGCCCGGCCACCCACGGGGACCAGGGAGGACAGAGGCGGCGAGGGAGAACAAGTGAGAACCGGGGTGGGCAGAGGTGGCAGTGGAGAGGGAGAAAAAGCGGGAACCGGGAAGAACAAAGGAGAACAAGTGGAAGGGAGAGAAAGAAAACAGAAAGGAGAGAGAGGGAGAGGGAGATAGAAGAAAGGAAGGAAAAGAAAGAGAGGAAGAGGGAGAGAAAAGGAAGGAATGAAAGAGAGAGAGAGAGAGAGAGAGAGAGAGAAAGGAAGGAAAGGAGGGCGAGAGAGAGGGAGAAGGAAAAAAGGAAACCAAAAATTAAAAAAAAGGTTCTAGCGCCCATTATTTCAACGGGCTTAAAAATACTAGTAAATAATAAATAATGACCAATGTATAACTTTGACTTCTAGATGCTGATAAACCAGAAGATTTAATTGGCGTGTAATGGCATCTAATTTGGATATATTTTAGATTTAGGATGTTCTATCTTAAGGTTAGAAGTAGAAGGAATCACACCTTCCTTCCAATGGTATGCTGTTTATGATTTCTTGAATCTATAGTGGTTTATATGAGATCAAATATTTGGGGCTTCATGCTGATTGAGAAACAGAGAATAAACCTGAATAGTTATTTTATTGGTAAAAGTATTCAGGGAGAAGATGGGGGCTTGCCTTTCCGTGGAACCCACTGCAATGTATTATTAATGCGATGATGATCAGATAAAGACTAGAACTTGGTAAGCTGTCAAATAAAAAATGCAGAGTGAATCAAAAATTTATAAAACAGTATTGAGTTATTACAGTGCTATTACAGACACGACTGATCATTCTTGCTCCAGCACTTTCCTTCAATAATTTTACTGTGGAGACATTGGACTACAAGGATTTAAAACTGGGAGAGGTGGGCTCTCTCCCCAACTCTGCCCTTTGGGGCGGTAGCTGAAAAATAAAAATGAAAGGCATATTGTAGGTAGCTTTGCTGCAGTCTGACATTGGACAGCATAAAAACAATAGAAACAGAAATAATAATGGCACTATTCTTCCTTTATGGGCTGTGTTGCTGATCTGCACAATAAATTGCTGCTCTTTCTTTCAGGCAGAATAAATCACTTCACGGAATCTATAAAATTAATTTGTGCACTAGCAAAACACATGAGGCTGATTGGGGGAAAATACTTGATGAAAGACTTTTCTTTCTGTCGGGTATTTGCTCTGTGTATTGCTATGTTCAAATATCATGTTTTATGACCTATTTCATGAGCTTCATTTTTATTTTATTTTTTTAGAAATAAATACCTTCTGGTTCAACCCAAGATTTCAATGAATCCCCAAAGGATACTTTTTTAAATTGGACTATACTTTTTATTATATGGAAAAATATGCCACACAGAAAATGTACCATTTATGCTGCTTTCTGTTTCAGTGACTAATAAGACAATCCTAAGCATGTTTAAACTTGCAAAGGATTGAGTTGTAATGGAATTTGGGGTAGAAGTCAGAACAGAGGACTGCAGTGGAATGTGTCCTGGCATCCTGAGAGCTGAACACCTCAGAAACAGGGTGCAAATATTTCATATTTAGCTTAATATATATTGAGTTATTGAGCTATAACCGGAGCACCAGAACAATAGTCATAACAGCACGCATCTGTGCATGAGTGAAAAGAAATGCAACAAATCCACATTTCAGCATCATGATCTATAAATTGTTATTTTTAACTTGACATTTGTTTCACGTCACTGTAGATGTTTTCAGGAGTGTAAAAGAAATGAAATTACTAGGTTCTGTTGAGCTAACAGCCGGTTGTCAAGCGTGTAATGTTACAATTGCCTTGAGTGACTTTTAAGAGTTACCAACATACATCAACTGGTGATCTTGTCAAATGTTTAAGCTAGGCAGAGTCCAGCTTAGCCTATACTTGGATTTAAAATAATAATAACAACAACAACAACAACAACAACAACAGCTGAGAAGAATCTGGGCACTATAAGAATCATAGGGGAAACAAACTATGTACAGTGGTCCCTCTACTTACGAAATTAATCCGTTCCGAATGCACATTTGTAAGTCGAAAAGTTCGTAAGTCGAAAAGCGGTTTCCCATAGGAATGCATTGGGAACGGATTAATGCGTTCCGGAGCCTAGAAAAAAGACCCAGACCCCCAGTAAGGCTTGCAAACTGCACAGGAACATTTCTTTTCAAGAATAAACAGGCAGTAAACAGGCAGGCAAGTCAAGGAAACCGCATGTAAAATTCGTAAGTCGAGGAAACCCCATCTAAAAATTTGTAAGTCGAAAAAACCGCATCTAAAACCGGATCTAAAACTGCCGTTTGTAACTCGAAAAATACTTATGTTGAGTAGTTCGTAAGTCGAGGGACCACTGTATGCTTAAAATTAATACGCTATATTCGGTAGGGCTGTGTGTATTATGAGAATGGTGTGTGCAAGATTTTAGGGTGTACAAACCGGCTTGAGGGTAAGCTGGTTCGCCATTGGAACAGGTCTATTTGATGGCTCACCCATGAGCCAAACAGGGCCTGGTTCAGTTCAGTTCGGCTTGATGTCGAGCCGAACCCCCTGGGCCAGCTCGGGGGTTCTAAAACAACAACAAGAACATTTTTTTAAAAAAAACTTACCTCCCGGTCTGGTTGCCTCTTGGGGGTGTGGCTGCAGTATGTGTGTGGGGGTTTCCAATGGTTTTCGCTCCCCCAAATAGTCTCCCCCAAGTCTTTTTAGGGCAGGTTTGGCTTATTTACAGGCCTTTTCAGCCCTGTCCCTGCTCGTGGTGGCCATTTTGAAGGCTGCGGCGCATGCGCACTGTCTGTTTGCATACCCAGTTCATGACAAGGTTCAGGGTGCAAGAATCTCAACAGCTCCCTGAGAATTTCAGCATTTTTTAAAAAAAAGTTTCTCTCACTTATGGCACCAAAAATGGGGTTGAAAGTGCTTTGTAAAATACAAAAAACAGCAGGAGGATTTCTATTGGGTGGACAGGACAAAATTGCCCTGGATAGCTCTTTATCCCTGCCTGAAGTCTTACTATTGCCATCTGTACACTGGTCACCACTCACCTGGAGTACTGCAGTATACTTTGAAAATGGCTTGAAGCTATTCTGCCCAGTAGCATAGCAAGGGCAACCAGGGGCGATGTTCATGGCATCCCTGGTGCCAGTGGCATGTTTCCCGGCTCACTATGGACGGCACCTTTTCGCTGCTGCCATTCCTTCTGCTCACTGCCACTTGCCATTGAGATCACTGCCATTCACTGCCTTTTCACTGCTGCCATTCGCAGCACCTTTTTTTCTTTTTTCGCTGCTGCTGTTGCCATTCGCAGCGCCATTCGCAGCACCTTTTCGCTGGTGCCATTTCTGCTGCTCACTGACACTTGCCATTCAGCTCGGAAACTAGTAAGAAGATGGGGAGGAATGGAGCCTTCCAGCTTCTTACTGCCCCACATGCGGCCTGCAAGTGGTGGCAGGCAGCAAGAGGAGGTGAGAGAAGCAAGAAGTAAGGCAGCGCCCCCCACACACACCGATCCTGGGGGCTTGTGTTTTTACAATGCTCTGCCCCTGATTCCATTGTTTATTCCCTGGTTGGAGCAAGGCAGGATGGCATATTACTCCAACTGTTATTCAACGTATTCTGGCTTTTGTTAAGATTCTAAGCTTAGTTCAAATGGTTGGTGCATTCCTTTAAAGCTCTAAATTGCTTGAGGGAGTGCATTCTTTCATCCCTTTGAGATCTGCTGGAACCTTCTAATGGAACTTATTCATAAGGTTGGGCCATCTGACCAGCTGACGTGAGTTTTTGTCAGCAGGTCTCTCTTTTTTAAAAATACCAATATTTGCATTAATTGGTTATAACAAATAACACGATAATATGATACATAAGGTCTAACTATCCTGGAATTTTTCATTCAAAAATAATTTAAACTCACTTAACCTGCACAGAGCATCCGCACGCTAGTACTTGATTGCTCCCCTCACCCCCTGCCACAGCCCCCTCACCTCATAGATCTCCCCACTCTCACCTGAGCCACACTCTTCCTCCTCCTCTTCCATCTAGTTGCTTCCATCCCCCTCATCCTTCTTGGTTACTCCTCCATCCCTTTACTCCATCCCCCTCACCTCTCTTGGTCATGGCTGGAGTGTTGCGGGTGCCTATTGGCCAAGCTGCAGTCCCCTATCCCCAGAGATCTCCCCACCTTCACCCGAGCCCCACTCCTGCTCCTCCCCAGAGGAGCAGCAGCAGCTGCTGCAGTCGACTGGGCCCTTCTTCACTGCCGCCACCGCCACAGCTGCTTGTTCCCCTCAGGCCACTGACAGGTCCAGGCGCATCCCTTGCCTGCCTGCCTGCCTGTTTCCTCTGCCAATGACCTCGGTAGCCCCAAACAGCAGCAGTAGTTGACTAGTCCCTTCCTTGCTGCCACCACTGTCATAGCCATTCATTCCCCTCAGACCGCTGACAGGTTCGGGCCTGTCACTTGCCCTTCATTCTTTCTCTCTCTTTCTCTCTCCTACATTCTCTTCCCCTCTGTATTTCTCCTCCCCCACCTTCCTGAGTTAACAGATCTTGTTCATCTTTTCTCCTCATCTAATTTACACAACAGCAGCCTCCTTCTCCTGAAGGGGCTCTTTCCTCACTCACGACCCCTCTCTTTGCAGACCCCTGCTCACTATCCTTTTTAATATATAGATTCTACCCTTCTACAATCAAGAACACCTTCCGACCAGTAACAGTTGCATTCCAACTGACCTTAACCATCACAGGCTCCTCCTCCCTATCTGCATATGGAATCCCCACTGCCCAATCACCACAGTGCTTCTGCTCGCGAACTCTTGAGAGAGCTGCCACCCACGAGATTAGTCATAGGTACATCTTAGATAGATAGATAGATAGATAGATAGATAGATAGATAGATAGATAGATAGATAGGGGGACCAGTGTTCTACAAATTGATTTTCAGTTCCACAACCCTCACACTCTCAGTCACCAACACACATACTATCTTAATGTCACTAAAGTAGCCAAGTCCCAATGTCTATGAAAACCATTCTACCAAAGGCAGAGAAGTTTCTTTCTTCCAATAAAAGAAAATAATAGTGTTTGCTGCAGACAAAAGATTCATCACCAGTTTCAAGTGCAGCATCAGCTTACCATCATAGCCAACAAAACAGATCAGTCTGCTGGAATTTATCTATTATTTTTTTCTTCTATATTTCTTAACTAATTTCCAAAACTATGTGACCTTTTTGCAGTTCAAAAAATATGTTGAAAATCAGCCTGGGGAACTGTACATCTCTAATATAATTTATAAAAATATTAGCCTCCTGTAGGCTGAAATACTATTTTTAAAATTCCATTTACCACACACATAACTTTAACTTTAACTTTTCTAAGTATTGCTTTCTTGAGTTTCAGACTGAGAATGCCAATTACCCATTGCGCCCTAGTCGGTTGGTAGGGAGGGAGGGTTGTGACCTGGGTGCCCAGAAGGACAAGGACAAGAGGCATGCTTTCAGAGGCCATGTGGGATGGGAGGCTGCTCCTTGCTGCTTCCTGGCCCACTTGCTCTCTTATCTTTGGCCTGTCAGCGCTGGCGGCATGCAGTAACGTGATTGCAACAGGGCTGATTATAGGGCAGGGGGAAGGAGCAGGTCCAGTTCTATCATCATCAGAGGCCTTGCAGAAGGTCAGGAGACTCGGTCATCTGGTGCGGGGCCATCCAGTGCTGCAGGCTTTGGTGCGGGGACGCCATTCTCTGGGGTGGGAGGACAGGACTGAGCAGACTTCTTGGGCACCATTTTGCATGGAGCTGGCTGCAGCGTGGGCCTGGTTGGAGCATCAGCCTTGTTGGAGCACTAAGCACGTCCCTTGTTCTGGTGGCTGTGCTACGGGGGTGTTGAGCGGGTGGGGGCTTGGGGGCTTCACCAATCCCTCAGTTTTTGCATGTTAATAATAAAGTAACAGCCCAGATAGCCCAGCGTGTAAAGGGTGCTGGCTGGAGCATCAGGGGCTGCGAGTTCAGTCCCCATTGGGGTATTTAGCCCATACTGCTGAAGGATCACTGTCTACACAGTAAATAGCACATACATAAATGAGCACTTGAACAAAAATAAAACAAACAAATAAATCATTAAGATAAATAAATGAATAGCTAGCCTCAGTTTGGGCCCATCTTGGGCATTTTGTTTACCCTTCCCTATTTGGCGTGAGTGGTGGGAGGCATTCCTCCTAAAAAGGGGTCCAGGAAATGGAAGGGGAAGGCCCCTGCACCTAAGTGCCCACTACAGTAGTCGCTGCCTGAGTCATTGTTGTCATCTTCAGAGGATGAGGGTGTGATGGCCATCATGTCTTGTCTTATCCTATCCTGAAGGTTTTGAGTGGCAGATGGGGCGTAAGGGGTGGGTGAAGGCTCAGGCAGTGGTTCTGTGCATAAGAAATGGAGTTCACAGGGTAATGCCAATTCACAACCATTACAGAAAGTGCTGGATTGCCTGGATTCACAAGATCTTCCGAAACATCCTGCAGAGAAGCTGCTCCATCCAGCTCAGCCAGGTGGGCTGGCAATGCCTAACAGACAAGACGCTGACGTGGGCTCTTCAAGTGAGTTTGATTGGGGATCTCCTCTTTTGCCTTGGGATCCCATAGCTAGTGTGTGTGTGTGTGTGTGTGTGTGTGTGTGTGTGTGTGTGTGTGGGCTCTATCCATGCCCCTTTATCCAAAGTATAAAGGGGCAAAGGATACATTATCCAAATTATATTCCCGCTCTGGACCAGTGCTAACACCGCTCCTCAAGTGCAGCCAGGGGTACCCCTGAGTCTCAGCAGTTGACGCAATGGGAAAAGATGTGGCAGCGCATTCCATCAGCAGCGTGGAATGAAACAGCTCTCTGAAACATCTGCTCCCACACCTTCCAAACACAACGAGCATTACTTCCATGGGGAAGTATCCATTTCACTGGGGGAATCACCTGCTAGCATCCCCAAGGAAAAAATTTGGAAAAATGAGTTCGTGGACATCTCTTTTGATGTATTAGCCTGAAACTAAGGACAAAGACAGAGGTGAGGACAAAAGTTTTGGGGGAAACAGTTGACAGGAACTGGTCTAATTGGCTGGTTGGCTAATTTACATGGGCTTGGTTTTGCGGAAACAACCCAGGTGAGGTCCTTCCCTCTTGGTAAAGTATTTGGACATTATATACCACACATTTTCAGAATTTAGTGGTCCTACTTGGGTGCACTATGAGACATTTCGCATGCGTTCGGTGTTAAACCCCAGCCTCTTGTGGTTTCATCAGCTACAGCTGTGGCTTCAGATAATGAAGCCTAACCATCTGGTGCAGGGTGATATTCTGATAGCAGTAATCTTTTGACTAAATCAGCAGCAGCACCAGAACGGAACCAGGGGACGGGGCAGGGGGCTCAAACCCACCTGCTTTGTTGGGAATTTGGCTCTTCATGTTCCTGCTCCCAATGGCAATGCCAGTTCTGTCACACTTGTTCCATCTGTGACTGTACGCATTCATTTCTAACCTTTCTACATGGGTGTGGGTTCAAGGGTCAACAGGGTAACCAAAAGGAAGGGTTGGGAGTGTATCCCTCCTGATAAAAGATCCTAGTCCCATTAATATTCAGAAGTTGTGCAGCCTTTTAGAGTTTTATCCCGACTGGTCTGCTGCAGAGTATACATTGTGGGGTTTTGTTTGAGGCTTTTGTAGTCCTTTTATAGTCACCTTAAGGGGTACAGCGGGAAATGCTTGACTAACAAGCAGAAAGTTGCCAGTTCAGTTCCCCGCAGGTATGTTTCCCAGACTATGGGAAACACCTATATCAGGCAGCTGCAATACAGGAAGATGCTCAAAGGCATCATCTCATACTGTGTGGGAGGAGGTAATGGTAAACTCTTCTTGTATTCTACCAAGGAAAACCACAGGGCTCTGTGGGCTCCAGGAGTCAACATTGACTTGACAGCACACTTTACCTTTACTTTATTCCTTTTATGAGTGCTAGAGTGCCTTGTGATTTCACTAATCTCAAATCAGTGAAGGACTTTGTGCATATTTGGGGGGCTAAAATTCAGAAGGAGGTTTGGCCAGGGAGAAGGGTGTTCCCTTGGCACATGAGAAAAACAAGGCTCCTGCATCCTAGATTTCTTTTTTGGGCACTGAGACTGAAACAGTTGGTCAACTGTGTCATCTTCCACAGGCTAAAATTGATGAACAGGTATTCCATTTGTGGGCATTCATTCAGCTAGAACAGTCACATTGCATGGGCTGCAAGTCATCATTGATCACCTTATTTTTGCATGTAGGGTAGATGCACTGGGCAGGTCCTTTTTGCAGCATCTTGTGTTGCTACTAAAAGTCTTAGGGTTCCTCTTCCTTGTTTGAGGGTCACCAGGGAGATCAGGTATGATAGTGCTGTTTGGCTACAATTTTTGTCTAACTTTAATGGCTCCTCATTTGGGATGTCCAGATTGTTACTAGAGGCTGAACTGCAGGTTTTATCTGATGCTTCAGGAGCCCATGGTTTGGGGCTGGTTTTTTAAGTGGCCATTGGTGTTTTGCACCTTGGAGGGCTGAATGGGTTGAGCAAGGGGTGTACCGTGAATTGACCTTTTTGGATTTTCCCAAATAGCGATCATGGTGCACATATGGGTGGCTGAATTTCTGCATTTTTGGTGTGACAATTTGGTAGGAGTATGGGTGATTAACGTCTGGACTTCCAGGAGTCCTCACATTATGAACCTGGTGTGTTGCTTTACCTTTCACTGCTTGCAGCATATCTTGTTTTTGGCCCATCATGTTCCAGGTCTAGACAATGATATAGTAGATGCCCTGTCCCAAATGCAGGTGGGCCACTTTTGGGACTTGGCACCAGCAGCAAGATTGCAGGCAGACCCTTTTCCACCCAGACTATGGACGCTTGGAGGACTGAAGAAGAATGGGGAATTCAGCTATCCTTAGTTTCTAACACCAGGACCCACTTTGCATAATCTTTGTGTGAGTTCCATGACTTTCAGTCCTTGACTTCCTTGCAAGATGACTGGCCTATCCCAGTGGACCATATTTTACAATACTGTGTACAGTTACACTGGAGGGGCTTGGCAGTGAAGTCCATTTAAGATTTTCTTGCCGCACTGGCCTTCCACACTAAATTGCAAGGGCTTGGAGATAGCACTTCAGATTTTAGGGCCAGGCGTATGCCGGAGGGTTGGGCACGTGCTTGCTTGGCCTTACCTGACTTCTTGTATTGTATTTTCTTGACTATAGATCTAATTACTCTAACCAGTCTTATGTCTGATTCAACATTTCACATTTAATCCTGTTTACTGATCAAAGAAGAAACGTCCAAAGTGGTGGTTCTCTTATAGAGAGGAAAAGAGGAACTGTTCCTATTTAATCCAGGACAGTGAATTGTGGTTATTTGCTGGCCGCCTCCTTGTATCTCGTTTTAGATTGTGAGCCCCTTTCAGACAGGGAATAATATTTTTCATTTTATTTGCTATGTTAGCCACTTTATTGTTGAAAAATGGTGTATAAATATTTATAATAATATTGAACTGCCCTCTCTGTTGAATCATCTCCTGTATTTTCTTTGATTTCTCAAAAGCTTAACCTCTAATATGTTTTGTTTTCTATCATAAGCTGAGATTTTTTTCAATTACCAGACTTATCCTTTTTATCAAAAGAAGGAGTTTTTTCCCCCAGTTTCTTTCCCCATAACTTATCTCTTGCACTTCTGTTCTCTGAGAGTTTTATTTCTTTTGCAAATGCTTCTCTAATCACCTCTGCTGTTATGGCCATTTGTTCCTCTTTCTCTCTTAATTCCTGTTTCTTTTCTCTCATCTTATCTCTTGTCTTCCATATACAACTAAACTGCCTAAATATTCCTAAATCTGGTCTCAACGAACATGAGACTCCCTACCTTGCTGAAACTAAGCGGGTCTCGATCCAATCTGTGCCTGGATGGGATGCCACCTGGGGACCCCATGTACAACTTCCAGCTTGGAAGAAAGGTGGACTATAACATGTAATAAATAATATTCTCTTCTTATAAGTATAAATTCCTCAGTCAATAGGTGTGGTGGTTATTTTCCAATTTATCTAGAGAAATTAATTCCTTAATCAATAATCATATGATCAATTGTCTACATAATTAATCTTATTTCTCTATATAAATATTAATCTTCTCTTTAATAAGTTCATCAGTTGTCATCTTGTTTACCCAGAAGTTTCTTAGTCACACTATAATCAGTTAATAAGAATTCCTATGAATAAACAAATGTGTTTTTTTTAAACTCAGTAACCTATTTATTTATTTGAAATATTTATTCTGCCAGACAACGTGTCTCCAAGGCAACTGACAGTAAGATAAAATAAATCTATAATAAACATAATAAGATTTTTTAAAGGCAGTAGAGACATGATGAAGTTTTTGAGTGATGTCTGTTATATTATCAAAAAAGACAGAAGGAGGCAAAAGAATTCATCCTATAACTGATGTGAGCTAAATAAAACTCTCCAACTCTCCAAATAATCAGTCCAAAACTCCAAGATAATGCAATTCATTGAAAATGCTGGGTAGAAGAACAAGAGTTGTTGCTGCTGCTGTTGGTGGTGATAGTGGTGTGTGTGTGTGTGTGTGTGTGTGTGTGTGTGTGTGAGAGAGAGAGAGAGAGAGAGAGAGAGAGAGAGAGAGAGAGAGAGAGAGAGAGAATGAGAATGACTGGGTGGAATGAAGGGGCATGTTTGTACCCTGCCAGATTTTGAGAATCTGACTCTGAAGCTGAGGAAGAAGGTTAACTTCTGTATACCTGTCAGTTGGTGATGGTTTGGAGCCCATGTAATAATGCTTTTTAAAAGCACATGCTTTACATCTAGAAGGTCCCTGCATCTCCAGATAGGACTTGGAAATATCACTGTCCAAAAACCTGGAATAGGGATGTGTGAGCTGACTCGAGGTCGAGTCGGCTCTTACTTGAACTGGCCTGGCTCGAGGCCTCTCCCTTGAGCCAGACGGTGCCCAGTTCATCTCAAAGTCTTGCCAAACCTACTGGGACAGTGCGGGACTAGTTAAGGGGAGGCGGGGTTGGTTGGTTTTTTTGTAAATGGTGGACATCTCCATTGCCAGGCTCCGGGGTGTGCTGTCGTGGCCGTGGGGGGTCTCCTCATGTCCCCCCTCCCCCCGCCAGCCTCCCCTCATGACCCAGGACATGCAGATGGCCATTGGGCATTAGCAGTGGCCTCCAAAATGGCTTCTGCCACCACAGAGGGGCCCATAACAGGCCAAAAATGACTGGGATGGTGGTGGGAGGGGGACATCAGGAGACAACATCCCCAGAGACTGACAATGGTGGTAAGTCCACCATTTTTTTTCCTTAGAGAATTTTTTGTTGTTGTTCCCCCCGGGACTGGGCCTGAACCGGTTTGGACTTAAGCCCGACCGGGCCCGGCTCTAATGTGCACAGAACTGGATTGGATCTGGTTTGGTTCAAGTCTAGTTCTATTCAAACTGAACTGGGTTTTCTGGTCTTGTGCACAGTGCACACCCCTACCTTGGAGAGTTGCTGCCAGAGCAATTGACCTAGATGGACCAATAGTCTGATTCAGTACAATGCAACTTTATATGTTCCCAGTGGCATAGCAAGTTGGCAGTTGCCTGTGTTCTAATCATGGACACAGCCACCACCAGCCTCCTTTCTCACCCATCAGCTTGGGCCCAGGCTCCAGCCCCACAACTGCCTCCATGGCAGATAACTTCTTCCACCAATGGGCCTCCACATCCTCAACCATTGAGGCTGCTCATCAGAAGCCTCTCTCTCCATCCACCAGTTCCCTGTCATCTCACTGCCTCTGTGGCGACTCCTAAACCTCAAAAAGCAGCAGAGACGGCTCATAAGCTTTGCCTGGCTGCTGTATGCTGTAAAAATGTCATGGTAGTCTAGCCAGGGTAGTCTGAAGTTTCAGAACTTGATTAAGGGGAATGCCTTTAAATGCAGCCAACGGTGTGGTGCTCCGGTAGTGTTCCAGGCAGAAATACAAAGCATTCAAGGTGTAGAGGTGCTTAAACCTTATCCATGCCTTGGTTGTGAGGTGCTATTTATCAAGGAAAAAAGCTTCTCTTGGCAGTGACCTAAGCCCTTTTTCCTTGGCAAATGGCATGTATGTGGGTGTCCAATCAGGATTGGGGCCATGAAGGGAATAGAGTTTAAAACCTCTAATCCCTTCACCATGGTCTTCATCTATAGGGCCCCCAGTTCAGCTGTTGGTTACCAAAGAAAATTAAAACACATCAGAGCCAATGACAAATGTAACAGCATGCATAGCTTGGCCATTTTTGTATATGGATTATTTTACTGAATTTCTACTACACTCTAGCTCTGTTCAGTTAAAAACATGGATGCTCTTCCTCGGTTCAGCACAAAGCTCCTCGCCAATGTGCTTTTAAACCACACACTCCCTCATTCTCCCTGGATGAAGCATGTCTCCACAAAGTCAAATGCTATGCTCAGGTAGAAATCCTCTTCAATGCTGAGAACACTAGGTGCCCAGAATTCTAATACAGGGGGAGGATCTCTGTAGACAAATGCTCTATTTGTGAAGAGGAGGTTAGGTTCAGAGGCATAACTAGGGAAAACGGCACCCGGGGCAAGCACTGAAATTGCGCCCCCCCGCCCCCCCAACATACTACATTATACTTAGGTTTTTCCTCACAAGTGCCCGCCGCTGCCGCCAAGCCAGGCCACTGACTGGCCGCCAGGTGCCAGCAAAGCAATGGGGGGGGGGCGGGAGGCGCGGAAGGGACTGCTTGTGGGGGAAGGGGTGCCGACGCACTCCCTTTACTGCTGCAGTGCTGCTGCACTGAGCAGGAAACATTTGTATTAACAAAAAAATTTTAAAAAATTTAGAAAAAAAATTTTTTGTCATGGCAGCGCCCCCCACGTGACCAGAAAATATGGCGCCTGGGGCACGTGCCCCCCCTGCCCCCCCTATAGTTACGCCTCTGGTTAGGTTTAATAGTGTGTGAGTGTGGGGAAGGAAACTGCTGACACACTCCTGTGGGTACCGTTCCTGGGTACAACATCCACAGTAGGAATAATTTCTGAATAGGTCTTCTGCTGTATAGTTATTTGCTTTATCCATGCTGTACTTAGATGCTTATAGGAGAGGGGAAAGCTACAAATATATTAAATAATAAATTAAAAGTAAAGGAAGCTGTGCATAGTACTATTATTTGCACTGTGCAGACTGGTACTATTATTTATATACACTTTTTAATGAAAAAATCCTCCAAGTGTTTTGCTCTGAAAAATAAATAAATAAAGAAGTTTATCAGTCCCCAAAGAGGCTCACAGTCTAAAAACACCCCAGCAATAGGCAGTGGAGGGATGCTGTGCTGGGGTTGGATAGGGCCAGCTGTTCTTCCTCCGCTTAATATAAAGGGAATTGCCACTTCTGAAAAGTGCCTCTTTGCCCAGTTAGCAGGGAGTTCTAATACATGCTTATTTGCGAAATGACACCGGTTGCAAAATGTGACTTTTCTTGCTGCAATGTCTGGGTTGTCGTGGTGCAAAATTCAGGGAGGGGGGATTGAGCACAGAGTGTTCACATCCTTGATCATAAAGCTCCTAAGTGTTTAAACAGCACTCTAAATTCCTGAGACTGAAGGCTTTTTTGTGGATCCTTAAAACATCTCAGAAATGTATTGAATGGTGGTGACTTAAGAAACAAGCCCCCAAACACCTCGTTATGTATAGAGCTATGAAGTGGATAGCTGTGGCTTATAGTTCTCTTTTATGGCATGTGCTTTGCTTAGAAAAGATGTAGAGATGTCCGTAACTTTAAGAGCTAGATTGTCTAGAGAAACATCGAGTTCTTACACAATGTAGGTTTAACATGGTCTGACTCGGGAACAATGCGTAATACATAATGGGCCAGCCATATTCCTTCAAATCAATGGACATTTTGCTACTGACTTCAATAGAATGTGGACTGCACATCGATGAAAAAATGCGATCAGGATCTAGCTCTCTATCAAAAGATGCAACTATGAAAGGTCAAAGATGAAGACTGTGCAATGAAATCTGTATGCCTTTTTGTCTGATGTGTTCTCTGAAGGTGATAATACAGTTAAATGAAAAAGAAATGGATGGGAGAGATTATTGCTGTACCAAACACTCGGTAATGCCTGGAGATTGGTACTGTATTGGGAACAGATGTTACTTTCATATACAATTTTCTTGCTTTTTACTGTTGCCTTTTTGAGAGAAAATGTTTTAGTGGCTTTAACTTTTATTCAAGGAAGCTTTGTGTGAAGGTAGCTATTGGATTAAAGTAGGCCTTTGCTCTGAACTCTTCAGGGATTGCTATGGACCTTTTCCTATTTCTTCAATGCAGTATCATTGGTATTGCAAAACAGCTTATTCCAGGTTCTTAGGCTCAAAGCACAGCATTTGGATGTATTTCTGTGGAAACTGCATATTAACTGGAGCTACCTGCAGCAGCTCTCCAGGAAATCAAACAGAAAAAGGTCTTTCTCAGCCCTACCTGGAGCTGCCAGGAACTGAACCTGGGACCTTCTACACCCACTATCCACACCCACTACCTATACCTTTTACATCAGTTCTGCCAGTCCCAGCATAAACCAGGAACCTCATGGTTTGAGTCTGCACTTATGCCTAGTAAACTCTAGGCGTGCTTCTGAAATTCTTTTTATCCACATTTCTTCCCAAATTGACTAATCTTTCTCTCTGTAGATGGTCCAGATGATACTTTACCAGCGCTGAACCAGCCAACATGATTAAGAAGGGGGACATGTTGAAACTAGTGTTTGAGTTGCATGTTAAGCAGCTGTTCAGATGAAGGTCTGCATGTCCAGACCACATGCACTAAAAGAATATGCTAGGAAGGCATCAGGACATCTGGGAAAGATGTCAGGCACACTCTTGATTCATTCCTCTTGAGGGCCAGTTCAGCAGGGAAAGCTATAATCGGAACCAGTCATCTCTCTTTCTCTTTTTTGCATGATTTCTATGGCGATAGACCTGGGGACAAGGTGTTTGCGAATGGGTGGTTTGTTTGTTTTATTAATTTTAAAAGTATTAGATCAATAAAAATATGCTGTCTCTTCCACCCTCTGTAAGATTAGTAATTAATAATCTTAATAGTAATTAGTAATAGTAATTAATACTAGTTCCACAAATACCCATCAAAGGAGCACCTTGCATCTTCTCCCCCGCACCAAGGAATGCACCCCCAACACCTCTTGGGGCCTTTATCCCCAACACCATTGCTAACTGCATGGACTTAATGGGACCATGGAAAGTGAATGGACCTTATTGGCCGTAATGACATGGACCTTAATGTCTTTAATGGCCCATTGCTAACTGCATCACCTCTGTCCCCAACACCATTGCTAACTGCATTGGCCACTGCCCAAAAGCGAGCTATATCTGCTAATCCCTCCTCCCTGAACTAGTCGCTTTTCTACAAGTCATTCTGGTAAGAACTAGTAAATTTGCACACTAAATGCATAACCCTCATGCTGTGGACTGAATGAGAGCTGGTCATGTGCACTGTAGTCTTATCACACTCAAAGTGTAATGTCCACTTGGCAAAGTCCAGTGCCCAAATGTGCACTGCCACTATGATTGGGAAAAATTCCAAAAAGGTCAAGTCATGTATCAGACCTGCTCAACCCAGCCAGATGGCCAAGCAGCAGCACACTAACACCCTCAGAAATATAAGCCAAAGCCATGAGTGCCTGAAGCATCAGAATGGACTTGGAGCTGAGCCTCCAGTAGGAGCTTCACCCTCCACAAGGAGACACCATTAAAGCTAATCAAGAACTGAAGCCATACTTGAAGATTGTCTCTAATAGCTCTGGTGATACACAATCGAAGATGGGGAGCCCTAAGTTGCAGGGGAGTAACAGCAGGAGAGAAGACATGCCCTCAACTCCTGCTGTAGGCTTCCAGAGGCATCTGGTGAGTCACTGTGCGAAACAGGACTAGATGGGCCCGATCCAGCATGGCTGTTCTTATGTTCTTAGGCAACAGTCCTCCCTGTCTTCCTATACAGACAGCACTGCAAACAGCCAATTCATTTTTATGTGTAAACCATTTGGCCTTATGGCATGTGCAGGTTCAGTCTTGTTTTAACAGTGGAACTCCCACCTGTGGTTGCACCAGCTCCTCTAGACCAAATATCTATATATTTATTTCTCTAAGACATACCCATGGCTAATCCCATGCGTGGCAGCTCTTGTGAGAGTTTGTGAGCAGCTGCTGATTAGCCACAGGGACAGGGGAGAAAAAAATGGCGGCAGCAGTTCACGGCGGGCTGGCAGGAAGAAGCCGGCCGGCAGGCAGGGGGAGGGAGAAGCCAGCAGGCAGGGAAAGGAAGAAGCAGTGGGGTGGGGGAGGAAGAAGCTGGCCAGCTGGCCGGTGGGCAAAGGAAGAAGCAGGTGGGTGGGTGGGTGAGGAAAAGGAAGAAGCCAGTGGGTGGGGGAGGGGAAAAGAAAACAACGGCGGGCAGGCAAATGGCGGTGGCAGGGGGAGGTTGGTGGTGAGGAGGTGGTGGCAGCTAGAGGCACAGGAGCACGGGGGAGGGGGAGACGATGTTGGCAGGTGGGCGGCAGAGCGGGCAGCACAGCCTCCCTCTCCGGCCCGCCTGTCAGCCAAAAGCCAGTAGCGCACAGCGGGGAATGGAGGAGGGGAAGTGCCAGCCAGCCGCAGAGGGAAAGCAGTGACCAGGCCAGCTAGCCAAGGAGGTAGAACAAATTGGGACCTGGGGGGGAGAATGAACTGGTGCTGAAGGTGGGGAGACGATAATGGCAGGTGGGTGGCAGAGGGGGCAGCACAGCTTCCCTCTCTGGCCTGCCTGCCAGCCAAAAGCCAGGAGCGCCCAGCAGGGGATGGAGGAGGGAAAGCGGCAGCCAGCCGCAGAGGGAAAGCAGTGACCAGGCCAGCTAGCCAAGGAGGTAGAACGAATTAGGACTGGGGGGAGAACGAACTGGGGCTTGGGGGAGAGAACGAACTGGTGCTGAAGGTGGGGAGACAGGGAAAACTAGGGGCGCAGATGCTCTGTGCCAGGTCAGCTAGTATAAAAATAATACAGTAGTAAATACCATATCTTTGAAATGCAGCATTTTATATGCCATGGACTCAGTCTGTATGACTCCCAGTAATATCTGTGATCTTTCTGTTATTGCTTCTTGTAGATAAATGTCATACAAGTCTCATGAAACTTACAATTCTCAATTCTCACAATTCTCCTCAGCATCCTCAGGGATGCACACAATTTTACACACACACACACACACACACTTATTGTCCTTAGTCTCAGTCTTGTAATCCAGTGCTCACAAACCTTGAGTTTATTAGAGATGTAGTATATGTGCAGGCTTGATTGCAGATAGGAACATAGGAAGCTGCCATACACTGAGTCAGACCATTGGTCTATCTAGCTAAGTATTGTCTTCACAGACTGGCAGCGGCTTCTCCAAGGTTGCAGGCAGGAATCTCTCTCAGCTCTATCTTGAAGATGCCAGGGAGGGAACTTGGAACCTTCTGCTCTTCCCAAAGTGGCTCCATCCCCTAAGGGGAATATCTTACAGTGCTCACACTTCTAGTTTCCCATTCAAATGCAACCAGGGCAGACCCTGCTTAGCTAAGGGGACAAGTCATGCTTGCTACCACAAGAACAGCTCTCCTCCAGATATAGAACAGCTCTCCTCCAGATATAAGATACAGATCTTGTATCTCTGCAAATAAAGGTAGGTCCATAAATTATAAAGGTAGGTGTTCTCTACTTTTGTCTTTTGCTTTGTTGCTAGAACAAGCTCACAGAACTTTCTGAGAGTCTATAGCTCACACTTGGAGAGTTTCTACTGAGCATACTCCAACATCAATTAAGAGAGAGAAGGCACGGGAATTTGCTACACTACACTCTTTACTGACAGCTACAGATAGATTTGCTTCTATACCCTTCCTTACAACTACTGGTAATGATGGTGGCAATAACAGCATGGGTTACATATAGACATTTTAATTAGATGGAGAAAGCAGAATCTTCAAAGAGTGTTGCTTTCAACACAGAGCTCTTGAACAAGAATTCCTGGAAATATGCTATTCCTTTAAATGCTATAAAATTGGCCTAGGTAATCCAGCACTGAGAGACAAGCTAAACATTACATGCAAGCACACATAACATGACCATTCTCTGTTAAAGTGATAAACAGCCAATATTTAGGTTGTGCTTAATAGTACCTCTGTGTGTATTTTTTACCCTTGTTGAATTCATCTAGATTATTTACACATGAAACTCAGTTTGATGCTTTAGTTGGGTTTATCTGGAAAGCTAAAATATGTCAACCAAACAACCTAGTTTTATATTTATTTCTGCTATCATATGTGAAATTTTGTATTCATATCATCTCTTGATAACATTACAGATAAATCAGCATTTAATTCATCCATTAATCTGATGTTTCAGATTTTATTATTTGACCTTGTAGCTCCATTATAGGCAAAGAAGATTTCTTATTAAGCTGACACTTGTCATTAAAGAGACTCTTTGCTGAAAGCTTTCTTAAGCAGTTTTGATTCTCTCTAGAGCCAGCCTAATCAATTTTCCTTTATGATAATGATATTGTTTATTGCAAAACTGACTAGTTATTCCTCTATCTCAGCAGCATCTTAAGCATGGGTTCAGATTTATGGAATATGTTGATTGGCTGCATTGCTATGAAAAGCACAATTTGATTTTCAAAAGTCCTTTTTCATGGTCCTATTAATTTGTATCTGTGACATAATCTTTTCCTTCATCTACTGTAGCACAGTATCACCTATATGCTATTTGAGTCTCTTCCGCTTTTGTTCTCAGTCTACCAAACTGAGAAATGTATATACAGTATTAACATTTTACCTGCATTTCACTCAGGAGGCTTAAGCCTGGTACCAGTGCTTAGAAAAAAGGGGATATATTGGCTCTCAGTGAGACTAGATTAGTCATGAGCAGTCCCATTGAAATGGATGGGACAAAACAGACATGACTAAATTATCTTTTTAATTTCAATGGGACTACTCATGAGTAATTACTCATGAAGATTTTACTCTGTCTGACAGCCACCATCAAGAGAAGCTCCCAAGGATAAATATATTATTTAAACAATGAAAGGTAAAACCAGTACCTTTGTTTTATTCTATAAACATGGGTGTGTTTATGTATGATCAGTAGAGATGTGCAAAATAATTCTATTCAAATGGACTTGAGCTCGAATGGGCTATTCTGAGTGATTCGAACTTGAATTGAAACACTCTTAAAATAAAAGGCCTGATTCGAGTTTGAACTGAAATGACCCCAATTCAAGCTTGAATAGATTTGAGTGATTTGAGTGCCATTTTGAGTCCTATTTCCCTCTTGCTGATTGATTTTCTGGCACTGCCTTCTGATTGGGTTGAGATTAGGGGTGTGCAAACAGGTTCAACATCAAACATGTTTGACGTCGAGCCAGTTTGGTTCAACCGTTCAGGTAATTTTTTTTTTTTAACCTTTACTCCCTACGGGGAGTTCCTGGAGATGGTGGGGGTATGTGTCTGTGGAGGTTCCCCCTCCCCCCATTGGCCTTCCTCATGCCCCTGCTCACCCATTCAGGTGCTCTTCAGCCGCTCATGTGCGCAGGTGCGTGGCCTCCATAATGGCCGCCGGGCCGCCAAATGAAGGCCAAAAACCAGCTGAAGAGTGCCCGAATGGGCAAACAGGGGCATGAGGAAGGCTGGTGGGGGAGGGGGAACCTCCATGGACACCCCCCCCCCCCCCCGCCACCTCCAGGAACTCCCCCGAGGGGAGTAAAAGTAAACAGATTTTTTACAATGTCAAGCTCACGAACCCCCCCAGACCGAACCCGACCGAGTGGGTTCAAGGGGGGTGCCAGACCAAACTGGCCCAGTTGAGGTCGAGGCTGGTCCAGCCTCAAACCGAACTGGGCCAGCTGGTTCCATGCACATCTCTAGTTGAGATCTTCTTGCTTCTTGGTTGGCTTCTTATTCACATCATGTATTGGCAAGGGCAATGGTGTCCCCATTGGTTGGGTTAGAGGGAGCTGTGATGGGGAGGCCAAATCAAGGAGTTTCAAAAAGTATTCAATGGCCTGGGAGGCAGAGAGCCCTTACAGTGTGCCAGTGCCTGGAAGAGGAAGAATACATCAGGAGAGATGGACAGAGACTGCAGCAGCATAGCAGCAGAGGAGAGCAGAATGAGTGTCCTGGGGCATGCCTGCCTGCTTTCCTTTTCCCCCTCCCTAATTTATTTTTAGTTCTACCAGTGGCCCCAGTGGTTTTAAATGGGTGCTGCTTTTTTAGTGTTTCTTCTTCTTTGGAATTTTCTTCTTCTGGCTTGTAGCCAGCCCCCAGTGCTTTAATAACTGGGGTACTGTGCTCCCCACCTTTTTGCAGCCCCTAGCTGCACCTCGCTGCTGCTGCTGCTGCTGCTGTGTACCTGCCTGGATCACTGGATTGCCTTTATTTCTTTTTGTTTATTTTTGCAAGCTGGTGTGCTCAGAGGTGCTCTTACCCCTGGACCTTGGGGACCCAGGCCTCCAAGGTCCAGGGGGGCCTCTAAAGCCCGGGGGGGCCTCCTGCCACCATCCCACCACACTGCTGCCCCGTGGCAATGAACGGCGATGCCAAAAACTTCAAGAATTCTAGCCACCATGTGTGCGGCCACTGAGGAAGCAATCACCTTGTCAACTGAAGACTGGAGTGGTGGATTGGCTCAAGACACATTTGGGTGCATCAGCAGAGAATCTTTTGTCCTGCCTATGTGGCTAAAGGATGAAGGACAAAGTGTCACCCCTGACAAGCTGCCCAGGTGGAAGAGGCTCCTGGTTGTAGAGGTTAGGTGAGCCGAGAGGAGCCGAGAGGAGGCTGGGGCACGACCAGGAGGTGGGTGCTGGAGCACCTACTGCTAGTGTGCAGTCCACCCCTAGGAGTAGCATCACCACCGCTTCCCAGTCCAACAGTGTGGTGTCCCACGCAGTGCCAAGGGAGCCCATAGTTCTGTCTCTGCACCCGGCAGCTTCCTTGGGGCCTTGCCAGAGGTATGGGAGGAGCCCACCAAACTCTGCAGCAGTTTTTTGTGGTTTTCTTTTCTCACCACTGAGTAAGTATAATATGCTTCCTGTGCTATTGCTGCTATAACATAGGAAACTACCATATACTGAGTCAGACTATTGGTCTATCTAGCTCAGTATTGTCTTCATAGACTGGCAGTGACTTCTCCAAGGTTGCAGGCAGGAATCTCTCTCAGCCGTATCTTGGAGAAGCCAGAGAGGGAACTTGAAACCTTCTGCTCTTCCCAGAGTGGCTTCATCCCCTGAGGGGAATATCTTGCAGTGCTCACACATCAAGTCTCCCATTCATATGCAACCAGGGCAGACCCTGCTTAGCTATGGGGACAAGTCATGCTTGCTACCACAAGACCAGCTCTCCTCTCCAGACCAGCTCTCCTCTCTGAACTATTGAGGTCTGCTAACTATTGAGTTCTGCTGTATCTCAGATTGACAAAGGCAGAACTTGGGTGCCTGCCTTCTTTGAATTGTGGTTGGTGTTTTTTGTGAGCTAGTGTTGTGGCAAGAAATGGACAGTGACAGCTCAGCACTCGCTCTCTCTTTCTCTCCCTCTCTCTCTCTCTCACACACACATATTTTCTTGGTGATTGCTTTAAGACGAGCTCCATGTCTGGACTAACTTGTGCTTCATTCACTGCTCTGGTCTGCTCTGCAATCTGCATTGCAAGGTGTACTCACTCAGTCAAAATGTGGCTGAAGATGTTGCTGTAGTTGAGCTTATGCCTATGCTTGTTGGCTGCTAAAGCTGCTGCTGTGCTGTGGCAGCTGTTGCAAGTAGGATGGAGTCACAATTGCATGTGAGAGAGCTATGTGTGCCAGTGATGTTACTGTAGTGCAGGGACTGTGGTTAGCAGTGGATTCTGTGTCAGTGATTTCTTTTTGGCCATTTTTGGACTTTTTTTGAAATATGTTCTATAGGGACAGATTCCATTTTACTATGTGATCGAATCACTCAAATTGATTTGAGTGATTCAAGGTTGATTTATCAAAACAACCAGCTTTGTGATTAATTTCGAGTTTCAAATGAATCACAAAATCCTATTCATGCATACTCCTAGTTATCAGTTGAGTCTGACTTAGAGTCAGTCTGACATCCTGTCGGACATCTGAAAGTGGAAAAAACTGCTAACCGCCTAATCCTTTTGCATATAGTAAGGTCAAATCATGAGTTTATGATTACCTTAATAATGGTAAAGTAGTATCTCCAATAACAACCTCCAGTTATTGCTACTTCTCATGCAAGAATTCAGATCTTAATTTAAAAATTCTATGAAAACATTCTTTGGCAACTACACAACTTTTTGCAGGTTGACACTGCTGTGCCAGTTGTTTTTGTATTTGTTTACTACATTTTAGGCTGTTTTTCATCCCAATAGGCCCATGTGGCAGTTTACAATAATAGAGCACAATTAAATCCAAAACAATTCCATTCAAAAGCCAATGCTAACTCTAAAAACACATCAAATCAATAAAGCGCAACTTAGGAAAAACTGTAGACAGTTGTAAACTATCCTCCAAAGGCCTGTTGGAACAAATAGGCCTTTCCTAGTTAGAAAACTAGGAAATTGTTTTCTAGCCTACATTCTTGGTGGGATACCAACCTCACCTTAAACAGAGATGGTGCTAGAGCAGCCCCATCACAACAAATTATGCATGTACTTCCAACTAGGTCCAAATAAGAGAGCGGGTTCAGATGTAACATGGAATCTTGGTTTGCTTTGAAACTACTTACTTCAGAGAACCCAAGATCTGATTCTGAGGGTTGAAGTGTTTCACATTTCAGGTTCTTTGAAGCGAATAGGCAGGGACAGAACCATACTTGAGTGGACAGGTTCAAAGAACCCAAGCCGCCCAGTTCCTGAAAGCTGCCTGGCTTGCCCCTCCCTCTCCCTATTTTCTTTGTTTTCTCTCTTGCTCCAAGAGAATGAAGAAAACACCCAGCTGGCTAATGAACTCAGGATGGCCGGGCTGGCCCTTCCAGGTACTGGCCATGTCCCCTGGATGTGATGTTACATGCAGGGAGTGTGGCAGGTGCATGCAAGGGGCCTCTGGGGAAAGGGGCTAACATGAGCCCCCTCTCCCCTAGCTATGCATCTGGTTAAGATAAACTGAGATTGGTGGGTTCAGACATCACAACCAATTCCAGCATATCCTAACCTAGAAAGGAAGTAGGCACTCATACCAGGATGAGGGGAGCATGCACTTCCATGAGGAAAGCTGGTCTTGTGGTAGCAAACCCCTGCTAACTGGGCAAAGAGGCACCTTTTAATGTGGTGATTCTCTTTATTTAGCAGGGGCAGAGTAACTGGCCCAACCCACCCCCAGCACAGTACCTCCAGTGACTGTTGCTGGAGTCTATCTTATGTTTCTTTTTAGATTGTGAGCCCTTTGGGGACAGGGAGCCATCTTATTTATGTATTATTTCTCTGTGTAAACCGCCCTGTGCCATTTTTGGAAGGGCGGTATAAAAATCAAATAAATAAATAAATAATAAACATGACTTGTCCTCTTAGCTAAGCAGGGTCCACCCTGGTTGCATATGAATGGGAGACTAGAAGTGTGAAGATATTCTCCTCAGGGGATGGAGCCACTCTGGGAAGAGCAGAAGATTTCAAGTTCCCTCCCTGGTTTCTCCATGATGGGGCTGAGAGAGATTCCTGCCTGCAGCCTTGGAGAAGCCACTGCCAATCTGTGAAGACAATACAGAGCTAGATAGACCAATGGTCTGACTCAGTACATGGCAGCTTCAGTACATGGCTGGGAGTCTCTCTCAGTACATGGCTGAGAGAGATTCCTGCCTGCAACCTTGGAAAAGCCACTGCCAGTCTGTGAAGACAATACAGAGCTAGATAGACCAATGGTCTGACTCAGTACATGGCAGCTTCCTATGTCCCTACAGTATGTTCCTATGACTGAAATATGGTTCATAGTGCTTGGTTTCAAAAGAGGTTGCACATGGCATCTGAAGCTGCCCATACTTTCCACTGACAACTGGAAACTGCCTTATAAAGCCATAACTGAAATTCCCATTCCTCAGTCTCTGTCATTAAACTAACAAAGTCTGAGTCAATGTGCAAGTGACCTTATTTTGTAGACTTGACAAAGTTTGTTAAAAAAAACAACAACACCTTTGCCCTGCTTGATGCTCTTATTGGTGTAGGCCTGAACCAGACCCAAGCCATGTTACCCTTCATACAACCTGGCTTTTGTAAAGGTGGGCTAGGAGACACCATATAAGGAGTTGTTTGGCCTTGTAAAGAAGGGCCAGGAGACACTAGATAAAAAGATGTTTATGTATTGACTCAGGTACATGTGCAGAAGTTAGCTGGAATTTTACAGAAAGTACAGACAAAGAAGATGGGCAGTATCTATGCACGTAACTCCTAGACTATAAATATATCATGTTTGTGTATATTCAGGGTCTTGGACTTGAGCGATAGTTGGCGGAGACCTTTTGCTACTATAGAGCAAAATAAAGCCTTTTAAAACCTTATCGACTGGTGATGTGTTTGGCTCGCTGACCCAGAAAAGAACCTCTCTTTGTTGGGGTACAACATTATCACTTAAGTGTCCGTATGCAAGCAAATTATTACAACATGTTGGCTCTCACTTTTTAATTCAATTCACAAAATGATGCAAAAGAGAATAGCAACCAAACGTGCAAGCAGAGACATGTCTGTTCAGCAGCGTCTGAATGTCCTTATATGAACACACTTTCACTTTCTGGTCGCTAGAAAGATAACGCTGATTGGAGAGTGAGCATAGGAGCATATACAGCAGCTCTAATAAAGGCTACAAGTCAGGTTAATGGAGCATAGGAGATGATAATGTTGTAAAGGCCTTTCAATTTCCATAATATGCTATTGATATTGTGGAAGTTTAATCTCAATGTTTCCCTCTGATGGTGTGTTGATTAAAGCTATATTAATGTACAGCCAGGAAATAGCTCTGATTTGTAATAATGTGTTTAAGGTGGCTGGTTTTCTATCCCTGCAGTCCTTTTTAAAAAAAAATAATAATCCAACCCACTAGATATTATTTTACCCAGCCACTCTCAAACGTTTTGCATTCAGGTTCCCTTTTAATGTCCAATCTAGATTCTGAGCATCTGATGCATCAGTAGTCATATTCCATCAATAGTCATATTCTTTGGCAGGCATATTCACAGATTGGGCATACCCCAGCCTTGTACTTGGGGCAAATGGTCTTGCCTCACGCAATGCTGAACAGGGCATAAGGAACTGTGATTGGCTGGTACTCTGGTGTTGGATGGGACTTGAAGGTCCATTGTGTGCGCCTCCACATTGGCATCTCATTCTTCAGCAGTGCAGCTTCCCTTCCACTCATCCTGGGTGCAGAATTACAGTATGGGCCTTGTTGGTCATCCTATTGAAGACTGTGGGGTTTTATTGTTGTTTTTTGCTTCCTGCAAAAAAATTAGGCTGAAAATTAGCCTGAATTAGGTTTGTTGGTTTGTTTTTTGCCTACTCCATTCTCTGCCTCGTTTAGTTAAGTCAGTTCACAACTGGCAGGTTCAGTGCAGGCTCGGGAGCACTGATTGATTGGTGCGCATTGTTGAGCAGTTTTGATCACTGGAAGAGTGATCAATCAGGACTTTGAGGCATTGTAGCACTATAGCTATCTGATCAGATCAGATGGCTATAAGAGCTATGGCTATCAGACCCCCTCACACACACACCATTTCAGGACTGAATGGCTTGTGGTGGGGGGCAGTGCCTCTAAAATGAACAAATTGGGACTGGCAAGAAGTAGCTAGGAATGTGCACAAACCGGTTCGGCGTTCTATTCACAGACCGTCAAACCAGTTCAAAAGACTGGCGTTTGAGCCAGTTCAAAGGTGTGTGGGGTGTAGGGATGTGCATGGAAGAGGTTCTGTGCACTCCTGGGAGGTGGGGGAGTAGATTTAAGGCATGGGAAGGGTGTCTTTCAGGGGCATAACAAGGCTGGAGTGGGCCCAGAGACAAAATTTTAAAATGGGCCCCTCGCTGATACACACACACACTTCACATGTGACTTGCCTCTGGGGGGGCCCTTGAGGTGTGGGGGCCCCCAGGCAGCCGCCTCCCCTTGCCTAATAGTAGTTACGCCCCTGCCTCCACATATAGGGCAGAGATGGCCAACTATGGCTCTCCAGCTACGGTTGGACTACAATTCCCATCAACCTCAGAAGTGCACCTGGGGATGATGGGAGTTGTGGTCCAACAACAGGAGTGCCCCAGATTGGACATTCCTCTAGCAGGGCCCAGTTTGGGGTCACTACCAACATGGTAACAGCAACCAGTCCTCTACCAATGATCTTCATGTAAAAGAAGGCACTCTCTTAAATATCCTAGGTCCAAGCCGTTCAGGGCTTTATAGGTAATAACCAACCCTTTGCATTTTGTTGGAAATGAATTGGCAGCCAGTGTAGTTCTTGTAAAATAGGAGGGATGTAGTTTGTCTGTGTAGCCCCGGAGACCAGCCTGGCTGCTGCATTCTGCACCACTGACAGTTTCCAGACTATGTACAAAGGCAGCCCTACATAGAGTGCGCATTGCAGTAGTTAAGCCTGAATGCTACCAGGACGCATTCCAGACTAGCCGCTCAAAAGCAGCTAAATGCCTCGTTCAGGCAAATCGCAGTCAAAATGTAAAGCCTGCATGGGGAGCAGTCTCGTGAAAACTAACAACCTGGAAAAATGACACCTTTTTTAATGCTAGACAAATGACGCCATAGCACTAAATTGCACTGATTAAATTCGAAGCAAGGCGTCCAGCATATGAATGGCACCCTGCAGTCAGTGTCTGGACTGTGGTGTCACAACACAGGAAGTGTGGAGGCACACTTCAGATATAAGTCCTGATCCTGTTTTAGGGTCTAACCTGGAAAGCGCCCTGGATATGCACCACTGTTTTCAGGTCTATCTCCAGAAATGGACTTAGCTGCTTTATCAGCCAAAGCTGATAAAAAGCACCCATGGGTGCTTTCCAGACTAAACCCTACAATGGGGTCAGGACGTATCTCAGAAGTGTGCTTCCACACTTCCTGCGTTGTGACACCGCAGTCCCTATGTGGACAGCAGGGTGCCCTTCACATTTCAATGCCTTGTGAATTTAATCGCTGCAATATAGAGCTAGGACGTCATACATCCAGTGTGAAAAAGTTCCTGGTTTTTTGGGTTGTTCGTTGCTGCGAGACTGCTCCCCCGGCTGTTTACGTTCCAAATGCAACTTGCCCGAAAGGAGGCATTTTGCTGCTGTTCTAGCAGCTAGTCCTGAAAGCAACCCGGCCATTGCCTTCATGTAAGATATCCACATTAGGAAACAGGGCCACACGCCCAGTGGTGAGGATGCATGATCTGGAGGTCCCTAATTTGATTCTCACATCTGCTGTGAATTCTCTGAGTGCCTGTAGGCATATTTCCTCAGCAGGGGTGCAGTTGTAGTTGAACAAGGCACAGTGGTGGTGGGGATGTCCCTGGGCCCCTGAGGGTGGTGGAGTCCACTGGCTAGGTGACAACTCACTCTTCCCCCTCCCACATCTCCAACTCACTGGCATGCTGTTGTCTCTGATTGAAGGACATCTTCAAAAAAGAGGGCTTCCATCCAGGAGGTATTTATATAGATAGTAGGCATATATGTTTTTTGGTTTTTTAAACTGGAGCCAGGGAAATGCACACATGCAAGTAGAAGTGAGAGAAGGGGATGTCAAGAATATTTTGTTTCTCTTTCTCCTCAGTTGTTGTTGTTGTTGTTGTTGTTGTTAACATTTATATCCCGCTCTTCCTCCAAGGAGCCCAGAGCGGTGTACTGCATACTTGAGTTTCTCTTTCACAACAACCCTGTGAAATTGGTTAGGCTCAGAGAGAAGTGACTGGCCCAGAGTCACCCAGCTAGTTTCATGGCTGAATGGAGATTTGAACTCGGGTCTCCCCGGTCCTAGTCCAGCACTCTAACCACTACACCACGCTGGCCCTTCCTCTGCCTTAGCCCAGCCCCGTCACAAACAGTCCTATTATGCTATTATAGTCCAAGTTGTAAGAATCTCCTTTTCTGCTGTGTATCCGGGTACAGGAAAATGTGAGTGTGCCAGGGAGCCCTCCCGCACTTCCGGTGGTGGTCCATGAGCCTTGGGACAGGTGGGGTGGTGGGAAAAGGAGCAGCGGACTTTAAAAATGGGGGACTCATTGCCAGCAGTAGCAGAAGGGTGGGCTGGCACTTGAGCCTACATTCCATACTCTTGTCCAGACCTATGCTGTGCCCTCCAGCTGGCCAATGGGCATGCACAGCCACACCCCTGGCTCTCCTTGAAGACAGAGACAAATGCCGAACCCAAGGAAAGCATCTGCCCATGATTTGGAATGCTGGCTGCCAGATTTTCCAGACCATGGAAAGAAACTCCCCCAGATATAGCAACGCATAAGCCTCTGCAGACAAATACTGGACTTGGGAAAAGCACACTATGGAGCAGGTTGGCATAGTGGGTGGGTGGGGGTAGCTGGTGGATACCTGTACCCTTTGACCTGGGTGCACTGTAGCTGTGTACAGTAGCAACTGAAGAGGGCTCAAATCTTACACATGTACTCTGGTAAGTTACACCTTGGTCAATGGCTATCTATATCTATAACCCTAACCCCTGCTAACTGGGCAAAGAGGCACCTTTTAGCATGGATTCTCTTTATTTAGCAGGGTGAGAGTAACTGGCCCTATCCACCCCCAGCACAGTACCTCCAGTGACTGTTGCTGGTGTCTAGCTTATGTTTCTTTTTATATTGTGAGCCCTATGGGGACAGGGGTCCATCTTATTTGTTGGTTGTTTCTCTGTGTAAACCACCCTGAACCATTTTTTGGAGGGATGGTATAGGAATTGAATGAATGAATGAATACATAAATAAATAAATATATTAACCGTGTAGGGAAGAAATCAGGAACAAATGAAAAATCTGCCATTTGTCATATTTTTAGAAACCAGATGTTTACATTTTAGTGTTCATAACTTTCAAGATTCCCCATTTTTTAGCCTACGTTCCAGTAGGCTTATGTGCTCACGCAGCACGTTCTCTCTCTCTCTCTCTCTCTCTCTCAACTTGGCAGTGCCTGGAACAATATAAAACAAATTGAGTTCAGTTGTAGGGACCCACAGGGGGACACCTCGCCAGCGTAATTTGTGATATCAACCACCCCAGTTCAAGATGGCGGATGCGTATATGTTTGGGGGCTAACTTATGAACTGCTCCAAATGGTATAAAGATATGATAAATAAATACAATATTTTAAAATTTGTCTTTTATACTTGTGGTTCTCAATGCTTTGGGGGAACTACCTGCTTTCTAAGCAAGCCTCACTGGTCTTTTTCAAACTCTTTGTTCTCTTTCTGACATCACCCTCTATGACATCACCTAACTGTCCTCTTAACTGTCAACTGCTCAGAAGTTTCTTTGGAGTCAGTTTCTGCTCTTTCTGAAGCAGTTTCTGGGATCTGGGAGAGTAACTGCTTCCTCTCTTCTCTGCTTTCCTCTGACAGGGTTAGCAGAACGTTTATTCTCCAGATGCAGTTAAAGGCTTCAAGGACCCCAACGGGCAACTCCTGGGCACTTTCAGCATCCTGCCAGGGGAGTCGTGCTCATCATGATGGAAGGGGCTTTTCTTCTGTGCTGTGGCCCACTTCATCAAATGGTGAGTTTCAAGGGAGCCCTGCCCTCCCTCTGTTCCCTTTGGAGGAGACTTAGGGGGGTTCTATAAAAATTTGCGTTATCTGCTAATAGCGGGACCCCTGTTAACCGGGCCTAGAGTTGCCTTTTAATGTTAAGACTCTTCTATTGGGCACATGGAGAGCAATTGTCCCTCTTCAGTCCAGCACAGTCCCCCTTCTTCCAGGGTCTCCCTTATGTCAAAATCGGCTCTGCTGACTGGGCAAAGAGGTACCTTTGTGGGTAGTTTTCATATTTAGTGGTGGGGCAGGTTGGGGGGAAAGCAACTGTCCCTATTCAACACCTTGGCTGTTGATGGTGTCGTGTGTGGGGGTGTAAAGTGTGCCGTCGAGTTGGTGTCTTTGTGGTTGTCTTTGGTAGAATACAGGAGGTGTTTATCATTGCCATCCTCCGTGCAGTGCGAGATGATGCCTTTCAGCATCTTCCTATATCACTGCTGCCCGATCTAGGTGTTTCTCATAGTCTGGGGAATATACCAGCGGGGATTCGATCCGGCAACCTCTGGCTTGCTAGTCAAGTCATTTCCCCGCTGCTCCATTAAGTGGCTACTGTGAGTCCTTCTTGTGGCACACAGTTTGGACTTCACCCCTGCCCACTGAGCAAAGCACCACTTTGTAAAGTGGTGACTCTCTTCTATTTAGCAGGATGGGGAGCAACTGTCTCCTAGTCAACTCAACATAGCATCCTTCTGGGGCTATTGCTGGTCTCTCTGCTGTGCTGCTGCATAGATTGTGTCCCAATTTCCTTCTGGACAGGGAACTCTCTTCTCATTCTTTTGGCAATGTAAATCACATTGAGAATCCTTTTTGGTTGAAAATAGCCTATCAACATTTGTAATATTTGTGGATCATGAGTGTGACTGGAAAGAGTTACAAAGTCACACAGTTCCTCCTCCCTGCTTGTGTGCCAGGCTGCACATCACCCATTCCCGGGAACTGTGAGTTAACTGCTTACACAAATGGATGTATCTGTTTTTTCCTTCTATCTATAGAAAAAGAGGCACCAAAACAGGACCATGAAAGATTTGGGGGACAAGTGGTGTTTCCTTTGATCAATCTGGTGTAAGGTCAAGATGCGTAAAGATAAAGCAGGATCTGGCAAGGAAAGAGCGGACTTTGAAAGAAGGTGTAGTAGTCAAGAAGAGAAGAGGTGTATCCGGGGAGGGGAGCGGGTACAAGAAAAAGAGACCCTAACTGGGTAACAGGAGGGAAAAGACATAGCTGGGTTGTGGGGTGGATGACAAGAGAAGAAAAGCCCACTGGGCAGGAACAGTCAGTGAGGGCTTGGGAGCAACCAAGCCAATGCAGATACTTGCTTAGGAGGGATCTTTACAGCTTCCTCAGAAGAACCACAAACAGCCATTTTCTCTGAGAAGAAGAGAGAACCTCTCCTTCCTCCTGATGTAGCCTCCTGTCTTCCCTGATAGGTCAGAAAAGGTGCCAAATAAGATATTCTGTCTTCTGGTTGTTTGGGGGCTACCTGACTCGGCGTCGTCTTCTTGATTCTGACCAGGAGCTCCAGGCAGCACTTGGGCCGAGCAGAAACTGGCACTTAACAGCTAGTGGGGTGGGCAGTTGGGCACCCATCCACCCAAAGACTAAAAGAAAAAGCTTGCAAAATAACATAAATAAATCCTGGAGACACCTGGGGAAAAGAGAGAGCCTGGCAGGTTGGGCAAACACAGCTTACAAAAACAAAAATTGCCCAAGCACACAGCAGCAGACAGCAAGGGGCTGCCAAAGGGGGAGGTGGGGAGAACTCTCAGCATCCTTGTTATCAAAGGCACTGAGGGCTGTTACATGTCAGAAATGGCAGGGGGGAGCCACAAAGAAACAGAATTTAAACCCACAGCAGCACCCAGTTAAACCCACTACCACTAGGGCTGCTGGCACAATTTTTAAAATAATAGTAAAATAAGCAGTTGGTAAGGAAAATAAAAAGAGAGCAAGCCAGACACTGGCACAGTCTCTCTCCCACCACTCTCTGCTCTGCTGCAGTCTTCCTCCTCTGATATCCTCTAAGAGTGTGGCTCTCTCTGTCAAGCAGCCCCTTAAATACACTTTGAAACTCCCTCCTTTTGGCTCCCCCTCCCTCCCCCCTCCCCCCAGCCAGTGGGAGCACAGTGGCCCCTGACGACACTTGATTTTTTATGACAAGCCAACCAAGCAATAAGGAGATCACAAGCCAATTGGAAGGCAATGCCAGAAAACCAACAAGAAAGGGGAAAACACTAAAACAGCCCTCCAAAATGGCACCCACAATCACTGCTCGAAACAGCAAACCCACTTGCCGCAAAACCGGTTGGTTCTGGGTTGATCTTGAAGAAGACCCCTTTTTGTAGGGTGTTCTCTGGCAAGATTGAACTGCTTGAAATGCCCTGTTTCACAGCAAACCTTTTCCTAGGCGTTCTGAACATCCCTAGTTAAGGTTGAAAGTCATTAAGAAAATAAGTCATTTAAGTAGCAGGTCCACAGATTTAATGCTGACAGTGGTGAGTGAGAGTCCTGGAAAGAGAGACAGTTTTCCCAGTGTCTAAGTACTGTAGACCTTTTCTGCTTCATCATTTCAGCTGATATGTTAAATTGTGTAAGTCTGTCCCTAATTGGTTGCTGTTTTATTTTGGTATTTGGTTTTGGTTTTATTTGAGAAACTGCTTAGATTGTAATCATGGATAGTACCTAGATGTAATAAAATGCTTTCTCTGTTTTGTCATTTTCCTACATATATGCCAGAAGGACCAGGCTGCCCATATACTACTTCCCTGCCCTGAGGAAAATCCCATTATCCACTTCAAAATGAAATTTGACACCATTGAATGGCACTAGTTCAGAAATAAGAATAGTCTATATAACTTTGGTATTGCAGGAGATAATGATGAGAGGCTGGCATTTCAGGAGGACCTCCCCACTTCTGCAGCCAGAACCAGGACAGTCCCACCCACCCCCTTCTGCAGCCGGACCAACTTCAGTCCTGACCACCTTCTGCAGCCAGCCCCGGGACGGTCCCACACCCCCCTTCTGCAGCCAGCCCCGGGACAGTCCCGACCCCCCGGATGGTCCCTCACCCCCTTCTGCAGCCAGCCCCTGGACCATCCCACACACCCCTTCTGCAGCTGGCCCCGGGACAGTCCCTCACCCCCTTCTGCAGCCAGCCCCGGGACAGTCCCACACCCCCCTTTCTGCAGCAGGCCCCGGGACAGTCCCGCACCCCCCCTTCTGCAGCCGGCCCCGGGACAGGCCCGCACCCCCCTTCTGCAGCCGGCCCCGGGACAGGCCCGCACCCCCCTTCTGCAGCCGGCCCCGGGACAGGCCCGCACCCCCCTTCTGCAGCCGGCCCCGGGACAGGCCCGCACCCCCCTTCTGCAGCCGGCCCCGGGACAGGCCCGCACCCCCCTTCTGCAGCCGGCCCCGGGACAGGCCCGCACCCCCCTTCTGCAGCCGGCCCCGGGCCTGTCCCGTACCCCCCTTCTGCAGCCGGCCCCGGGCCTGTCCCGTACCCCCCTTCTGCAGCCGGCCCCGGGCCTGTCCCGTACCCCCCTTCTGCAGCCGGCCCCGGGCCTGTCCCGCACCCCCCTTCTGCAGCCGGCCCCGGGCCTGTCCCGCACCCCCCTTCTGCAGCCGGCCCCGGGCCTGTCCCGTACCCCCCTTCTGCAGCCGGCCCCGGGCCTGTCCCGCACCCCCCTTCTGCAGCCGGCCCCGGGCCTGTCCCGCACCCCCCTTCTGCAGCCGGCCCCGGGCCTGTCCCGCACCCCCCTTCTGCAGCCGGCCCCGGGCCTGTCCCGCACCCCCCTTCTGCAGCCGGAACCGGGGCTGTCCCGCACCCCCTTATGCAGCCGGCCCCACGACAGTGCCGCACCCCCACTTCTGCACACACACCCTGGCTCTGGGCCAGACCTACCTCCTTCCTGCAACTGGCCACAGTTTAGTCCTGCCCCCCGCCCTTGATTTCCCTCAGGGTAGGGATTAAATGGCTCGCCAACAAACGAGAACTCCTGTAGAAGTAACTACAGCCAGTGAATGCAAGGGAAATGCAGAATCCCAGGAGGATGGGGCAGCTCTAGATGGAGCATCCCAGGAGTGGAAAATGCTGTTGAGATCAACGCTGTTTTACCCAAGGACTTGCGTCACGCCTGAACCATGGTTAAAGTCAGTATCAGTTACTGGTTTTGTATTTTTGTTTTTGAATTGCTCAGTTCCTTTCCCCGTTTCCCCCAATTTGGGTGCAAATTCATGGTGAACCCGATTTGGGGATGGATCCTAAGAAGTCTTGGATGTGGGTGTATCTAGGGAACAAAGGGGCTATGCAGAAGGGATTGGCTGCATCCCAGCTCTAATTCTGTGGAGGACTGGAGAAGACAAGAGCTGGACCAAGCCAGGATGGATGGGGAGCTTGGGAGGGGAGAGTGCCCGTGGAGGTGGGGCAGACCTACTGGACTCCATGGGACACTGGTGTGCTGCCCTCCCCTGCTTCCATTTATATATAAGGTGGGGGGTCTTAAGTTGATGGTAAGCCTTTCATTTCATATATATTTAAAATGTTTCTATCTTTTATATTCAAACTGCGCTTTGTTAGGACACTCTGGGGTGGTGTGCAGCCCATCGGACCCCTTGCAGGGTGTGGCGCATTCTTGTAATTCATTTCAGTAGATCCCAGTTATTAATTCCAAAGTGGGACTTCCTCCAGTTTCTAGGAAGATAAAGCACCCCATTCAGTGCCAGTGCAAGCACCTTTCCACTGCTGGGCGCTTTCCAGATTACAGTTACAACCTCCGTAAAATGCTTCAGCTTGGGATCGAATTGACAACGTAATGAAAGGGTGTTGCTCAAGTCCACCAGCAGGGGCAGCAGTCTTTTCTAGTTTGCCCCAAACTCCCTAAAATTGAAAAATACTGCAATCTTTTTACCATGTTGCAGGACTGTAATAAAGCAATAAAATCTGAAAGAAGGCTTCGGAAATGTGAATGACACCTTGCTGATAGCACAGAGACTGTGATGTCAATGCACAGGCAATACAGAAGCACACTTTGCAGATCCGTAGTGGCACTGTGATAAGGGTTAATCTGGAAAGCACCCAGGTTGACCTGCGCAACTAACTCCTGGCAGCTGAACAAGCTTGAGCCTGAGTGTTTTCTTATAGGAAGCACACGGCTAAATCTCTAAACAGAAATACTACCAGCTGGGCAAAAGAAGGGACAAGGGGTGGTGAGGGAGGGGAAGGAAAGAAGGGGGGGCAACCCACTGGGCAAGAGAAGGGGGGAAGTGTCTTGTGCGGGGTGGGGGAGGGTACAAGAAAAAGAGAACCTCCCTGGGCAACAGGAGGGGAAAGGCCCACTGGGCAGGAACAGTCAGAAGGGGCTTGAGGGGAGCAACCAAGCCCATGCAGACACTTGCTAAGAAGCAATCCGTACAGCTTCCTCAGAAGAACCACAGACAGCCATTTTCTCTGAGAAGAAGGGAGCTTGCTTCAACCCCTCCTTCCTCCTACTGCAGCCTCCTATCTTCCCCGATTGGCCAGGGAAGATTGGGATCCATCTTCTGATTGTTTGGTGGAGTCTGACCAGGAGCTCCAGGTGGCACTTGGGCGGAGCAGACACTGGCACTCAACAGCTGGGGGGAGGGCAGGTGGGCATCCCCCCTACCCCAAATGTCAAGCTATCCTGTCTACCCAAGCATTGCCCACCTCCCGGAGGAAAAATGTAAAAGTCAATCAATCAATCAATCAATCAATCAAATACAGGCTGTGGCAATCAGCCTGGTGGTTGTTTCTCCTGGGGTGAGGGGGTGGGCAATGCTTAGGGGAGTACCAAAACAATCAGACAGGATAGCTCGACTGGCACCTCTTCTGGCCAACCATGGAAGAGAAGTAGCTACAGCTGCAGGGAGAAGGGGCTAAGCAAGTTCCCTTCTCTTCAGAGAAAATGGCACTTTTGCTCTCTTTTGGTTAAGCTATAAGTTTCCCTTCCTAACAAGAGTGTTTGTTTGTGGGGGGAAGGGGGACACACAGCCTCCATGCCCTTACTCAGCAGCCCCCAGTAAGCACAGCAGGCAGCCAAAGCCAAGAGAAAAGCCACAGTGATGGCCCACCTGAGACTCTCCAGCTGTTGTTGGACTACAATTCTCATCATCCATAGCTGCTGGTGGAGGGACTACAGCTCCCATCACCCCATCATAAGAAATGGGAGCCAGGGATGATAGAAGCAGTAGTCCAATCGTCCCCAGCCACCTCGTATTGTGACAGGAGGTTATTGGAACTGTAGTCCCTACAACAGCAGCGGGGGTGATGGGAGTTGTAGTCCAATGACAGCTAGAGAGCCTCAGGTTGGCCACCCCTGCAATAATTAATATAGTCTGCTGGTGCAGAACCCCATGTGTTTATGAAGAAAACCCAACACATTTTGGGCAGCAGCTCTTTGGCAGGGGACTGGATAAAGACATCAACATGAAATCAAGGTAGTTGAAACTGAGGGTCATTGAGAAAATGACATTTAAGTCATAGCAGATCCGCCAATCTGAAGCTCACACTTATCTTTGCCTTCTCTCTCCATCCTACCAGCAAAGGAGCACTTCCCGTAATCCCACTTGGCATTGTTATTGAGGTAAGTGCAGAGGGTGACCTCAGCCAGGTCAGTACACATCAACACTGACAAATCTCCCCTCGTGGGTGAAGGGAATTGTGGGCAGGAAGAGGTTGAGGAGATCAAGCCCGCACCAGATTCCCATTCCCTTTCTGGCTAGGTTCCCCAAAGCCTCAAGTCTATTCAAGGTGTTGGGAGAAGACCAAAGGATCCTTCTGTGTGGAAGGGAGGATACTTCTCCATTCAGAGGATTTTTGCCTTCACCTCTGAGGCAAAAACCACCCCCTTAACAGGGAGGCATGGTTGCACCGCAATGCTTCACCCCAGGAGTGGAAGCCACACCTTAGTTTACAGAACTCCTTTCAAACTAGTTTCTATAGTTGTGGTCTGAGTTTGCAACTCTTCTCTCTGCCCCATCTCTTGATTCGGAGCCTGGGTGCAAGACCACATCTTCTCCTAGCACTGCATGCAGTGTGGGGTGCTGGTTTTTTGCATCCATTCCCGACAGGGTATAAGAAACAAGCCTGGGAAACACAGTGGACCATGCTGTGACAGCGTCCTCGGTAGGGATGTTCCTGAATCAGCACATCTGAACCAGGCGAATTGTTTTGGTACCTCTCTAACGAGGCGCCAAAATGATGTGAGCACATCCCTTAACCTCGGTCCATAGGGCCATCCAGAGGGATGAGGACATGCTAATGAAAGCAGTCCCCAACCTCTGCTGGCTTTCTGCAGGAACACCTTGGCATCCGCTCACCCCACTGGGTGACAGTGTGGGATTAGCTGGCCGCCTTTTGGGGCCGAGTAGGAATTTTCCCCATCCACCCAGATTGGCCTGGAGGTGGTTGGTTTTTTGCCTACTCTACACTGTTGCACTGGTAGGGGTTTTTGATCTGGCCCATGTTAGGAGCGGTGCCTTTAAATAGAGCAGCCCCTTGGTCACCAGCACCATGATGGCAGGTCAGAGGAGGGGATACGGTGCTGCACCCTAGGGGTGGCAGCTCTACTGTGGCTTGGCTACATTGCAGCTCTCTGTTGAAACTAAGTTAATAAAGTTATCGCCCTAGTTTTAATCCATTTCCTGTGTTGTGTCATTTATTTGGGGGTATGGGTGCAAAGGAACCTCATGACAGACCTCTTGCAAGATGTTCTCAAGTAGGCCTGAGCAGGATCTCTAGAGCCACAAAGATAAGCTTTGCAAAGAGGCAGGATTCACAAATCCATGAGGAGCAGGATTGCTCATTCTGCCCTAGCAGCACTCTGGGAGCCAGCCCTACCCTCCAAATCCTCCAAAGGAAAGGCTGGTTCATACACTCACACAATTCAGTGGCAAAGCTCTGCATCCAGGCTGCAGGTTGAAGATGAGATTTTAAAATAATAATTTTAAGGGAACTTTCTGGGTGTGGAAACCTAGCATGTTGGGGAGAAGGATCCAACACAGGTGTGCAGACAGAGGGAAAGCTTGACGAGCAATGCATTCATTTTGTGAGTAGATATGGGTTGTTAAGTTTGGCGGTGAGGGGACAGTAAATTGTGGGGGAAACTCCTCAATTGGCTGGGGTGATGTGCACCCTTGGTTCAATGTAATCATTTCCCTAAATTGTTATCTTTCTCTGTGTGGTGACCTTTCGTGGGGAGGATCATACAAATCACACACCTGCAGCTTGAAGTGACACAGTCTTCTAAAACGTAACTGCCTGTTTTTGCTGAATGTTTAAATGGGCAAATATTATCAGAAGACTGTGAGCACTACAGAAAGAAAGAATCTGGTGATTACTAATAGGAGCCAGCATGAATGTGTCAAGAACAAGTCATGCCAGAGTAATCTCCCCTCTTTTTTCAACAGAGTTCCTAGTTTAGTAGAGCATGGAGATGCTGCAGCCATTGTGTGTCTTGATTTCTTCTACAAAGCCTTTGACACAGCCCCCATGATATCCTTTTTTTATTTCTGTGGAGGATATGGCCCAAACCTCCATTTTGTTGTATGTGTGCTTGTTCTTCATTTTGATATGTTTAAAATGGCGGCCTGACCCCCATCTCATGTTAGAGTTCCTTATACAAAAGGTTAAGCAAGCTTGGCCTTTTATCCATCTCAGGTTTGTTTTTTCTGTCTGGAGGTCATTATGTTCCATCTGGTTTGTATTTGCCATGATTGGCTAATCCAGAGGAGGTTGGAAAAGTTTCGGGGATAAAAAAGGAGAACTGGAACAGCTACAGCTAGGAAGCAGTAAGAGCAGTTGATTCACAAAAGCCCAATTCAGGTGTTATGCTGTATGAGTGTACAGATGTGTGGTACAGATGTGACTGAGTTCCTGGATATAGTGAACCTGGATACAGGCCCTTGGTACAGAAAGGAAGTGTAATTCTGTACCTGCATTCAATGTAACATGTGAATGACAGTGCCTGTGTACAGATCTGTACCTGTGTATACTGTACACTCATCGTACCAGTGCTGAACATCACATGTGAATGGGCCTAAAGAAGAGAGCTGAACATCGCACAGAAGAATTGGATCACTCTCAGAACAACCAGAGGAAAAGACAACAGCAAGATCAGACAAAGCAGTGCCAAGCAGAGAGACAGGCTGACTAAGAGCTGCTGGTGAGATTCTATTTGGGCCAGCATAGAATAGAAGATAATCACGGCATGTGCTTATCCCATTATCATTTTTCTCCTTGCTCTTATGGTTATTGTTCTTAAAACACTACGAATGCTATTGTTTTAACTGCCCCCCCTTTCAAGTAAAAACTGCACCTTTTAGGGTGGAGCAGTCAGGGCACGTGCCCTGGGCACCACTTGAAGGGGGGAGCCATTTTTTAAAATTAAATTTTTTTTAAATGGCTGCCAAAAACAAAATGGCCACCACACATGCTCAAATGGCCTTAGTATATTAAGGCCCTTAATCCTTAGTATTAAGTATTGGGAGTTTCTTGCTCTCTCTCTCTCATTTTAACTGTCTTTCTGAAATACTAGAATATATTCCAAGCAGTGACACAGTTTACTCTGCATATCCTTTAATTATTTTCAGAGTATCTGGGAAAAGTCAAATTCTCCATTTATTTTTAAAACTTATGTAATAGTGATGCTACAATGCATAGTAGAGAATTAGACAGGCACATCTGTTTAGTTTTCCAAGTACACCTCCACATAGTATTTGTGTATTTCATGAGCCCCAGCATACTGAAATTTGTAGTTTTCCAGCATTTTTTGGTCTGGCTACGTCCACTGCTAAATAGTTTTTGAAATATTAAAAGATTAATGAGCTTGATTGTATTTTTGAGCTGATATTATGGTAAAGTTATCTGAAAGATGGGTGTCAGATGTTTGGACAGGGGGCACAATTTCAGTGCTTGCCCTGGGTGCTATTTTCCCTAGATACGCCTCTGCCAATCGGTGGCAGCAATAAAGCTTATCAGATCACGGGGCTGGTTGCGAAGTTTAAATAGCCACTCTCCTTCCTTCTCTGCTGATGCGCAGGGAAGTTTAAAGAAGCAGCACCAAAGGCAAGAGTGGATGGAATAGCCTGTGCCTCTCACACCACTTCTTTTTATGTTTGGATAACCAGAAGAGGACAGAGTAGAGCCAGGAGTTGAGCAGAAGGAAACACAGGACAGCCTGCCAAACAGGTCAAATGATGGTAAGAGGGAAAGCACATGCCAACACCTGGTGAAGGACCTGGCGTATAGGGGTCTGCATACCATGCCAGAAGCCTCCGAGCCAAGATGCGTGAGCTAGAGTACTTGGTTACTAATGAAAACATAGATATAGTGGGTGTAACAGAAACCTGGTGGAGTGGTGAGAACCAGTGGGACACAATTATTCCTGGATATAAACTCTATAGAAGGGTCAGGGAGGGGAGGGTTGGGTTGGGGGAGGAGTGGCACTGTTTATCAAAGAAGGGATAGATTCCAATAAGCTAGAAAACCTAGGTGGACCAGAGCCCTCCACAGAATCATTATGGCTAACATTACAAGGACTGAAAGGAAATGTGTTACTAGGGACATGCTAACGCCCTCTGGATCAAAGCGCTGAGAGTTGGACAAACAAAAGAGGTGTCAAAGAGAGACAGGGCAGTAATAATGGGTGACTTCAACTACCCACACATAGACTGGGTAAATTCACATACAGGTAATGTGAGCCCTTTGGGGACAGGGTTCCATCTTATTTGTTTATTTGTTGATTTCTCTGTGTAAACTGCCCTGAGCCATTTTTGGAAGGGTGGTATAGAAATAGAATTATTATTATTATTATTATTATTATTATTATTATTATTATTATTGACAGAGAGTCCAGATTTCTAGATGTGCTAAATGACTGTGCCTTAGAACAGTTAGTCACGGAACCAACCAGAGAGATGGTGACTTTGAATTTAATCCCGTGTGGTGCTCAGGATCTGGTGCGAGATGTCAAAATTGCAGAACCATTGGGTAGCAGTGACCATAGTGTGATCCAATTCAGCATATATGTGAGTGGAGAATTGTCAAGGAAGTCCAACACTGATGTGTTGGACTTCAGAAGAGGAAACTTCTCAAAAATGAGGGGAATGGTAAAAAGGAAGTTGAAAGGGAAAGTCAGGTGGGTCAAATCACTCCAGAAGGCATGGAACTAATTTAAAACCACAGTACTAGAAGCACAGTTGGAATGTATACCAAGAAGGAGAAAAGGTACCACCAAGTCCAGGAGGATGCCAGCATGGCTAACAAGTCAGGGAAGCTCTAAAAGGGAAGAAGACTTCCTTCAGAAAATGCAAGTCCTGCCCAAATGAAGAAAACAGGAAGGAACATAAACTCTGGCAAAAGAAATGCAAGGACACAGTAAATGGTGCAAAGAGAGAGTTTGAGGAGCATATAGCTAGAAGTGTCAAGGGGAATAACAAAAACTTATTTAAATATATCAGAAGTAGAAAACCTGCCAGGGAGGCGGTTGGGCCCTCCGATGATGAGGGTGTGAAAGGGATTAGTCAGGAGGATAAGGAGATTGCAGAGAAGCTGAATGAGTTCTTTGCATCTGTCTTCACGGCACTGACCATATACCCTCTCCAGAATTGAGTTTTTCAATTCTCAGTGCGTGGCAGCTGTGAAAAAAGCTAATTCCATGCTAGAAATCATTAGGAGGGGGATTGAAAAGAAAACTTCTAATATTATAATGCCCTTATACAAATCTATGGTGCGGCCACATCTTGAGTACTGTGTACAGCTTTGGTCACCATATCTTAAGAAGGATACTGTAGAACTGGAAAAGGTGCAGAAGAAGGAAACCAAAATGATCAGGGGCCTAGAGCACTTTCCTTATGAGGCAAGGCTACATGGGCTCTTCACCTTGGAAAAGAGGTGACTAAGGAGATACATGATCTAAGTGTATAAAATTATGCATGGAGTGGAGAGGGTAGATAGAGAGAAATTGTTCTCCATCTCTCACAACACTAGAACCAGGGTAGCCGTGACCATCATGTGATCCAATTCAACATATATGTGAGTGGAGAATTGTCAAGGAAGTCCAACACCCATGAAACTGAAGGTTGAGAAATTTAGGACAGACAAGCGGAAGTACTTTTTCACACAGTGCATAATTAATCTATGGAATTCCTTGCTATGGGATGTGGTGATATCCAGAAGCTGTGATGGCTTTAAAAAGGGCTTAGACAGATTCATGGAGGACAGGCTACATCATATGATGAGTTCAAACAAGCTGTATACAAAAGATTTAAAATAGGACCTGAATTTTTAAGGAAAACTGCAGCCTAAACCACGGAAGTCTTATATTGAATTGGTACCCAGTTATTGCATTTGTTGAAGAAGAGTAGATACCCTGGATAAAATGGCTGAATTAATTGTGAATGCTCGATTTGATTCTCAGCAACGCCAAGAGTATAAATAAAAATAAAATATTTGGCACCAGAAAATAAAAATAAAAGATTTGGCACCAGAAACAGTTAGAGAGCAACTTAGCTGATCAATTGGTGCTTAATAAGGAAGAATCGTCTTTTAGATATGGCAAATCTGAGGTAAACAGAAAGTCAAACTGCTCTGGTTCAACAGAAAAACTAGTAAATAAATAGGGAAAATCCTTTACCAATGAAAAGTTTGAGGTTCAGAAACCTTTTCTAAGGAGAAAAGACAGTGATACAAAATGCTTCAAATGTGGGGAAAGGGGGCATATGAAAGCTGATTGTTATTTTAGGAAATCTGCTCATGAAATGAAGCCTGAACCACAAACAGAGATACCTCACTAAATTAGAGAGTGGTGTTCACAAGTGCAGGGTCAGCAGTATTACTAACTGTGAGGAGGTAAATGATCATCTAAGAGAACCTATATTGGTGGGTGAGCAAACTATTTTAGAAATGATCGATACAGGCACTACTAAAGACACATTTGACTTCCTGCAAACAAATTCACTTAATTTTTTTAAAAAAGAATTCTTCTGCCAAATTTGTTTCACTTTTGGAAACACATATAGGATTGTAACCGGTATTGTGTTTACTGGTTCAATCAGTATATCTTTTCTTCCACATCAACCTGCCCATATCCTGAGATCAACTTCATAGGCTTTCCGCAAAGTGCCCACATTATCTGAGGTAGGGCAGGTGGTGACTGGAGAGAGGATCTTCTCAGCTGAATTCCACCTATGGAATTCCCTTCCCAGGGAGACTTACCTGGTGTGCATCTTATTATTCTTTTTGTGCCAGGTAAATACATGTTATTCTCCCTGATTTTAAAAATTTGAACTGCAGTTTTAATTGGTTTTTTGGACATTTGTATTTTAAAATTATAATTGCATTGCTCTGTTATTCCACAACCACCCCTTTGTAAATCACCTGGAAATTTGACTGCTTAAAAATCCCTTTAAATCCCTTTTTGTAGCTTAAAAATCCCTTTAAATAAAAGCATACATAAATACAATTTGCTATTGTGTTCTGCATTGTGTGAATAGAATTCACAGAATTCTAGTATGCCTTGGACAAGATGTGTTGGTTGCAGCAATCAAGTGGATGAATCAAGTGGATGTGAATCTGTCCTACAAGTAACATAAGGAAAAAGAAACATGATGCTGCTGAACATAAGCAGCCTTAGGTCATGAATTAAAACAATTAGTATCCTATCAACAAAATATAATGGGGCTATTCTCACGATCAGGCAAAATCGGGCTAGGGGAGCAGGGGCGTAGCAAGGTTGGAGTGGGCCCAGAGACGAGATTTTGAAATGCTCCCCCCCCCCACAAGTCCAGGGCCTCCGCACACCCCAGGCCCCCAAAGATTTAAGTCTGATATTTCAAAATAAGTATGCTGCCTAGAAATACATTTCACTGAATACACACACACACACACACACATTTCACAATATATAGTGATATACATTGAGAACTATATATTTGTGCTACTTTTAATGCCCAGAACACACAAACACTAATTATTAAAATGGGACACTCGCTGCAGATTAGCAAAGGAGACTTTCAACCATGCAGTGTAAGCCTATGTATGTTTTCTCAGAATTTTGAATAAATTCAATAAAGTTTGATGGCAGGAGGTTTTTCACAGGAGGCTTTTAAAGCCCTTTAACACACATCTCCTCTGGAATGGAGGTGCTGCATTCACATGTTGGCCAGACTGAAGTCCCTGCGAGTTATTGGGGAGCAGTTCACACACAAGAAAAATAAAATAAAATAAAAGCACCACACACATGCTTCACAGTTCTCACTCAGACCTTCTGGGTTGCAAAACAACTTGAGCATAAGTGCATTTATAAATGAATGAATGAATACATACATACAATATTCCAGAAGTTTTTATAATTTTCTGCTATGAAAAAAGCCACTTATAGGACTTTCTAGATAGTTTTTGTTTTTCAAGCCAGCACATTTTTCAGTCTGTTTTAAATTAAATATTCAGAGACTTCTCAGTCTCTCCCCCCTCCCTATCAAAGCCCTATGGCAAGCAGATCCCTATATATGGGCGGGTGTGTGTAACCACAAAAAGGAGTTCACATTCTACCTGGCAAATGCTGGGCTGGGCAGAGGGTCTGCTGCAGAGAGCTGTGGGGGCCACTCTGCCTGCCTGCCTGCCTGCCTCCTTCCTTCCTTGGGGCCTCCCTGCAGGCCTACTCCAGTTCAGGCTTCACTGAGGCCTACACCGAGGCCTCCCTGGAAGCCCCACCCACCCACCGATCAGCTGAGAGGAGGGAGAAAAGGAGCTCTTTGCAGCTTGTCTGCTGCTTCGATTGCCGGCCAGGAGGACAAGCAGGAGAGAGGGTGAACAGGGCAAGTGGCTGAGGGGCCTTGGGGCTGGGCAGGGGGCAATGGGGAGTCATGTGAGGTGCCTCTGGGGGGCCCCCAAGGCAGTGGGGTCCCCAGGCAACCGCCTCCCCTTGCCTAATAGTAGTTACGCCCCTGGTGTCTTTATCTCCACCACTACGTTTTCCCCTCTGGCTCTGCTTCCAAAACCGCTGGCACGGGGCAGCTGTATACCCTCTTGCCGCCCTGGTCAGCAGAATGCCAAAAGCGGCCAGCATGTGTGCATGCATCACACATGTGCACATGCACTGGCCACTTTCTGTATTATGCTGACCGGGTCAGCAAGAGGATATACAGCTGCCCTGCAGCAGCAGTTTTGGAAGCAGCGCCGGAGAGGAAAAAGCAGCAGGGGAGGTAAGGGCACCCTCCCTGCACCTTAAATCTACTCCCCCACCTCCCAGGAATGCACAGAACCTGTTCTGTGCACATCCCTAGAAGTAGCAGGGAGCCATTTTTGCTAATCTGCTTCTCTGAGGCAGGAACTGAACATCCCTGAGGCTTAGGGGAATGATACAGATATTGTTAATGGGTCTGCATGAAAATGTGGCAACTACTACCCTTCCTGGCGATGCTTAGCTCCAAATGGGTACAGAGCAATCCACAGATAGATTAACCTTAAAATACTTGGGAAAGTTGGTCGCGGTGTGGATGTGATGGAAAGGAGCAAAAGAGAGGGCTAATGGAGAGCAGAAAGTGAAGAGAGCGTGGTTATATGGAGGATTAGTGCCTAGAAAACTTGCTGTCTTCCCATAATGGAGTTTGACAGACTCTCTGGACATGGCTCAGGTGGCTCCTAAACCACATTCACCATGTCAAAGCACTGAGAAGGAGGACAGAGGTTTGAGGGTGAAGGAAGGAGAAAAAAATAAAGCTCTTTTTCATATCTACCTGATCTAGCTGGGGTCCTTCTCTCCAGTAGGCTCAACCACGTGGAGAGCAATGGCGTGCGTGCGAGCAGCGTACACAAATGTTTATTTATTGTTCAATTTTTACACCGCCTTTCATAAAGCATCCCAAGGCAGTTTACAAAAGTTAAAATACAATAAAACTCCATAAAATCACATTTAAAATCAGTTAAACCGTAAAAACCATAAAACACTCCCCAAAAAACCAACCATAAAAAAGACAATCAGAAGCAGGATTGCTGAGACATGGCAGCACCTAAGGGGGAAAAGCATGAACAAATAAAAAGCTCTTTAGTTTGTTTTTAAAAGCAACCACAGACATCAAAGAGTGGACATTCACTGGGAGAGCATTCCAGAGAAGGTCTTATCCCATGTGCACAACAATTTAGCCTCTCCCAATGTTGGCACATGGAGCAAAGGCCCCTCTGACAATCTTGCTGGGCGAGCAGAAACCCTTGGGAGTAGGCAGTCCTTCAGGTATCCAGGAGCCACACCATTATGGGCTTTAAAGGTAATAACCAGCACCTTAAATTGGAACCAGAAACAATTTGGCAGCCAGTACAGCTCTTTCAAAATAGGTGTAATATGCTTCAAGTAAGCCGTTCCAGCTGAAGTAACCCTGAAGCCGTTCCAGTAACCCTGGCAGCTGAATTTTGCATCAACTGAAGTTTCCGAATATCCTTCAAGGGCAGCCCCACAAAAAGTGCATTGCAATCCAGCCTAAGGCATGGATAACTGTGGCCAGAACTGCCTTCTCGAGAAAGGGATGCAGCTGGTGCACTAGCCAAATCTGTGCAAAGGCACCCCTGGCCACCACCTCCACCTGAGCATCCAAAAGCAGAGACGGGTCCAGCAACACCCCCAAGCTGTGCACTTGCTCTTTCAAGGGGAGTACAACCCCATCCTAAGCTGATTGAATCACCTTATCTCGATTGGCTTTTCTATTGACCAGCAGCACCTCTGTCTTGACTAGATTTAACTTCAGTTTGCTAGCCCACATCCAGCCCATCACTGCCTCAAGTCCCCAGTTCAATACATCCACTGCTTCCCTAGGATCTGATGTCAGAGAAATGTAGAGCTGAGTGTCATCTGCATATTGATGACACTTCAGCCCAAACCTCCTGATGACTTCTTCCAGTGGTTTCATGTAAATGTTAAACAGCATGAGGGACAATACTGAACCTTGCAGGACCACATAGCCCTGAGGCCAAGGAGTCAAGCAAAAGCCCCCCAGGACCACCTTCAGAAACCTCCCCGCTAGAAAGGACCAGAACTACTCTAATGCACTACACCCAATCCTTATACCTGAGAGGCAGTCCAGAAGGATACCATGGCCGATGATATTGAATGCCGCTGAGAGGTCCAGCAGAACCAACAGGGATGCACTCTCCCTGTCTAGTTTCTGGCATAGGTCATCCATCTATGGATGCCAGCTGCCACAGGCAGTTTCAGTTCCAAACCTAGGGCAAAAGCCAGATTGAAAAGGGTCTAGTCCTAAAGGTATTTAATAGAACATCTTCTTCTTTATGAGCCCCACCAGCCAATTAGGTTGTCTGGAGAGGTCTGTCTCCAGTTGCCGCCAGCTCGGCTGGTGGCCACACAGGGATGGGCCTTCTTGATTGCTGCCCCGAGACTGTGGGGCAGTCCCACAGTCTGAAATATGATCTTCCCCATCTCTGACAATATTTTAAAAGCACTTGAAAACCCACCTCTTTACCCAAGCTTTTCCAGCTTTTCCAGCTTTTTAAATTTTTAAGTTTTAATTTGTTTTGACTTTAGATTGTCTAAATTGTTTTAAGATTTTTGTGTATGTTTTAATTTATTTTATGTTATTGTTAACCACCCAGAGATGGAAGTCTGGGGCAGTGTACAAATTTTACAAACAAACAAACAAACAGTATCATCCAAGCCCCATGCAGCTGCCCAGATCACATGCTCTATCACCTTGTTTTAAAAGGGAAGATTTGAAACAGGCTGATAGTTATCAAGGTTGGTGGAATCAAGGGAGCGCTTTTTTAATAGTGGCCTTTCTGTCGCGTGCTTGAGGCTCAATGGCATCTTGCCTTCCCTTAGTGAAGCATTAATAATTGGCTCCAATCACATACCTTTTCCTTCCCTGTCAAATTTAACTAGGGTCTAGACCCTTGCCCTTCATGGCTGCACACTGCCTAGGATCTTGTCCACTTCCTCAGGCTTTACTAGCTGAAAAGAATCCATCACAATCTGACCAGATAGTTGCCGAGGCATGTCTCTTGGAACTGCCAAAATCTTTTAATCCAAATTGGCACCCCCACTGCCACAGAGTAATCCCTAAAATTAGGGATTACTATTTAATCCTAGACAGCAGAACCCTAATCCTTGAGGAAGTGTTCCCAGAACTCAATTGAGCTGCAGGATTGGGAGAAGAGCCAGCAAAAGGAATAGGCCTCAGTTGCCTAGACCAGTGTTTCTCAACCTTCTTGGAGTCAAGGACCGCTAAATTCCTCGTGCAGAGTTTCAAGGACCGCTACATTCTTCATGCGCAGTTTCCCAGACCAGCAGTTAGTAAAGGGGTTTCAAGTTTAAGTTTATCTATCTATCTATCTATCTATCTATCTATCTATCTATCTATTTAACAGACTTCTATACTGCCCAAAACTTGTATTTCTGGGCAGTTTACAATTAAAATAATATAAGCATTAAAATCATTAAATTTTGAATCTTTTGCAAACATGGAATATTGGGGGTTCTCAACCTTGGGTCCCCAGGTGTTGGTGGACTTAAACTCCCATAACCCCCAACCACAATGGCATTTGGCCATTATGGCTGGGGATTATGGGAGTTGGAGTCCACCAACATCTGGGGACCCAAGGTTGAGAACCCCTGAATCTAAAACCCTGGGTGAACAAATATGTCTCAAGTATGTCTTCAGTATGTGTGGGGTGGGAGTGGGGTGCTTGTGATTACTCAATGGAGAGGGGATGTTGGGCCATTAGAAAAATTCAAAAACTGCAAAACCAACATACAAGCAAGCTTTTGAATTCCCCAAAACTCTTCATCAGGCTGGATGTCAAGCAAAGCAAAAAAGGAGGTGAGAGGAGAGCTGGGCAAGTTGTCAGTAGAGCCCAAAGTCTACAGTTTAACCCTACCCTCTCTTGATGGAGGTGGAGTTTTAGCTGGAGTTGTGTAGTCGCAGGGCCGGCTCCAGACCACGTTAGTCAGGACCACCCACTGAAATTGATTTAGTCATCTCTCATTTGTGTCAATGCTGCTTGGTCATGATACCTGGCTTGATCTGGATCCTGCTCTTAACTGTGCACTTTGTGAGGCGGACCTAACGAAACCCATGCAGCTCCTCCAAAACTCCTTAAAAACAGTTACGTGGCAGGCGCTGGGAATGGCTTTTTTAAAAAATTGTGAAAGAAAACGTGAAGAAGAGCGGTGGGGACCTGGTGTTAAAGGGAAGGGGGCAATTCTGAGATGGCGGAGGGCGCAGGGCGTTGTAGTGGTGGATGGCTCGTCTTCCTCGCTGGGGAGATGAGGCTGGGTGGTCGAGGCAATGGTGCACCGGACCGCGCTCGGAAGGTCGCCGGGGTCCAAGAGCTGCTGCCGCTGTACTTGCACACCAGAGTGTAGCAGGTGTTCCCCCATTCTCTCTCGCAGCACACGCTTCTGTGCCCCCTCCCAACTCCCCTGCATGCGCCAATCACAGCAGCCTGCCTTTGGGGCCACGCAGCTCACGTGGTCCCACATGCTGCCCGTGCATGGCTGCGAGGCAAGCCAAGACAGCCCTCCTCCCTCCCTCCACTGCTTAGCCCTCACCACGGCATGATCCCGGCCAGAGGTTGTCCCCCCCCCCGGCGAGGTCATAAAAGGGACTGCCGTCTTCCACCGGCAGTGCAGACCGGAGGGTTATAGGGGGCCGAAGGACCACAACACCCCACCAATGCAAGAGGGAAATGGCGTTCCCTCTCAAGGTGCCTTGGCAGCAACAGGCAGCTGGTTTTTAATCGGTTGGGATCGGACACGAACCGCGCTGGGCATCAAATCCCCAGGATCACTTCATTCCAGTGCCATTCATCCAATGATCCTTTTGCACGAATGCACAAAATGGTCTCTTGCCTCTCTCCCGCAGCATGCCACCTCCCTCCGCCACTTAGCCCTCCTTGGTATGTGTGCTTGCTCCCTTTCCCTGAGGAAGGTCCACTTGCACTCCCTTTCTGTAAAGCCCAAGCCAAGGTGGCCCTCCTCCCTCCCTCCACCGCTTAGCCCTCACCACGGCATGATCCCAGCCAGAGGTTCCACCCCCTGGCGAGGTCACAAAGGGGACCGCTGTCTTCCACCGGTGGTGTGGACCAGGTGGTTACAGGGGGCCGAGGGACCACAACACCCCACCGATGCAAGAGGGAAACAGCAGCTGGGTTTCAATCAATCAACCTTGGGCTGCAAATAATGAGCATGCAAGAACTAGCAGCCCTTGAAGTGGTGCCCACTGCCATACCTTTTCCTCGATGCCCCCACGCCGCATACAGTTTGAAGTTGTAAAGATAAAGATAGCTGTAGGAAGATCTCAGCAGCACATGGAGGCAAGGCGGAAGCAGGGTTCCGTGCTTCCATGATACTCCTCCTCTCCCTCTTCTGTGCCATGTGCAAAATTGAGGGAGTGGGTGCCTTGATTGCAGTTGTTTGGGGGGGGGTGACTCCCAGTCAGGGACCGGCATTCAACCCTTCGGGGACCGGCAGCGGTCCAAGGACCAGTGGTTGAGAAACTGTGGCCTAGACCATTTCCCCCTGTAATGGCCTGTCCAACTCCCACCGCCATATCTCTCTCTGCCTGCCACCCCAGAAATAGCTTCCCCCAGATTACCCCCAGCCCCCCACTCTCCCAGGCACATGCTAAACACCAGCTCCCACAGGTGGGCAGAATTTAAAGAGGCATTTTGTCTCTGCTGAAGCTTCTAAACACTTTCCAAAGCCAGGCCCACACAGCCTGTTGCAATAAACTTGGATGTCAGTCAGGCTTGTGTGACAGTGAATAGCTAGATCCACTTCATGGAGGAAAGAGTGCAGCCTGTTAGCCGATTCTGATTCATCATTAAAACATCATTTTGATGGTTGCATCTCTAAAACTCTCCTGTGTGGGGGGCTGTGGGGTCTGTCTGGCTCTGCTTGCCACAGAATAATCTTCTTCCATGAAACTCTGCTTCCTTCCCCTACTTCCAGGTGCTACCCAGGGAGCAGGCACACCCACATTTCAGAATTATTCATTTTGCCTATCCGTGTAACTGGCCATATATTGTTATATGTTGACTATCCAATACAAACTTCCTCAGTCTATATCTATATACCTAGCTTTCTCTCTCTCTCTCTCTCTCTCTCTCTCTCTCTCTCTCTCTCAGGTGGTACATGGCAAGCCCCACTCCTGCTGCAGCTGTGACCAATGAAAATGTGGGGCCCATGCCTGGAGGAGGAGGCACAGATAGGAAGCAGACATGGCGGGTGGGATGGCAGCAGTAGGAATGTGGCCAGTGGGGCACAGCGCTCCAGCGTCATGGGCAGCAGCGAAGAGAGACTGAGGTAGGCATGGCGGTGGAGGTGGAGGTGGGGGTGTGGCTGGCGGGGTGCGGCCCTTGCAGGGAAGAGGGGAGACCAAGGCAGGGATAGTAGTGGAGGCAGCCAAAGTTCCTTCTGTGGGCCCTGCTGCTACCCAAATGATAGGTCAGGACATTTTCGGTCCATTTCAGGGCTCTCTGTGCACGTGCAAAGAGAGTCCCCAAATGGGCCCAAAATGGTCCAACCTGTCATTTGTGTGGCAGGAGGGCCCACGGAAGAAGCTTTTGCCACCTCCACCGCCATTCTGGATGGCAGGGGGCAGCTTAAGGTGTGTGTGGGGAGAAGGTGGGGCAGGGGGCCAGATTGGCTTGTGGGGGGTAGAGGCAGGAAGAACTAGCATGCAGATATTCTGCACCAGTCCAGCTAGTTCAGATTTTTTAAAAGTGCACTGACAATAGACCACTCTAATGGCAGAAGCAAACTGGATGTTCTTTAAAGATTTCATGCTGTTTCTGGTTGTAAGTTCAAAGCAATGTACTTTTGGGGTGTTTCCCTGGTAGTAATTCTTCTTCTTCTCCTTCTCCTTCTTCTTCTTCTTCTTCTTCTTCTTCTTCTTCTTCTTCTTCTTCTTCTTCTTCTACTTCTTCTTCTTCTCTAGTCTAGAGAAAGGGAGAGGGTGGGGGAGGGGGGAAGAGTGAGAGAGAGGGAGTTCACATTGACTCCCTAGTTCTAAACTGGGTATGAGCTGATGACTAGATGTGCCAGGATTGCAGAGCCTTGGGATTCTTGTTACTGCTCTAATGAATCATTACTCTTGCAAGCCAACTTTCTTGCTTTCTATTTGCAGCCACATTAAATATAAATAGGTGAACTAAATACAAAATGCTGAAAAATGGTCCAATTATATTCTGCAGTGAGACTGTGTCATGGCTTTCAGTGATTTTAATTACCTGTGAAAAAATGCATGTGCTTTCTCCCTTTCTCAGGTCTGCTAGTGTGACTGTTGCCAGGTATAAGGATTCTAAAGAAGCTGGTCCTCAGCTTGAAAGGGGATGTTCCATGACTGAATCTTGTCATGTGTACATCGGTTTTCAAACTCCCCAAAACAGGTCCTAAAAACAGTAATGGTATAATCCAGTCAACAGTCATACAGTTACAGATACGTTGATTTCTATAGTTTTCAGGAAAAGCCAATTCATATAATATTTATTGGTACTTATTTGAAAACAGGAAGATTGTTTCTTTGTCAATCCTGTGTGGCGACTAAATGTACACAGAGACTCATTACATTCCCAGGCATCAGAATGCTTGCAAGCAGATTGTGAACACACACACACACATGCACGCACGCACACACACACTGACATAACTGTACATGGGTATTCTGGAGTTTGGTGTGCTGAGAGTATAAGCTCAGGACTGGTTGCTGTACAGCAAGCATTGCAGCATCAATGGTTTATTCTGTCCGAGATGAGATGCAGTACATTTAAAGATGTCTGGGTGTAAATTTCATACCTTGAAATCTTATATACCCTGATGCAGATGGGTACCCGATGTGATGGACTGGATCAACATCAAGATTGCATGAATCCCTGAAACATCTCTATTTCAATTAACCTGTGCTACTGGTTTTCATATTACTGAGATTTATGTGGGTATACACTGTCTTTGTTTTTGCCACTGATGTATTGTATGTATATCCGTGTATAGGCTTGTAGTAGAATTTAGAATGTTCGTGTCAGTCATCTGTTCTGTAGACTGTTTGGTCAGTTTGTATTTCTTACTGGACATTTGAGACTCTTATTTTTCTGTTAGGATGATCTATCACTCAGATGAAAAAAACACAGTGGTGTTTTTGGTTAATTCGTTCATTGATCCAGGCCAGCTTTTGAATGGTGCTTTAGTCACTTCTATTCCAGTCCTGGAGCAGAGGCAGGGCTAACAAACAGTCAGCAGCAAGAGCACTGAAGGCAGACTGCACTTGCCTCTCTGTAAATAATATATGTCTCATTAAACCATTAATATTCTTGATTCAACTCCACTGTCTTGTCCTTGCACACCATAACTCTTTCCTCTGGATTCTACAAGTAGGGCTATTGTTTATGATTTGGTAATAGTTAAGTAATAAACCTTAGTAACTGTGTTCAATAAACATAATACACCTCAGTTTCCACTCTTTTACACTCCATTACACATACTGGGTCCTGCAGAATTCTGTTATCAGAAGTTCCATAAACAAAATATTGGTTATAACCCAAAATAAACTGTCCATGGTTGTTCTACATTACGTTAATGTTCTACTTTAATTTATTAAAGATATTCATATCTCACCTTTCCAATTTTCAATATTCTACATGGCTTACAAATAGTAAAACACAATCAACAATAACACATTCAAAATATAAACCAAACTACAGAATTCAGATTAAAAGAAAAGCAGCAACAGGAGAGAAATAAAACAAGGAACAGTTAAAGGCTCAGGGAAATATCCCTGAAGGATAAAAACCTGATTGGCCAAGCAAATATATGGGGAGCGGGTGTTCCTTAAGCAGGACATCAGTACACAGAATGCCCAGTCTCCAGGTGAGCCTAAAAAGATGACCTGGAATGGGCAGGTTCATAAAGGGGATGATGTCCTTTCAGATATGTTGATCCGAAACTGTTCTAAAAATCAGCACTTTAATTTGCAATTCAAAACAAACTGAGGTGCTTCACATGATTACTGTGAAGCACCTTGATGAGGTCTGTGGGGAGAGTGCACTTATCCCACTCTCCCCACTGTCACGCCCTCAATCTCAGATAGCGCGGAGGAAGGGGAAGCTGACAGCCTTTCAGCTGATGCAGGGGTGCCTGAGGGGCAGAGCCCGGCTGTCAGTTCCCAAGAGACGGCTGAGGAAGGTCCGGCTGATGTTTCAGAGCAAGCACAGCAGTCTGAGGCAGCAGAGATAGCGACGGACAGACTAGAAGATGAGCTGTGCAGGCAACTCCCACTGACTCCACAGCAAAGGCATGTCACAAGGCGAAGAGCACAGCTGGAAACTATCAGGAGCAGTAAATGCCTCTTGCAGAGGGCTGATAAGCCTTGAATCCCTGCCAGCTGAGAGTTATCAGCTTGGACTATAAAGCACGTCAACAGCTTTCTGTGAGCCGCTGGAAGACAACATTTTTCAACCCTTGTGTTGACAGCTTTCAGCCCAAGCCTGATATAGAGAACAATTCCGAGCCGTGTTTCGTTTCTGCAGCCCAGTTTGTATTGTGGACTATCTTCCTGGACTTCCCTTCTGCTGACACCCACAGATGATCATGCCCAGAGCTTTGAGTGGCCAGATCGGCCGCCTACATGACTATTGGTTCCATCACAGAACCGGTGGGGGCTGCAGGGATCTGGGGCCACCTGGCCCCTGGAAGTCTCAGGATGCCCCGCACAAGTTCATGGGGCATTCTGGGAAGATCCCCGATCTACTCATGTGTCACCGCATGCCGCAGCAGCACACAAACAATGAAATGAGGTTAACGGAGTGCTCGCTCCGTTAATCTCATTTAAGGGGAGGGTGAATTAGGCAGGCTAGCTGCCTGGGAACCACCAGGCTCGCCCACGAGCCTGGTGGTTCCTGCAATTGGTAGAAAGTGGGGTAGACTCCCTTAGCCCGCCAGGTTTCTTTCTTGCAATTTGTAGATTGTAGCAAAACATACATAGAGCCATTACTAAATAGGTGTATGTTCAGCATTTTGGGCCTACTGCCAAAGGAGAACGATGTGAACAACTTTTCTGAAGTTTTCCATTGTTTTGCCATATGTTGAAAAACCCAGCATAAATGTATTTTTGTGGCTTTTATGCAGCCATAATTGTATGTAGCCACACTAGTACCTACAAGCTATTTTGTAAGCATAGGAGAAGTACTGTGTTGGGTGGGGGAAACACAATTGTTTTAGTTCCCCATTGCTGCAACATATATGAAAAATGGCACCCTAAGAGGGATTCAAAGGAGTCTCTCAAACTTTCTCCATGCCCACATAAAGCAAAACAAAACAAGGCTGTTCTCATGAGCAGGAAAGACCGGGCTAAGGCAGCCAAGCCCAGGCTTGACTGCCCATGCGAATGACTGGGATCTGTATGGATCCCAGCGGCACCTTGGTTGCAAACCCACCAAGAAGCCTGCCAGTTAGCCAAGGTTATGGGTGCAGGCACACCCTTAACTTGAACTAACTGCTCATGTGCAAACACTGGCTGCTGCTTCCAGCCAGTGCTGCCACAGGAGCAGGCTCCTGGCCATTTCGGGGTGGGGGTGGGGGTCTTCACAATGCACTGCACACTTGTGTGGTGCATTGTAGGATTTCTGCACCGTCACGCTCCCTGTGATCCATGTGCCCAGACGGTCCTCGGAGATCATCTGCAAGGAAGGAAGGCTTCTGCAGCCTTCCTTGTTGCCCACCTGCCCGCCCGTCCGGTCATGAGAATGCCCTCAAAATGTACATAAATCTTTGCTTGTTCTAGAACCACCTATCCTTTGAATGAGGGGAAATTGTACATTGCAGAGATTGAGAAATTGTGTATTTCCCTCTGGATGCAAGCTGATAAATATTAAAGAATGAAAACACTCTTGATATGTAGAGAGGAAAAGGCAACGTTCCAATCTCCAGAGCCCTTTTGGGTAGTTTATTTTATTTAGCAAAGAAAGTGATGAAAATTGCACTAAAGATGTCAACACTTTGGTAACCCTGAAGCATTTTGGCATTCTCAGACTGAACAAATTGAATTGAAAGCAACAAATCCATTCCTATGCTCACTTTAACAGGCATATTAGCAGATGGGTTTTCAGAGCATGTCACCTGTTTGACAAAAGGTGCATTTTTAATGGGCAAACGATTGTCGTTTGGGCAGAGAATACAAATGTGCTTCTTAATTAGAATTTAATAGGAAGAAATGGGCAAAGGCTAGGTTCATTTGCATCTCTGAATGCTACATTTCCATGCAGTTTATAACCTCTAGAAAACCACAGGTATGTTAGATTTTAAAGGGGGAAGAGGTAAATGCTTTGTTAAACTAAAGGCACTGTCTGGGAACTGTAGTTCAATACTAACAAATAGTCAGTGTTGAATGATACACAATAACTACAAGAGTTGTACTATTTACTTATTTTCAGAAATTTAAACATGGATTCCCCCCCACTTCCAGTGCAAAATATTTGCACAGAATTTCTAATGCTTGCAAATGACAAAGTTGTTGTTACAACTAATGGTGCTATGTCTTGTGGGGGGTGGGAGCAGAGAGATTGGGGAGATGCCCGAAGGCAATGGGATAATTTTATTACTAATATATTCCCTTGGTTTGCTTTTTGAACTCTGTCATTCCTTGCCTTGCAGCTGTAGTTAATGAATGGTGAGATTATTCAAATGAGCCCCAAGCAAAATATTATTCTTGAATTTTTCAGGAAGCAGGCAGTAGGTAGGACCTAAATGGCATCAGGTTCATTGGTTATGCTTAAGGGTTCATAAGTACCTTTGTTGCCCTAGAAATATAATTGTATTCAGCCCTGCCAAGCTGATCTCCACTCAGAGCAGCTGCCAATGAGCCGCTGATAAAACAAAGGAGTTGGGGTGGAGGAAACAAAAGAAATCAGGCTGTTACTGGTGGTTGGGAAGCCAAGCATTGGGGTGGTTATGAAACAGCCTTTCATATGCAGATAGAAGCATGGCTTATAGAATATCCAAATGTAAGCATGTTGATATATGCAAGTGTGATGCCATATGCTTACCTCCTGCTCTTTTACCTAGGACCTTGTTTGCAGAAAATGAAATGGAAAGAAAATAGAAATGGAATTAGGTCTAGACACACACAATAGCATGCCCCACGAGATTTATTTTTAGGCAAGAAAAGTATGAATCAGATCTAATTTAAAACTGATAAACAGTCAATCCAATATGGTGGGATTAAGAATTAAGGGGTTTTTTTCCGAAGGAATTTGCAAAGCGATATGCATCTCATGAATAAATATAGCAGTCCAAGGTGTTTATTGATTCACACACCATTTGTTTGAGCATTTGCCCCAAGGGGGGCAAAAAAAAAAAAAGGAAACCTATTATTATTGACAATATAGGAGCTATAGTTATATTCGCAGACAAAAAGTAGATTTAAATTGTGCCTCACAGTGGGAACATGAGGCAACCAAAGCCAGTAATTCAAAGTTAAGGTTGACATTATGTCAGACTGCACAGTGTCAGCAAAAGTGACAGCTGCGCCTTTGCATTTCCAGGCATCTGGTTGTTCATATCTCAATTTTTAATGAAATATATCACTGTATTTTTCCTCCTTTCTGGATTTTTGTTGTTATTGTTTTACTTGTTCATTTACAGTATTTAAATTGGAGTGAATAACAATAGTTCCTTTACTATTGCATTAGCCCCACATATTCAAAATCTCTCTCCATATATTAAATGTATATGTAATCTATTTTTGGAATACATGGTTGAATGTCAGGACACAACTTATTGGGAAGTTCTCCTTCAAACCTCCCACTGACATAAATGAAACCAGCTTTTCCACTGGAAGAGCAGCCTATAGGAAGGGAAGAGACCATGTTGCTAAGGGGGAGAGCAGGCAAACCTGAAAACTTCTGAGAGATCATGGGGTCAGACCTGGGAAATAGTCTGAGATGCCATTAGCTAATGACCTGAGAGATCACAAGTTCTCTTATGCGAAGCAGAAGTGCGGCCTATATCAAACTGCAGTGGACCAGAAGGTTACAGTAGAGTTGATCAGACAGTCTAGTTCTTCTACCCAGTTCTGCCTCTCACCGGGATAATACTGTTGCTCAGGCAGCTGGAAGTAAGAAGAAGAGAAGCAAGGAAGTCCCTCCCCTTTCTGCCACCTGAGGTTCACCATAGCTGTGCCTCAGGCACAAGTAGACATGGAAACTAGTTGGCACATCCCCCCACCCCACCCCTGGAGGCATCTGAAATTTATACTACATGTCCCAAGTCTACTTGAGTGCTGCGATGTTCACTTGTTCTTTCAATCCCTTGCTATAAACACTTATAGGCTACGGCGGATGTGTGGAAGTACCGCTCCTGGCACATCTCCAGCACGTCAATGTTATGATCTGCTGAAAGAGAACCAGCATGACTTCTGCAAAGGTAAATCTCGCCTCACCAATCTTTTGGACGTCTTTGAATGTGTCTACTGGTGTGTGGATAAAGGTAATCCATTTGATATAGTATACCTGGACTTTCAAAAAGCTTTCAACAACGTTCCTCTATCAAAGACTCTTGAGAAAACTCAAGACTCTTGTGAAAACTTAACTGTCAAAACAACTGATATGCAGCAATGGGAGTATCAATGGAAGGTGAATATTAAATTTACAGTGAATATCACATTAAGAGAAAACTGGTATAAAATGCAATTTCGCTGGTATCTTACTCCCATGATTATAGCAAAGATAGACAATATTTCTTCTGGTAAATGCTGGAAATGTATGAATCAGGTGGGAACTTTTTATCATATGTGATAGACGTGCAGCGAAGCCCAGCAATTTTGGAAGACAATTCATTGTAAGATGCAACAAATCTTAAATGCTGACATTCCTTTGTTACCAGTTTTTTCTTCTTCGTTAAATATCACAAAACCTTATATACTTGTAAAATATATTGAACTGTCTTTATATTATTATTTCTTGTTTACACAGTCAGACAGCTGTTATTGACTGGTCTGTTTTATCCAGACATCGAGTCCTTCCCAAGGACCTGGGATGGCTGAATTTTATTATCAATGTTGTTGCTGTTATTATAGATATCGTCGCAGAATGGTGTTGGTGTTGAGGTGCTCTTCAAGTTGTTTTGGAATTGCACCTCGGATGCCAATTACCACTGAGATTATTTTGGTCTTTTTCTTCCACAGCCTTTCAATTTCAATTTGTAGATCTTTGTATTTTGTGATTTTTTTTCTATTTCTTTTTCTTCTATTCTGCTATCCCCTGGTGTTGCTATGTTGATTATTTTTACTTGTTTTTCTTTCTTCTCAACTACAATTATAGCTGTTGTATTGTGTGGCAGATGTTTGTCTGTTTGTAGTCGGAAGTCCCATAATATTTTTGCATCTTCATTTTCTACCACCTTTTCAATTTTATGGTCCCACCAATTTTTGGCTATAGGTAGCTTGTATTTTTTTCAGATGTTCCAGTGTATCATCCCTGCTACCTTGTCATGCCTTTGTTTGTAGTCAGTCTGTGCGATCTTTTTACAACAGCTGATTAGATGGTCTACTATTTCATCTGCTTCTTTACAAAGGCGGCACTTGCTGTTTGTTGTGGATTTTTCTGCTTTTGCTCTTATTGCATTTGTTCTTAGTGCCTGTTCTTGTGCAGCCAGTATTAAACCCTCTGATTCTTCCTTCAAGCTGCCATTCTTAAGCCATTGCCAGGTCTTGGTGATGTCTGATTTCCCACTTATATGGTGCAAATATTGACCATGCAGGGGCTTATTTTTCTGCTCGGTTCTTGACTTGTTTTTTCTTGTAGGCCTGCTTTGTTTCATTGGTGTTGAATACTTTCTCATTATTGACCATTTGAAGTGCATCTTCTTCACTGTCCTTGATATATTCTTCAAGGCCTCTTTTCTCCTCCTCTACTGTTTGATGGACTTGCAGCATTCCTCTTCCACCTGAGCTGCGAGGGAGGTATAGCCTATTGACATCACTGCGGGGGTGCAGAGCATGATTGATGGTCATGATTTTCCTGGTCTTACGATCCAGCGTCTCTACATCAGCCTGGGTCCAGTCTATTATTCCTGCAATGTATCTGATAACAGATATAGCCCAGGTGTTTATGGCGTGTATGGTGTCCCCACCATTGAGTTTGGACTTTAGGATTTTTCTAACTCTCCTGATGTATTCACTTCCAATTTTTCTTTTAACTTCAGTGTGTGCAATGTTATCAGCCTGGAGAATGCCCAAGTATTTGTAAGGTTCTTTCTCTTCCAGGTTCTTTATGTTGCTACCATTGGACAGTTCTATTCCTTCTGTTTTTCTTATTTTCCCTCTGTTCATTATTAATGAAGCACACTTGTCTAGTCCAAACTCCACTGCTATATTACTACTGAATATACGGACAGTATTTAGCAGTGATTTGATTTCTGACTGGGACTTTCCATACAACTTCAGATCGTCCATGTACAGCAGATGGTTGATTTGACTTGATGTTTTAGATGTTTGGTATCCAAGGCCTGTTTTGTTTAGTATTTGTGAAATGGAGTCATGGCAATTACAAACAACAGAGGGGATAGTGAGTCCCCTTGGAAAATACCTCTTCTAATGCTAACCTGTCCAAGTGTCTCACCATTGATTGTTAACTCTGTACTCCACATGCTCATTGCTTTTTAAATAAATATCTGAATGTTTTTGCTGACACCAATTATTTCTAAACATTTTAGTATCCATGTGTGAGGCAATGAGTCGAAGGCTTTCTTGTAGTCAATCCATGCAACACTTAGATTGGTTTTTCTTCTCTTGCAATTTTCTAAAATCATTTTGTCAATCAGCAGCTGGTCTTTTGTGCCTCTGGTGTTCGGGCAATTTCCCTTCTGTTCAACTGGAAGCTGTTTGTTAGTTAATAAGTGTTGCATTACTTCATCTGCTATTATTCCAGTTAATAATTTGAACATGGTTGGCAGGCAGGCAGGTTATCAGTCTATAATTACTTGGAAGTGCACCTTTTGCTGGGTCTTTCATTATGAGTTTTCCCAGTTGTTAGCCATTGTTCAATATCACCTCCTTGCAAAATGTGATTGAACTGTTTTGATAGTTGTTTATGAAGGCTTGTTAGGTGTTTAAGCTGAAAGCCATGCAGTTCATCGTCGCCTGGTGCAGTCCAATTTTTAATTTTCTTATATTATTATTATTATTATTATTATTATTATTATTAATTCAATTTCCATACTGCCCTTCCAAAAATGGCTCAGGGCAGTTTACACAGAGAAATAACAAAAAAATAAGATGGATCCCTGTTCCCAAAGGGCTCACAATCTAAAAAGAAACATTAGACACCAGCAACAGTCACTGGAGGTACTGTGCTCGGGGTGGATAGGGCCAGTTACTCTCCTCCTGCTAAATAAAGAGAATCACCATGTTAAAAAGTGTCTCTTTGCCAGGTTAGCAGGGGTTATATATGTTATATATGATAACTGCTGCTAGGATTCTCTATGCTTTATATTAGAAAGTTAATTTAATTCCATCATTCGAAGAGTGGCAACTTAAACTTTCAGAAAATGCATCAATGGCTAAGATTACTTTATACATAAAGAATAAATCAGAGGCTACATTTGTTTCAATGTGGGAATCATTTGTACATTATAATTTGATTCATGGGTTAACGCCACATCCAAGATTTAGATTTGCTTTGTAAACAAGGCCACACATTTTATATTTTCAATTCTGATGTCTGTATCGATGCGTAGATATCTTACTCAGCTCTCATTGGGTTAGAACGAAATGATAGGAGGAGATGAGATGGGGAAGTAGAATCCAAGTTTATATATTCGATAACCATGAGATGTCATATGTGTTTCTTTTTATTCTTTTCTTTTTTGTTGTTGTTTATTGGCTGTCTTTTAACATTTCGATAGATAGATAGATAGATAGATAGATAGATAGATAGATAGATAGGGTGGGGAAAGAAAACTTAGCAGTCATGGGATAAGAAGACAGGTTCATGTGTGGATCAGTAAATGTTTGAAGGACAGGAAACAGAAGGTAGGTATAAATGGACAGTTCCTCAAATGGAAGAAAGCAAGAAGTGGGGGGCCCCAGGTATCTGCACTGGGACCAGTGCTTTTTAATTTATTCATAAATAATCTAGAAGTTGGGGTAAGCAGCAAGGTAGCCAAATTTAGAGATTACACCAAACTATTTAGGGTAGTGAAATCCAAGAGAGATTGCAAGGAACTCCAAAATGATATCCCCAAACTGGGGGAGTGGGCAACAAAATGGCAAATATAGTTCAATGTCAATAAGTGTAAAGTGATGCATATTGGGGCAAAAAATCCCAACTTCACATATACCCTTATGGGGTCTGAGCTGCTGGCTCTTTTTTAAACCTTCCAAAGACAGTAAATTACCATTGCATTCTCATTCTCCAGTGCCCTAAACTAGATTGCATGATAGAAGCCTGCATGATAGAAGGAAAGAAGCCTTCATGATAGAATAAGGTAATGGCTGCCAGTAGGCTGAGAAAATTCTCAGAGTTTCTTAGGTAAACCCAATAAATCCCCCTGCCCCATTCTCACTGCCTATATTGGAGAAAATGGGAAGTTAATTTTGTATATACAGAGTATGGAAAACAAAATGAGAGTGGACTTTCAGATATGAGAGAATATGTATGGGGTACTCATTTCTTTATTCTCTTCTGGAACAGGTTGAAGAAGGCTCCTATTGCAACTTAAAAATGACCGTCTTGTGTTCTCAGGTCTCTAGAGCTACTTCTTTTGTGATTTGTGCCTTCCACAGCCAACAAGCACACTCATAACTATTAGCTTTCAAGAACTGCAATAGCTATTCTCTGTCATACTCACTGAATTAAGACATAACAGGACATACATCCAAATTTGGGAAACCGGAGTTGAAGGCAAGAAGGGACCCGCAATTTCCCTCCCCAATTGCTGGTTCTGTGGTGCCAGTTTTACAACCGAACACTGGCACCACAGTTTCAGCCCCGCAGAGCTGGAGTTGAGGGAGGAAGTTCCTCCCTCACTGCAGCCTGATTAGCTGCTTTGAGCAGTAAGGAGTTAACACTGGCAATCTCTTTGAAACAGGTTTTTTGTTTTGTTTTGTTTTTAGCCAGGCTGTAGGTGGCAAGGTCTACTTATATACCATATGTTGGCAATAGAATCCTGGACTGTAAATTTATTGAATGACTATGTTGAGCAGAAGTTCATGACAACTGTGGTTGTGATAACATCATGAAGTATATTAAAAAATTAGTGTTAATACAATTATGAGCTGTGTGTGGTTCCATATCCATATGGCAATTTATTTTAACAATTAACATTGGGCCCATCTGCTCCTTTAGAGGAAAATGATAGCAATAAAAATTAAAGTTCATGGTAGTGAATACTTGCAGAGCTGGAAGGAAGATGTGGAAGCCATCATGGGGTTCAATGATTATCTCTTGTTTTAACTTTACAGTGCTAAGTGTATTAAACATAAAATTACTGGATTGTCCCCACATCTTTCAGCTACTCTTCAAACCATAGATAAACATTTCAGAGCTTTCAGCTCAAAAGTATTTTTCATCCACTGCAGTAGAAATAACCAAGAACCACTAGCTTCAGCCTTTATTTATTTAATGATCATATAATGTCATCCTTCCTTCATGAAAACCAGTGGCCATTTATTCACAGTTATACCACCCAGTAGCAATGACTAAGAAAGGAATGTCTGACTGGTCAAAGCACCTAAAATTAACTGGCAAAATACACACACCGCTCCGTGAATTGTGCAAAACCATTTCAGTGGTTTGATTGCCATGTAAATACATAAAGGATCAGGCCATTGCTCCCATGTTTATTGCAAGCAAATGTTTATTGCATTTTAATGTGCATGCCCAATTCACAGCCAGTTTGCCAATTCACAGCCATTTAAACTGGATATATGTAATGAATCATCCCAGTGCTTCATAAGCAAGCAGAGATTTGGACCTGGATTTCCTACATCCAAATCAAAGGTTGCACAACACTAGCTTCTATCTAACAGGAGTTTTTCTGATAACATCCTTTAAACAGTGAAACTATTAATTATAATGCAATGATTTAAAGTTGCCTTAAAAAAACTAGCCATAGGTTCCTAGAGGTTTTAGGCAGGCTTAATTCAGAAGAACCCTGCCCTGATCTGACTATAGCCATCAGACTATAACCTGTCTATGAGGAAAGGGTTCCATTCATTGATACAAAGTCTGCCTAGGTTTGTGTCCACCACAAGTGTTACTTCAGAATGCTGCTAGAGGGTAAGTAGGAAGAAGAGGTCCTGTACAGAAGACCCACTGGAGCAACTAGAGAGGAGAAGGCAAGAGGGGAAGAAACTGTTATATTGTTGTGCCTGGGAAACCAAGGATCTTCTCCACAACCATCACCATCCATTATTTAGGTGCTTTTCTCTTCCTTTCTAAACCAAACTGGCTTTCGAGCAGATGGGCAGTATCTAAAATACATGTATTTTAAAATACATATTTTCAGTACTTTTGTATTTTGTATCAAAAATACTTTTCAGAACAGTATTTTGTATTTTGTATCAAAAATACATTTGTTCAGGTATTTTGAATTTTTAAAATACATTGCCAGTACCAAAATACATCAGCCAATCATTGCTTTGGGGTTTGTTTTGTTTTGGTTTGGTTTGGTTTTTGCTGCAGAAGCTGCTGTTTGTTTGTTTGTTTGTTTGTTTGTTTGTTTGTTTGTTTGTTTTTGCAAGCAAGCAGCCTATTAGTATCAGCAAGCTCATATGCTCAAGTTCTTCAGTCAGTTGAACAACCCAGTCAGTCCTGTGTTGTCTTTGTAAGAACTCAGCAAGCAAGTTCTTAGGAGGCACGCCCTTTCACTCTCAGATTCTCTGATTAAAAATAGTATAACAAGGAGGAAAGCAAGTGATAACTGGCTTGACCAGTTTAAAATGACCGGGTTAATGTCTTTCAATGATCAGTGACACCCACATTGGTATGCAAACTCCACCCTCACCCCCTTGGAAGTTGGAAAGGTTTGCAGACATGTGGATTAATTGAGATTTGCCTATACATTGTCCTTCTCTGGTCTACAGTACAGCAATCAGCAAAATGCAGTTAGGAGGGCAAGAAGTAAATAATTATTTTATCTTCTTAAACACTCTTTGAAAACACTTTGGGCTCTAGGCTGGCTGGGAATCAAAGTCTGATTCCCAGCCAGCAGCTACCCTGCTTGTTAGGTATTTGGGGAATGGGGGCTGTTCCATCCTGGGTACTATATTCTTTTGTAGGGTTGTGGTGGGAGAGAGAGTGGGAAATTTTCATTTGCTTCCTAATTGTAAAGAGGTGAGAGAAACTGAGAATCCTTATGTTTGTGGGGCTGGAAAAAGGTCCTATGTTTCCTATGTGTAGGGTCTAATGCCCATCCAGTCCAGCATCCTGTTTCACACAATGGCCCACCAGATGCCTCTGAGAAGCCTGCTGAGGGCATGCCTTCTCTCTTTCTGTTGCTCCCCTACAACTGGTATTTGGAGGCATCTTGCCTCTGAGGTGCCTGGAGCTGGCTACACACAGCCTTGTAGGAATAAGAGAAATGCTTATATCTGTCATGCTAGATTGCTGAAAATGCTTTGCTATGTTTCTTGCAAGTTCGTTTTATGAGAAGTGTATGGGGATCTGATCCTGTGTATGTTTTGTACTTTGTTGTGCTATTCCTAGTATGCACCATAGGCTATGTAGGTTACATGATGAGTTAAGAGTCTAGTATTCCCTAGAACTCATGGGTGATGTTTAAGCCACCCTGACTTTTTGGATATTGTGTGTTGTTCCATTTTCAGCTGCAGAACACTTTCCCCACTGTAACAGGGTGTGTGTTTGTGTGTGTGAGAGAGAGACAGAAGGGCCTTTGTTTGGCTTTAAAAAACATTCAATTGTTATTTCTTGTTTACACAGTCAGACAGGTGTTATTGACTGGTTTGTTTTATCCAGACATCAGCTCCTTCCCAAGGACCTGGGATGGCTGAATTTTATTGTCAATTGTTATAGATATCGTCGCAGAATATAGGCTGTTCCCAGTCAAGCTGCTTTTTGTAATTGGCTGATGGTGATTTCTGTGACCCCTATGGTGTTGAGGTGCTCTTCAAGGTCTTTTGGAACTGCACCCAGGGCACCAATTACCACTGGGATGATTTTGGTCTTTTTCTGCCACAGCCTTTCAATTTCAATTTGTAGATCTTTGTATTTGGTGATTTTTTTCTATTTCTTTTTCTTCTATTCTGCTATCCCCTGGTATTGCTATGTTGATTATTTTGACTTGTTTTTCTTTCTTCTCGACTACAGTTATATCTGGTGTATTGTGTGGCAGATGTTTGTCTGTTTGTAGTCAGAAGTCCCATAATATTTTTACATCTTCATTTTCTTCAACTTGCTGCTGCTGCTGCTGCTGTTGTTGTTGTTGTTGTTGTTATTTCAATTTCTATACCACCCTTCCAAAAATGGCTCAGGGCGGTATACACAGAGAAATAATAAATAAATAAGATGGCTCCCTTTCCCCAAAGGGCTCACATTCTAAAAAGAAACACAAGATAGACACCAGCAACAGTCACTGGTGGTACTGTGGTGGGGGTGGATAGTGCCCATTTTCATATCAGAACTTCCATTGCTTTTGTGGATTTATTGTCTCTCACTTGTTTGTCAGAAATCTTGTTCCTATTGTTCAGAAAACTCTACCTTGAGGGAGAAACATTAAGTTTTTGATTATTTTGCCTATCTCCAAGAAGGGATAGTTAACCTCAAGTTAGGGGAGGGGAGGGACTCTTGAGGTTGCGGTTTCCAACATGCTACTTTGGTGTTAGTTTAGCTTTGTTAGCTGAGACCAGGCTGCATGGCTCCTGGGAATGTACAGACTTTACCACGATACAAGCTTTTGTTCTCTGAACTGTAATTTGAGATCCAAGAACTAACAAGCCTCCTATCTAACAGATAGGAAGAAAGGAATCTCACAAATGCATTTTTACCATTTTGCTTTGGTTGCCTGTGAACTATCCCTCTTTTTATATCTATTTAAATAAACTAGCTTTTGATTGTTTTAAACTTGATCTGGCTGGAAGCGTGCTCCATTCTGTCTCCCTGTGTACCTGCTCCAGGTACATGCGCCAAAGAGTTTTTAAGGCATTTTGGCTTTAATCTTTGAAAAACTTGTATTGCTTAAAGGAAATGGAAACAAGTTTGAATAAGTAACGAAATTCTCAAAATTGTTTCCTTTTTTCAGACATTGCATTTTGTAATTTAAGATGTATTTTAAAATACTATTCTGTATTTTGTATTGGTTGTTTACCAAGTATTTTGTATCTAAGGTATTTTGTACCTCAGGTGTTTTGTACCTAAAATACTTTTTTTCTGAGTATTTTGCCCATCTCTGCTTTCAAGTCATGGAAATCATGTGTTGAGGACACCACACTTAGACACTGATCTTCGCTAACCACTTTGAGCTCAGCCATGCTTACACTCAATGTAGCCAGTCACACTGCGAGGATGCTAAGAGAGGGGCTTTGACAGAGTCCCCCACTTGCAGTAGCAAAAACTGGATCTTCATTTTGTGGAGATGAAAAAGCAAGGGTAGAACCATCATCAGGCAAAAATGTACAGCAGATTTTTCTGCCCCGAAGACCTTGTCTAAACAAGACGTGCCTTGTTATCTAGCTACGACAAGACAAATAGCTTATTCCTTCCTCCTAACAGGTGTGCTGTTCTTTGGTTTATGTCGAAATGCATTGACAATATAGCAATGGAGGGCATTTGTCTTTATCTCTGCAGTAACAGACAAGAGGCATGATTACAGCTGTATGGGTACCCAAATATGAAAAAATAATAATAATAAAATTGTTCAAGAGCCTTGTTATTTATCACTTTCTGAAATGGTGACCAGCTCCTTCCAGGAGAGAGATTATTTGTCAAATTGCCAGCAAAAATAATTATTTTTCTTCCCCAGACAATAAGTGTATCTCACAGTCTGTTTCGAACTGTAAGCTACTTTACTAGTTTGTCTACAAACTTAACTCATGGTGTCTATTTCAAAGTTATGTTTTCTGCATGAGGATCATTACATGTATACTGTGACAAAATGAAGACTCTATATGATCGGTGCTCATAAATGCTATTGTATTATGGATCTCCTAGTGAAAACAACAATGATCTAAATACAAAACAGAGAAAGAGAAATTACACATCAAAGTAACTGTATGAAATGCTATTGTGTTAAATAAGAACTTAAGTTGTTAGACTGGAATATTTTACATTTGGAAACAAAGAAAAGTCTACAAGAAATATACAAAATTGCCTCAAAATGGATATTATAAAATAAACATGAAGACATCACGATATCCAGGTACCAATATTACAGATCCATCATTTTGTTCCAGAACACATCTTAAGCCAAAAATTAGCAGACCACATAACAGGATTTGAAACTTGGCAGCAAATGAGGTAAGAAACTACAATAATTATCTAATAATGGTAACAGTAATTTTTTAAAAAGTAATATCCCTGAAACTTCTGCATTTATAATTTGAGTCAAAGGGAACCCCACCACCACCATCCACTGCCATACCCAGAAATGGGCATTCGGCTTTGCTGGATCTTATACACAGAAGTATGGTCCAAGATTTGCTTATCCCTTCTCTTCACATTTGGTCATTGTTTAGCTTCACCTTCTCTCCTCTCAATATTATGGAATTAACACTTAAAATACTTGCACAATATTTTAGTCTCTCCTGACATTGGAGAGACTTTCACAGATCTAAACAAGTCTTGTTGGGAAAGATAGAGAGCGTTATGCTATTTCCATAATTGGTGGACAAGCCAGAATCATGCCGGAATTATAGATCACATAAGGAAATTATCAGAATATTCAGTTTCATTTGACTCTGCAACAATACTGCTAAATTCCCTTAATAAAGAAGATATCCCATCAATTAGACAAGAATTGATAACCCTGTTACTTAAAACAGCTACATTTCAAATTGTTCTATACTGGAAAAATAAGAGTTCCACCCTATCCCACAAATTAGAAAGTGGTATGTAAAAACATGAGATATCTTAAGAATTGATAAAATTATCAGCACAATTGAAAATTATGTCAAATATCGGATATCCAGATAATTTCCTAGAGAAACTGTATTGATTTGTAATGCACATAGAGTCAAAGGGAAAGCTTTGTAAACTTCCACTAACAACAAACAAACAACAACGATGATGATGATACATCTTAATTTGTTAGCCACCCCATAACAAATTGTTTTCTGGGCAGATAGGGATGTGCAAACAGGTTCAAACTCGGACCAAATAAGGCATTGAATTGGCAATGCCGGTCCAAGTTTGATCCAAACAGAGCTTGGTTCTATTGGAACCAGCTCGAAGCCTTGAGCCGCCATTTTAGGTTTTGGTGGCCATTTTGTGACGTCACTTGCTGTGATTTGCCAAGCTCCTGCTTGCCTGATTGGCCAGACGTGTCTGGCTCTCTGGTAAGCTTTTAAGTGCTGCCAGTCCCAAAGAACTGGCACCCTATTGGCCCTGGGGGAGGGAAAGATGGGGGCTCCAAGGAGGGAGATTCAACTTCTATTTAGAGGCAAGCCCATGGGCTTGTAAGATCGCTCTTTGCTGAAGTGAGAGAGAAAGATCTGCCTGGCTGCTGCTGGTTTTTTGAATGTGGAGTTGCTTCCTCTCTGTCTCTCTAGTCTGGTGGTCTCGCTGTGTTGGTGAGGTCTTTCCTGCCTGCCCTGCTTGTTTTTTTGGCTCTTCTCCCCCAACTCCCCTTCTTTTTAAAAGTATTTTTTCCTGGCTGTGTGTGGCTGCTGTCCTTTCCCTTTTGGATTCTGATTGTGTGAGTGTCTCCTCCTGCTCTGCCCAGCTTTCCACTGCCAGGGGGGCCCACAGGCCTTTGGCCCATTTTTTAAAAACACCCCCACCCTTCCTTTTTGCTGACTAACTGGCCGCTTTTGTTATTCTGGGCTGGGTTGACTCTCTGTCCCCAGCCTCAGGCCCACTCCCTTCCTTCCATTCTATTTTGGATTTGGGGTGCGGGGTGTTGCTGTTTCTCTCTGGAGCAGGCACTTTTCTCCCACTAACCCTATTGCTTGCTCCAGCAGCAGCCAGTAGCTGCCTCCTCCTGTCCCACAGGCCTAGGCTCCCCCCACCCCACTTTCCCTCACCTTTCCCCCAGCAGTTTCACTAATCTTTCCATTAGCGTTTTATTTTATTTCACTCAGTGTTTTATTTTAATTTGTTTTTTAGGGTGCCCATCTGCTGCCCATCTGTCCTCCTGCACAACCCAGGCATTTGTGCTGCTGCCACTGGTCAGGTTTTTCCCCCGGCCTATGTTTGTGTGCTGTGTCAGGGGCAGAAGACTTCAGGACAATGAGGGGGTAAGTGATTGCTTTGTGGTGCCCCCTTTGTCCTTAGTTTTTATTAAATAGGGCCTCCTTGCTTGGGTTGGGGGTATTTTTTCCCTGTGCTTTTTTTAACAGGTTGCTTCTTGTTTTTGCAGGTTCCCCTTAGTAACCACCACCACCATTTTATTGTGTTGTTGTGGGTGGAGTGTGTGGGTATGTGTCTTGGTAAAGGTTTTTTTTGTTAGGGTTTTTTTATGCCCTCCCCCCAAAAAATTATTTTTTGTTTAAATTCTAAAAGCCCCTGGGGATGTGGGGAGATGTCTGAGTGCTGTCTTATGAGCAAGACTTGTAGCAGGGTGGCAGGCAGAGGACAGAGATGTGTCCCAGCTGGGGTAGGAGGCCAGGGGGCCAGAGAAGACAGCACAGGGTCCCACAGGGTCCCATTGGTGAATGCTTTGCCCCTGGCGAGGTGGTGGTACAAAGGCTCTCCTATCCAGCTGCTGCTGAGCCAGATCCAGGTCAAGGTCCAGGTGCACTGCCAGAGCTGCTGCCCCATGCAGAGCCTGGCAGTGCAGGGGGCTCTACTTCCAGGGAAACTGCTTCCATAATGGGAAGTGGAGGGCAAGGGTGTGACATCTAGGAGTGCATCCAGACTGTCCCTTACTCATGTGCCCCACCACCACCTCCCTGCCACTCAGTGCCCCCCCCCCTCCGATGATGCCCAAGTAATGGCTGAGTCTGACTCTGAAGAGGAAAGGTCTGTTGCTGAGGTACTCCCTCAGCCAAAGCTGGGCACTTTTTCTGAAATGCAGGGTGGAAGGGGTGGGTGGGTGATGGCAGTGGGCAACCAGCAGCTCCAGTAGGTCCTCCATCGCCAAAGCAGCCCAGGACATCAGAGACCATCTAGCGCAGCAATGTTTGGCAACATTTAGAAATGCCTCAAAATGCTCCAACCACTGCTTGCTGTGTTCACTGCAGGGCACAGGTCAGTTGGGGGAAGGATACGAAGCATCAGTCGGGGGAATGATGCCAAGACCTCCATTTAGCAACACATGTGGCAACGTCACCCATATCTCTTTGCCTCCATTGGCAGCACTAGTGTTCCTAGTGTGCCTGTGACTAGTGCTGACAAGGACCATGTGATGTCTTCCTTGAAGCAGGGCACGCTGCCAGTCAAGCAGTGGATACAGGCATCGGGCAAGCAGCCTGGTCATGTGGACCCACGTCTCCTCACCTGCCTCGTAGGGGATATGATGACCACTGACGACCAGCCATTTCAGTTGGTGGAGAACACTGGCTACGCCAGCTATTCCAGACGCTAGTGCCCGACTACGCCATCCCCTCAAGCACCATGTTCAGCCAGAACATGGTCCCCTCCTGTACATGAGATGCAGGGAGCTCATGTCAGCTATGCTGCGTGCAGCATTGGCTGGCACCAGTGTGCATTTCATCACTAATCTCTGGAACAGTGTGAGTGGAATGCACGCTGCTTTCCTGGCCCTGACTGCTCACTGATGGGGTCTGGAGAGAGAAGGGTCCTCCAGTTCTGCCTGGCTCCAGCACATCCCATACAGCATTTCAGCTCAAGTGGGCCATCTTGCACATGGAGACCTGGGACATCAAGCACACCTAGGAGGAGGTAGTGGCCATATTCAGCCACCAAACTGAGGAGTGGATAGGTGGGTTTCCACATCTCATACAGGTCTTCATTGTGACAGACAAAGGCTCCAATGTCACTGCAGCAGTAGAGTCAGTGTTGAAGTGTGTGACATCAGCTGCATGGCACACACACTCCACCTGGTTGTGAGGGACGCCCTCAGCCTCAAGGAGGCTAAGGCATCCAGGGAACAGGGCCGTCGGCTTCAGGATGCTGTTGCTGCCATAGCTGTGCTTGTGTGCGAGGCCTGCAAGATTGCAGCTCACATCCACCGGAGTAAGAAGTCCAGGTGCTTACTCCGTGAGTGGCAGCATGAGCATAGCCTTCCTCACCATTTCATCCCCACAGATATAGATACCTGGTGGAACTCCACCTTCTTTTTGTTCCAGCACCTGTTGGAGCAGGAGGTGGCCCTTGACAAACTAGTGAGGAATGAGGCCTTGGGCGTGTGTGACCTATCCAACTCAGAATGGAAGCTTATGTCCGAGATGGAGTTGGCACTTGAGCCCTTCCTGTTTGCCATGAAGAGCTTGTGTGCCAATGCCACTCCTCTGAGATAGGCCCTGCCCACAGCTATTCTCCTGGAAAAGCTGATAGGTAAACTTCGGACTTCTCTGACCATGCCAGAGGGGTGTGTGCTGGCTGGGCTGAGGGCCAGGTTGTCAACAGGCTGGTTGGTGTGTTGGGTGACAGAGAAGAGTATATCCTGGCTGTCTCTGCGACCCAGCCACCAAGGACAATGTTGTTTGTGCAGATGACTTGCCCACGTGGAGGGGCCTCCTGGTCGATAGAATTAGAGAGGAGGAGGTCAGGAGGACCAGAGACCAGGAGGGTGGTGATGGTGTGCCCCCTGAGCATATGCAACCCACGCCCAGCTGCAGTACGGGTGGCCCTTCTTCTCCCACCCCTTCCCCTTCCTCTTCCCAGTCTAGCAGCCCTGCATCCCAGGCAGCGGTGCCAATGCAGCAGGCAATTCCTCCCACTAAATCAGCCCAGTGGTTTAAGCGGGTGTGCCCTGGCGCCTTGCCCAGTGTGCAGGAGGCTTGGCCTACCAGGCTTCCCTCGGTTGCTGCACAGTGTGTTGCCCAGTACCTGGAGGAGCCTGTGGAGGAAGACCCAGAGATGGACCACTCGAAGTTCTGGGCAACCCACCACCAAGTCTGGCCAGACCTGGTGGTGGTTGCTGTGTGCCTCCTCTCCTGCCCACCAAACAGCATCCAGAGCAAGCAGATATTTTTACATGCTGGCAACATGGTAACACCTTCTTGGTCCTGGTTGGACCCTGGCTTGGTCCAGCAGTTGGTTTTCCTTTTGGTTAAACTCCCCCTGCTGGGCTACCCCAAACTGGAAGTTGAGCTGGGTGAGTGATTTGCCCATGGTTGACCCATGGTGTTGGTCACCTGCCCGACAACAACTTCTGCTCATCCTAACCCTTCCCCATTCTTTCTTCAGCCATGCCATGAGACAGCATACCGCTAGTGCTGTGACATGACATCTGAGCACACACACACACACATAACCCATGATGCTGAACACACACACACACACACTGGTTCTGTGATGCTGAACATCCCCCTGGTTCCACCTGGCCAGCAGCACTCAAGGAGCTGTGGGCACACACACAAACACTAGGCAGGGGTTGTGTCAGTGAGGTATTGTTTATATTTTTACATGTGTAGATTTGTAAATATGTAAGTTTGTAAATATGTAAATTTTTGGATGTGTGCATAGGTGACCGGGGCGGGGGTGGGGCGGGCACAGCGGGAACTGTAAAAATGTGGATTTGTGAAAATGTGGATTTGTAAAAATGTCATGCTGTAAATGTCTAAAAGTTTAAGTATGTGAATATTTGCTGTAAATGTGTGGAAGTGTGCATGTGTATGCATGTGTGTGCATGTGTATGCGTGGAGGTTTTCGTTGTGTGGGTTTGTGTGGTGAAGACTAGAGGCCAGCATAGTGTAGTAGTTAGAGTGTTGGACTAGGACTGGGAAGACCAGAGTTTGAATCCCCATTCAACCATGAAACTCACTGGGTGACTCTGAGCCACTCATGTATCTCTCAGCCTAACCTACCTCACAGGGTTGTTGTGAGGATAAAAATAAGCATGTACATCGCTCTGAGCTCCTTGGAGGAACAGCAGGATATAAATGTTAAATAAATAAATAAATAAATAAATAAATAAATAAAATTCTTTTGTGTAAATAGTGTTTTGGAAGCTTTGGTTTGTGTAGATAGTTGGTGTGTAAATACTACAGCTATTTAGATGGATATGTGTATATACTTGTAAATAATGTATTTGTACAATGTGTATATAACTCATAACTCTATATAGCTGTATAGATGGGTGTGTGTGTGGTGTGTGTACACACACACACTTGTAAATAATAGGAACATAGGAAGCTGTCATATACTGAGTCAGACCATTGGTCTATCTAGCTCAGTATTGTCTTTGCAGACTGGCAGCGGCTTCTCCAAAGTTGCAGGCAGGAATCTCTCTCAGCCCTATCTTGGAGAAGCCAGGGAGGGAGCTTGAAACCTTCTGCTCTTCCCAGAGTGGCTCCATCCCCTGAGGGGAATATCTTACAGTACTCATACATCAAGTCTCCCATTCATATGCAACCAGGGCAGACCCTAAGGGGACAAGTCATGCTTGCTACCACAAGACCAGCTCTCCTCTCCAAACATAGGATACATAGGAACGTAAGAATCTGCCATATACTGAGTCAGACCATTGGTCTATCTAGCTCAGTATTGTCTACCCAGACTGGCAGCTGCTTCTCCAAGGTTGCAGGCCATAATATCTCTCAGCCCTATCTTGGAGATTCCAGAGAGGGAACTTGAAACCTGGATGCTCTTCCCATGGCTGCTCCATCCTCTAAGAGGAATATCTTACAGTGCTCACATGTAGTCTCCCATTCAGATCCAACCAGGGCAGATCCTGCTTAGCTAAGAGGACAAGTCATGCTTGCTACCACAAGACCAGCTCTCCTCTCTAACATATTTGTACAATGAGGTATAGGATATATGTTTTGAATTACTATAGCAATGGTTAAATTGTATAATTAGTGATTCGCAAAGATTGGTGAGCGGGAAGTCAACATTTGTTTAATTGGATGTAATGAGAATGTTATGATATTGTAAAAACCAATAAAATTTTAAAAGTGAAAAAACCCCAAAACATATTTGTACAATGTGTATATAGCCCACCCTTTCTTTTCCCTCTTCAGCTTAGTTCTAGAGCGCAAACCACCAAAACAAGGAATGGCTAGGTGGGTTTCCACATCTCAGATGGGTCTTCATTGTGACAGGCAATGGCTCCAATGTCACTGCAGCTATATTCATTGCACTACTGGGAAACAGGGTTAGGGAACACATCTGGGAAATGAGAACTGGCTGGAGCTCAGAGGGAGGGGTGTATCCAGTGGCCCCCAGGAGCTAGGCAGCTTGTCTGCCCTATTATAGCTCCTCCCTGACTATTCCCCTACTAAATAGAAAAATCAACACTTTTGGTTGCTCATTGATGTGCTTGTTTGCTGCACAAATGTATTAATTTAAATAATTTGAGGAAGTCAAAGTTTTGAGACATTTAACACAAGAACAGCCCTGCTGGATCAGGCCCAAGGAGGCCCATCTAGTCCAGCATCCTGTTTCACACAGTGGCCCACCAGATACTGATGGAAGCCACAGGCAGGAGTTCAGGGCGTGCCCTCTCTCCTGCTGTTATGACCCTGCAACTGGTACTCAGAGGCATCCTGCCTTTGAGGATGGAGGTGGCCTTTAGCCCTCCAACTAATAGCTGTTGATAGACCTCTCCTCCATGAAGTTATCCAAACCCCTCTTAAAGCCATCCAGGTTGTTGGCTGTCACCACATCTTGTAGCAGAGAATTCCACAAGTTGATTATGCATTGTGTGAAAAAGTACTTCAATCTGTTGGTCCTAGATTTCGTGGCAATCAATTTCATGGGATGACCCCTGGTTCTAGTGTTATGTGAGGGAGAAGAATTTCTCTCTATCCACGTTCTCCACACCATGTATGATTTTATAGACCTCTATCATGTCTCCCCGCAGTCATAATTTTTCTAAACTAAAAAGACCCAGGCCTTGCCTCGTAAGAAAGGTGCTTTAGACCCTAGCCATTTATTTGCTAAACTCTGGCTAGTTCTAGCTACAGGGAGTTGTTAAACAAGAGACACAGTCCATTCTATCACCTCATAACTCTGCCTCTCATTCCCACCATATTATTCTGCATATGTAGACCAGGTCAGACTCAGACACCCGTTCATTCAGAACCAGGAAATTGACATTTCCAAAATTTTGTTTTCCATACTCTGTTATATAGACAAATTTCTGCTGAATCTATTGGATTAATGATCACACATTATCATCAGTTGATGGTGCATATTTAATGTACTGAGTTGGCTCTGCAACGTGGAATTTGTAGTATTTATTATACAGGTTGCAGTGCTATACATATGAATATAATGTATAGTTGCACTGGAGAAGTGGGCTTGTGACAGAATGGTTTCAAAATATTGTAGAATACAAAATGTTCATCTCTGTTCTATTAAAATAGAAACTAACATTCACTGCATGCAAATGCTCAGGGAATTTCATGAAAACATTGTGAATTTTAGTATGGCAGCTAGAATTTTCAGAGTAATATTAAGAGTTGATGGAATCTTAGTATTCAGCCCAAATTCTGTTATTGTCAAATTTGGCAGCAACATAAGAATAATAATTTGGGGAAAGGTTGAAATGTTATTATTGTATTTAACTTGATTGTTGTTTTTAAATGGTTGTTAATCACATCATGTCTGATCATTACTAAACTCCATTAAGGATATGAAAGGCAATTTATTAGGCATTCCCCAAAGTCTTCCTTAAACTTTGCAGTCTGTGTTTTGTTAAAATGTTGCATAAAATTAATGTAAAACTATATCATAAATATTTAAGCACTTAAGTGCTACTGCTATTCTCGGCCCTCTCTTTTGCTAAACAATTTGGAAAATGTATTTTGTTGGAGAAAATATAATTCAAATCTCAGTGGAGAAAGAAACCAACAAATTGCTTTCTGAATAATCAAATTTGGCAATAATCTATAGCATCATTTGGAAGCCTATTAAAGGAGTCTCTTTGTGTATCTGCAAAGCCATGATTTACAGTATATATAGTATAATATTGTTTCAGGAAACAATATAGAAAATAAGGTTTTGGAGTTGTGCAGAGTAATGTTATTGTGTAACTGAGTTTCATGTTAAGGCAAAGACATTCTGAAACTGGGTATTTGTCTCTATTTGTCAAGAAAACCCGCTGGCCCATCTTGGTAACTCAGTCATCTACAAGATCTTTCCTGCATGAATTGTGGACTAGGGGTGTGCATGAACCCGAAATCGTGGTTCAGTTTGAATTTGAATTGAATTCTAACTGTTCCGTGTGGTGCTGAACTGATTCGGTCTAACAACCAGCCGGTCCGGTCCATTTGACTGAACCATTTGAAGATTCCCCTTTACAAGTAAAGGAGAGGGGTCATGGGTAGGGGTATGCAAACTGGTTTAATGTGAACCCTGGTTCAAGTTGAACCAGCCCAGTTTGACTGGTCTGGGTTTGAACTGAACTGGCCCGCCAAAAGGGGGTGCCAGTCCAAGTTGTTGTTGTTGCTGTTGTTGTTGTTGTTAATAATAATAATAATAATTTGATTTCTATACTGCCCTTCCAGAAATGGCTCAGGGTGGTTTACACAGAGAAATAATAAATAATAAATAAATATTCAAACTGGACTGGCCCCAGTGCTAACAGAACCAGTCTGAACTGGTTGAGACAATGGTTGTAAAAGGGAATGTGCTGAGGATTCCCCTTTAAAAGCATAGTGGGATTCCCAAAGGGCAGGGTGGGGCAAGAGGTGAATTTACTTTCCTAGTGGCTCTTGGATGGCAGTGGTGGTGGGGATGGCAACAGCTCCTATAAACCCCCCGTTGGCCTCACCAATAGCAAACTGGGCCAGTGGTTGCAGCCTGGTTCAGGCCTCTGCACAGCGTGCAGGACCACAGCACATATGCGGAGGCTAGTAGAATAGACAGTCTGGTGCTCTCGCACAAGTGCACCAGGCTATCTATTTTAAAGGCATCCACATGTACACAGAGGCCCTGCATGCTCCGTAGGCTTGAACTGGGCCACAGACACTGACCCAGTTTGCTATTGGGAAGGTTGGCCCGGGCTGCTATTGAAGAGGCCAGCAGGGGGTTGAGAGTAGTATTTTATTTATTTATTTATTTAAAATATTTCTCTACTGCCCCAAACCTGCATCTCTGGGCGGTTTTAGTACCCATTTCCATCCCATTGCTGCCAACCTGCCACTGCCAGGAGAGTAAGTTCCACTCTCTCCCCACTGCCCTAGGGAATCCCCCATTGCTTGTAAAGGGGAATCCTCAGTGGATTCCTTTTCGCAAGCATTGCCTCGAACCTGTCCATGAACCAGTTGAGACCGGGCCCAGTAAACCCAGATCCGAAACCGGACTGGGATGAGTCTGTTCGAATACAATTAGAATTCAAACCAAACCAGCCATGCCAGTTCTGTGCACATCCCTAGTCCTGGCAGCTGTAAGGGGTGATGGGGGTGAAAGAGGTAGTTAAAGTGTCTTGTCTGGCTGTGTGGCCGCCAACGCTGCCACTCACCACCATCCTGGCACAGCCCATCGTCGAGCACACACTGTGATGCCTCCTTTAGCAAGCCACCCACACAGTCTGTGTGTGTGTGTGTGTGTGTGAGAGAGAGAGAGAGAGAGAGAGAGAGAGAGAGAGAGAGAGAGAGAGAGAGAGAGAGAGCAGTGACTGTGTGTCTAGAGTAAGAAATTCCCAGCCTGGATAGTAAAAATACATGTGAACATAGAAAGAGCCTTGTTGGATCAGACCAAAGCTCCATCACGTCCAACGTTTTGTTTCTCAATGACAAGTCAGATGATTCTGGGAAGTCCACAAGCAAGGCATGAAGACAGTAGCCACCCCCTGCTGTTGGGTCCCCAACAACTGGTATTTAGAGAGAGACTGCCTCTGAAGATGAAGATTTAACATAGCCATTGTGACTAGTAGCTAGTGATAGTCCTCTTTTGCATGAGTTTTTTCTATAAAAATGTGCTAAATAAATAACCTCCTTTTAAAGTGATCTATACTAATGGCTACCATCACTTCACATGGCAGTGAATTCAGTAAATGAATCACATGTTGCAATAGCAAACAAATACACGCATTATGTAGCAGTAGTAATATGAGCATGTTTAGAGTATCTTTTCTTTGCCACTGAATAACCGCAACCAGCCCCAATGCATCTAGAACTAAGATGTCTGGCCAGAAAATATGACTTTCCCACAGGATTGAGTTTCCAGTAAAATGTCTCATTTTTGGAATTAAGATCTGGGAGGCCAATTCTCAGGATACTTTTTAATACTATAAGTTAGTGTTTTTCGTTGTAAGGCCCGGGGCTCAGTGGCGGCCCCCATCAACCCTAAATGTGGCTCCCTAATTGTTTGTTGATCATCTGTGAAGTTTCACTGGAGTTGAATACTCTGCACCATGTGGAGGCAACCATTCCCACTGTACAATAGAGGTGTGTACTGAACTGGTTTTGGTGGTTCTGTTTGAATTTGAACAGATTCAAACTGAACTGCCGGTCTACAAACTGGTTCATTCAAGTGAGCCAGTGGTCTGGTCCATTCAATCAGCCTGGTTCGACTCGATTCAAAGGGCTATGTTTGTAAAGAGGAATCTGGTGAGGATTGCCCTTTACAAGCAAAGGGGACTCCTGCCTTTAAAAGGTTTCTAAGGGTGGCTAGGGGAGTGGTGGTGGCAAGAGGGCACCTTACCACCAGTGGTGGCTGCTATAAACCCCAGTGCTCTTAACAGTAGTGCGGCCCCCGAAGCAGCGTGGTTCTGGCCTCTACAGATGTATGGACGCCATTTGCATGACCTTCAAGCATGTGCAGAGGCCATTTGTGTGACCATGTAATTTGCATGAAAATGGCCTCTGCGCATGTCATAGCATATTTACATAACAGAAATAAAATACATATGGAGATTGAACTCATGTTTTACACTTGCTGAAATTGCTTCTATATCTTTGTCCACTCACTTTAATTTGAGAGTTACCACCCTTTTCTGAAAAAAATGTGCTTATGTACCTATACCTGCTTAACATCACTCACCCAGAAAATATTTTTCTTTGAGCTTGCATAGTAATTTCAGCTGTTGGTGAATCAAATGTTTGTTCTGCCTATTGAACTTAAGCAATGGATTAGTCACAGCTGGTCTTAAAAGTTGTGTTTGTTTACAGCTCAGCTGTATTGTTGATATCTAAAGAAAGTTCCCCACTGTCACATTTGTACCATAAGCAAATAGTTCAAATTCCAAGTTGGAAAAATACATATTCATATCCCCCCCACCCGCCCTCACCTTGACAAGTGCTATCAAAATCATCATACAAAAGTCAGTTCAAAGCACATTTGCATTTAAAAGGTAGAGAAATAGTGGCTGGGTGGTGGTGGTGGGATACTTAAACCAGTTCCATTTAAATAATTGCATTGACTTCTATTTTATTGTGTAGGTCTGTGTTTATATTTAAAGTACATACTGGGATAAATACTTGCAAAGGATAAACAGAAAGTTGCTGTGGACGTTAATAATATGTCTGAAAGTATAACTGTGCCACACTCCCTGTGCTGCATGCTGTGCATGCTCAATGTTGAGAATCTGCCAAGAAGATAGATTCATTGATACACGGTGGCTGGCATCCAAACTAATATTGTGCACACTGGAAAACATTTCAGGCATGCAATGGAGAGAGGAACGATTCTTGCCATTTTCCCCTTCTCTCTGAAGTCTACTGTGCTTCTTCAAAATATGTCCTTAAGGGTTCCCAGAATATGCCCCTGAAGTACAGTGGACTGCAGAGTGAAGGGGAATGGATGAAAATTGCCCTTTTCCATTGTGTGCACAAACTTTTTTTCGGTATGCACAATGTTAGGATATGAGCCAGTGATGTTGTAAGAAAATACAATAGAAGTTTTAAAATGGAGATCAGAACAATTCATGAAAGCAAAGTCTACTAATGGCTATTAGTTATGATAAATGGCTCATAATGATCTTCCATGTATGAGATAACTTAGAGGTTCAGTTACATGATGGCCACACCAATGTAGAAGTAAATGTTAGGGAATTGCACGAACTAAGGTTCGCACACTGATTTGAAGCCGAACCGGTTCAGGGGGTCTGCCAACTGGTTCAGCGGATCCAGTGTGGTGCGGGTGGGGAGGGTGAGCCAAGTGGCATCTTTAAAAGTGAGGACAGCAGGTCCTTACCTGCTCCACCACCACTCCTCCCAGCTTCCTGCTGTGGTGGTGCATCCCTAGCAGCTTGCGTGCAGCGGTGGCACTCTCCTCAGCAGCCCACGCACAACACGCCACTGCCACATACAGGTGGGTGGGGGGAGTGCCACTGCATCAGCAAGAAGCTGCTTGGAGCAGCGGTGGAGCAGGTAAGGACCTGCTGACCTCACTTTTAAAGGTGCCACTTGCTGCTCTGGCACTGCATTTGACCCGCCAAAGCAGTTTGGTAGACCCGCCGAACTGGTTCAGCTTCAAACCAGTCATGAACCTCAGTTCATGCACATCCCTAGTAAATGTAATGTTTTATTGCCAGATGCAGCTTCTCTGAAACATACACTTGCTCTCTTGTTAGCATTATTCTCTCAAGCCTCTGAGGATCCTTGGAAAACCCCTATCCTTCAGGTCCTAGGGACAAATAACAGAGCCCATTATCCCATGCTCTGCTTGTGGATTTCCCCACTGATAGACTTGTGATAACAGAGCATTGGATTAGATGGATGTTTGATTGGATCTTAGTATTCTTAGGTTTTATGTACATTCAACTCCCACAATTCAGAGCTTTATCCCATACTAGTCCCCTGCTTGTCTATATTGCAGTAATTGCAGCACTATCAATGTCTGTAAAGCAGGAATCATGCTATGGGCCTGGGTTAAAATGGTATCAGGCTGAAGGTGTGGCAGCTGTCATCAAAGTCTTCTTGTTGTCTTCTTCTTATAAACAAACTGATATGTACTTGCAAGTAGTGCCCCCCCCCCCACGTATATGGCTGAAAGCAACATGAAGAAGTTTTTGAAATTCTTCCCAGTGGCTTGGGAAAGATGAAATCTAATTTCTTAATGACATACATGGATCTTATCAAGCTGCAGATAATAATAAATGTAGATTTTGGGAACAGGCTTGACTTTGAATGCCGTATCAGACTTATCACTGATGATATCTTTAATTATACTAAAACAAAATATAAGACAGTCTAATGGGAAATACAAATTGCTTGTTAAAATTATTAACCGGGTTAATGTGCTTACATTTGTTTATGTGTACAGGAATCATATCAAATATTTGACTGCAATGACAATATGTGTAAAGATCAATTAAAAGTCATAGAGATGAGATATTGGATTTTCAGACCATAATAGGATTTCATGTGCACTTGTTATATTATGTTATCCATTTATAATTGAGCTTCCATCAAACCATAGAATCTGTCACCTTACCAATTTATTTTTCCATCCTCTAATGAAACTTTTATTTGCTTTCAAAAATATTTCCAAACACATGATTCTAGAAGAGCTGTGTACTGCGGGGATTAATGCACACCAAATATTTACTTCTAAAGCCCCAGGTTCAATCTGATGATAATCTAATTGAGTTTGTGCATGGCTTCCAGTAGCCATTTGCCTATAACCAAACAATATATAAACCAGCTATGTGCAGTGAATTATCACAAGTAGGCTGAATCAAGACTTGTTCCCATTTTCTGTGTGTTTCCTGAATTGTGATACTTTATTGGGTCCCACTTGGTCTGGGTAACCAGACCATGTGGACGAGGGAGGAAAGGGTATAAGCAACAGCACATGAGAGCATCGAAAGCCTTCCTGGAGTAGATCAAATTTCCATCTAGTCCAGTATCCTGTTTCCCAGTTGCCAACCAGATGGCTCCTAGGAAATGCACAAGCATGGCTCAAGGGGGCTATTCTAGTCCTATTGTAACCTCCCAGGAACTAGTATCTAGCTGAATCTGTAGTTTCCTTTGAGCTGCCATAGATCTGTCCAATCTTTCAGTCTAGAAAGGCAGCAAGCCATTGCAGGCTGTAGGCAGGTAATGGGAACTATTGAATCAGCAATAGGCAAGTGGGGTTCTGGGTGGGCTGCTGTTAGAGGTGGAGCACTGCTGGAGACCCAGGCCAGGGCAGATTTCCCTTCATCCTCAGAGTTGCCCTCTTCTGGATCAGTGTCTGGGCAAACCCTGACAGGCTCGTAGTCATTGATAAACCTATCATCCATTAATTTGTCTACTCCCCTTTAAAGTCTGACCACCACCACATCTGCCAGCAGTGAATTCCATAAAGAGATTTGCTTTGTGCAGAAGTTCTTCCTCTTTCAATCCTCAACTTCCTACCAAATAATCTCTAGCATTATGAAAAGAGGGAGAGAGACGTCTCTGTGTTCGCTTTCTCAACACCATCCATAAACACTAACCATGTCCCACCTTAGTTATCTTTTTTCCTAATCTATAAATCCCCAAACTTTAGACTTTCCTCAGAGGTGACCTAAGATCATTGGGTGCTTGGAATGGAATGCCAAATGCTGTGCACTGCTCCCCTGTGCCCTGACTCTGAAGCCATGCCAAAAACCACCCCTCCTCTTCCTTCTTTTCCTTGATGTGCTGGATTTGAAAAGGAGCAGGGATGGAGAAGGGCTTTTTCTCCTACCTCATTTAAGCTGCTGGGTTGGATGGAGCCCTCCAACCTATTGGGGTTTGTGCTTATTTAGCAAAGTGTTAAAGAAGCTACCACTCCAGTTACAGAGTGTGGAGTTTAGTTGTTGCAGCTAAGGAACACACATGGCGATCACTGTAGAGTCTAAACTAAATTGATTTATTGGTGAAGTACATCTTAGTTAGGATAGACCTATCCTATCTATTAGCTACATAATGAACAGGTAGGGAGAGAGAGAGAGGCCTCCATCTTCTCTCTAGGAGGAAAAGAGGAGGACTGATTCACTATAGGACTGATTCACTGAGGAGTCAAAGCAGGGGTCATAGAGCAGAGGCAAGCAGGGACAGGTAAGGAGACCCTCACTAACTACCTCTACTCCCAATACCCCTAGTGGTCATTAGGATAGCAGTGCAAAAGGTCAATGCACTGGAACTCCACCTCTAACATAACCCAGTGGGAGCCTTGCAGACTATCACTTCCCCCGCCTCTAACCTTGCTTTTTACAAGCACATCATCACAAAATGGGAGTTCCCGGACTATTAATGGTTGTGAGAGACTTGTTTGTTTATTTGCTGAGTTCATTTCTCTCTCTTTTTGCACCCAAATGTCAGTTGCTGTTAGAATGTCTGTTGTCTGCACTATAGGTTTTTTGTTTTTTGTTTTGCTTTGAAAGTAATCCACTGGGCAATCTATCCAATTCTCTTATCTTATATGGTAATGTCACGCTCCTCTATGAATCTGTCACCTTCTCTTGTACTGCTTTCCTGTAGAAGGCTGGACAGATACTTCTGAAAGTGGGGAGGAAGGTAATAGATTCTGTTTGGGAAGCTTGCAGCCTTTCACCTGGGAGAGAGATCTCCAAAAGGCCATTCTTTCCTACCAGGAATTGCAAAGAGAAATAACAGTGTTTTCCTCTGCTTCAGTGAAAGCAACAACTAGCACAGTTACTGACTAGAAACACTAATTAGAATTTAATGTAGAACATGGGGAAGCAGAAACACAGTGTGATGTCACTAACATGGCAACAGGGATAGGCTGTAACTGTGCAGGACAAGATAATTGGGGGAGAAAGTGGCTAAAGTTAGGTGCAAAGGGGCAGCTGACAGAATTAAGGGAGAACGAGGAGTCAAAGCAAATAAAGGTCAAACAAAACCAGCTAGGAAGGCAAGTGAGAGTTGACATGTCAAACTGACACGTCTTCCCACTCAGCTTCAGCCAATCTTTATGTTGCATTTCCACACATTTCCCGCTATCTGTTGAGCATTTTGCTAGTTGATGCTTTCCATTTACAAGGTGGATAGCAAATGCAATATTAAGGCTACTGCTGTTGAACTTGCATACATCTTTCATCCAAGAGTAGTAAAAAGCACCTAAAATGTAACTCACTAATATATGATGGTGTGCTGAATTACAATCTATAATCTAATCAAATCAAATCAATCCATCTACAATGGAACTTTTGAGAAGCAAGCTGTTCCTTAATGCGATACGGCCTGGGTTAACAATGTAGAACTGTTTCCAACCAGTGTCAGCCCACAGAGATGTGAAAAGGAACTTTAACCAGGCTGCCAAAGGGCAAACTGCAATCTGTTTATTATCATATGAGCAATTAAATTAAAATAACATTCACTTTCATCTGTTTATGCAGAACAGAAGATATGAAGCTGCCTAATACTGATTCAGGCCATTGGTCCATCTAGCCCACTATTGTCTACACTGACTGGCAAGGCTCTCAAGGGTGGTAGGCAGAGAGTTTTTTCATCGCCTACTACCTGATCCTTTTAAATGGAGATGCTGGTATCAAAGCTTGAACCTTCTGCATGCAAAACATATGTTCTCCCACTGAGCATGACCCCTCTACCTGCAGATTTAGTGGTCCCTACTGGAGAGAAATAAGTGTTTTATTTCAGAGTTTTCTTCACCATTAAAATTATTGGGAGTTTGGCCACAGACGTGCACTCCATGCACCTGACCAGAAAAACAAATGTAGGTATTTTATGTAAAGCATTTCCCAGTGACACCTCTAGATAATTTGCCTCTATTTCCTTCTCATCCAACTGGGAGATGTATAAAATTCCTTCTGGGGGTGCGCATGAAACAGATTTTGTGTTTTGTTTCAAGGTCAAAACAAAATACAGATGGCTGGAACATTTCATTGAAACAGCAGTCTACCTGGTTGTTTTGATGGAACAAACCTCAAAATCTTTCGAGTGTTTCAGCCTTAAGGAACAAAGGATTCTATGGGGGTTTGGGGGGAAAGGTTAAACATTTATTTAAAATTACCTGCTTTCCCATTTCTTTTGTGGGTTGGATGATAGGTATCACCCATCATGCTCTACCACACAACCCACTTTAGGGTCCCTATGAGCTACCCATGGGGAACAATTGCAATTTTCATTGCAATTTTCAATGTATTTTGCAACTCTGTCTTGAAAAACACTGCAGAAGCTCACAGTAAAAGAAAATCTATCCCTCCCAATACAGAATACACATTTCAAATACAGTCCAAAAATAAATCACTGTCCCAGAATCCACTACCACCTACAGTGCCTGAGCTGCAGCAACATTATTGGCACAAGTTGCTCTCTCACATACAATTATGACTCCTTACTTCCTAGCATTTCAACAGCTCTCACAGCAGCACTGTTAGCAGCAAACATAGCCATAAGCTCAACTACAGCAACTTCAGCCACATTTTGACTGAGTACACCTTGCAATGCAGATTGGAGAGTAGAACAGAGCAGTGAGTGAGGCACAAGTTAGTCTCAAGGCCCATCACAGCCCTCACCAAGAAATATCACACACACACACACACACACACACGTGCCACTGTCTAATTCTCACCACAACACCATCTCACAAACAAAACAAATCACAACTCACAAGAAGCAGAGACCTGAGTTCTGCCTATGTCAATCTGAGATCCAGCAAAACCAGATAGTTATAGCAGCGAAAGCACAGCATATACTCTATGCTGAGAAAAGAAAACCACAAAATCAATCCTACCTTCCTCCTCTCCTGATGTCTCCTCTTCAAGAGAAGCATAAGGGCTCTCTCTGTTTCCCAGTCCCTTTGAATACATTTTGAATCAAAGTATTTAGGTGAGCAAACAATACAACATTTAATTGCAGAGCATAAAAATGCCTTTGTTGACATCTGAATAGAAAGAAATCATAGTAACTTTTGTTATACTAAAGGGTGAAAAAAATCATTTTCAGAGTATAAATGTTTGATATCATTGAAGAGAATAAAGCACATTACCTATTTTTTAAAAAACAACAACAACAACACTCTATGTGACTATATTAGTTGGATTCAATACTGTAGCATGTAGTCTAAAAATAATTTGTATCAAACAGCTAGCTATTCATCTTAGAACTTCTGATTTTTCATTTTATTCTCATTTTTGCATAAACAGTTTCTTTTAATGGATTTCCACAACTTGTCAACAAATGCATAAAAAGTGGTTTTGATATTATAAATTATTTAATGAAATAGCTAATGGGGGCCAGTATGATGTAATGTGTTGGACTAGGACTGAGGAGATCTGTGTTCAAATCCCCACTCTACCATGTCACTAGCTGATCTTGGGCCAGTATCACTCAGTATCACTCCACCTAAGGATTATTTTGAGCATAAAATGAGGTTAACTCTGTATGCCATTTGAGCTCCTTGGAGGAAGCATGGGACATAAGTGTAATACTTAAAGTGCTTTAATGTAGAATTCCATCAACTGTCAAGTTATGTGTATGGACAGCTTATGTGCTGTGCATCAATTAAAGTAATAAGTAATACATGGTAATAAGAATATTTATTATTATTACTATAAAGAATGGCAGGATGATATTCATTCTAGTGTTGCACTAGTGCAGGACTGCACAATATGGGCCTGCCAGCTGGACTACAGCTCCCATCATCTCCAGCCACAGTAGCCAATAGTCAGGGATTATAGGAATTGTAGTCCAACATTTGTAGGAGGGCCAAAGATGTGCAGCCCGGCACTAGGAGAACAAAATAAGTTGCAGGTCCTTAAGAAGTTGTGGAGCTGCCCATAGTTGTAGTGCTTTGCAGTGTTGCACAACAAGTAGAAGAATTTTTCCAGATATATACAGGGTTGTGCTACAAGGTTGTGCAACCTGTTATGCAGTGTATTGTGCAATCTGTTGTGAAATGCATTGTGGAACTTGTCAGTGAAGCTCTTTTTATGATCCATGAGAAGAGCTTCTGTCAGGCTTGCAGGGAGAGTGGGCTTAGCCCTCTCTCCCCAAAGATGAGCAGTCACCCGTAGCTGGGCAGCTGGATCAGCCGCCCAGACAGCTGCTGGCTCCATCACAGAGCTGGCGGGGGCTACGGGGAACAGGGGCCGCACGGCCCCCGGAACTTCCAGGATAATCTGCATAAGTGCACAGGGCATCCTGGAGAGACCCCGGAGCCCGGGAGGCTGCTTGCAGCCTCCCAGTCATGGGTCTACTCGTGTGTTGCCACGTGCTGCAGCGACACACGAGCAACCAAATGAGGTTGATGGAGCACTCGCTCCGTTAACCTCATTTATGGGGAGGAGGAATTAGGCAGACTAGCTGCCTTGGGAGCATCGGGTCTGCCTGTGAACCCAGTGGTTCCCACGATCCCTGGAAAGTGGGCTAAGCTCCCTTAGCCCGCTTTCCAGGGATCCTGGGAATAGCCTCAATATCTTGCACTAGCATAGGAGCTAATTTGGAACATATCATTGCACTGTCATCTGCCTAATATTTTTAGAGATTCTCTCTCTCTCTCTCTCTCTATCTATCTATCTATCTATCTATCTACCATTTCTCCTTCTGTTTTGAAGCTATAGTGCGAATCTCTTCTAAGTTTGTATGATGTCATTAATTTTGCCTAGTTTCCCAAATAGCTTGAATTCATTTATGTTTTCGGTGTATGACTTCAGCTTGAGGAATATTTCCTTGTGAAAATAATGGAAGCATCAATTATACCAGCTGCATGAATGAAAACTGAAAATCAATTTTGCCCCAGGTGGATGGTATTTGGCTGTCATCTATGATATCTATGCCTTCTGTGATAAAATGTGCTAGTTTTTGTCCAGTATTAGCAGCTGTGCAGCAACTATTAAGTCCTCTGTAACAGCACTTAGTGTGGTGTAATATACTGTATCACTTGAATGAGTTTCATTCCGTTGATGATTTTTTTTGTGTAAAGTCAGACTATGTAACTTATGTACTAATGAATATTAATTATTATTTAGCATGTCAAAAAATCACACAAAAGTGATAGTAAATACTAATGCAGAACATTTAATAACTAAAGACATACAATGCTCATAAAGTTGTGGGCAACTTTCATTGTGTTCTAACAATTTTTCCTGAGGATTTTTTCTCAGAAGGTTTCTCCACATCCTTCAGTGTGATTGTCCTTTTGGACAAGACAGTCTTTAACCCCACCCCCACCCCCGCTTCCTCAAATCCCAGAGGGTCACTAGGAGCACCAGTTTAGATGGGTGCTGAGTTGCTCCAACAGGGATTAGAGCTGTCCTAAATATGTGATGAATTGAGAACTGCCACTACACAGCCATAGGAGTCTTATTTCTTATGGGGAGAGGGCTAAGTGATGCATGAAACTCTGATAGCTTCCAGTCTGTAACCACCCAACTTTTCTAAAGGGTTAGTGTACAGAGTTTATGATGTGGCTGGAAGGACCAAGATATTAGCATGGGGTGAGATAAGATTAACATGACTCCCCCAGATCAGAACTAGGTTTGTGGTGAGCACATCTGAGGAAATTATCTGAAGAGTTCCAACTCTAATCAGAACATACCAATTTACTTAACCTCACAGTTAAATCTATTAATGAACACAGAGAACATAGAATTGCAGTCATGGAAACAAACAGAGCTAATGTTGGTTCTACATTCTACCACAGTAGCTGATATAATAGGTGGTTAGGTTAAATCCCTAGCGATAAGGCAGTAGTTTTGAGTCAGAAATCAAACGTCTCTCTTTCTGCCCTCCTGGCAGAAGATGTGAAATGGAATTCAGGGAGCATAGCTTCTGTAAACAAAAGACTGAAGATGCTTAGCAAAATATTTGTGTTTATGTTTATAGAAAATGTAGTTGTGTGATTGACCCAGGGCATAACCTGCATTAGGAATGGTTTCCTAGTTAAAGATGTAGGGCAGAAGAAGTCAGGACTTGTCCTATCCATTGCATATTTAGTGTCTGGAGTGAAATGAATGGTAGCTGCATCTTGCCCCTTAGAACTGAAGCAGGTAGTAACAGAATGTGATATAACAGAAGTTTATATGTAGTTTCTATGGAATGTTTTTCTCCATAATACGACAAATATGATATATGCCATTCCTGTTACATGCAAATGCGACCGATGTAATCTCCTGGTTGTAGTTTGCTGAAGCAGATTGTGAAGCACAATCACAAAGTATGTGTGATGCCATGAATAAATCTGCGAATGGCAGTTCTTCTCCTGTAATTCTCCTGTAATGCAGGCCCAGAGTTGGCGTGCAGCAGCAGTAGCGGATGCCAGGACCCAGTGTCTGCTGACACCTGCCCTGCCCTGCCCCCTCCCTTTTGGTGCTCTGTTTACAGCTGGGTGGCTTTTTCAAAAAAGCCTTTTGCTGTTTTTTCAGTGGTGATGGTGGAAGTAGAACCCATGTAAGCCTCGGGTTGCCACCTTGGTTTTCCTACAATGCCTCAGAATTTTTGCCACACTGGGGACATTGTCAAAAAACCATGGAGGGAGCCAGAGGCCGTTTGGAGTTCTGCTTCCACCATTGAGGGGTGATTAAAAGTTCCAACAAGCTTATCAAAAATTATTTATTTATTTATCTGGCATATTGATATCCCGCCCAAAACGTATGTCTCTGGGCAGCTCACAATAAAATACAAATTACAACAAAATTAGAAGGCTAAAACCACAATTTAAAATTTAAAACAACGTTAACGACTATCAAAACAGTAGCTAATTAAAAGTATCTAATTAAAAATTTGCCCAGTGATGCCAAAATAAGATCCACTGCAACCACCCCACAAGCCAGAAGGGCCACCCATGCAGGAGGGGGCCCACCATCAGTCATTCCGACAAGGGCCCTCTCAAACCTGGAGCTGGCCCTGCCTATATGGAAAAGACAATCTAGCCCATGGCTGCTCAACGTTGGCTCTCCAGCTGTTTTTTGGACTACAACTCCCATAATCCCCAATGACAGTGGCCAACAGTCAGGGATTATGTTAGTTGTCAGTGAACATCTGCAGGAGAGCCAAACCTGAGCAGCCCTGATCCAGCCTATCTTTCCAAATTCTAGTATCTATAACTCTGCAGACTCTTCTCTTTTTGGTTTTAAAATGCACTTAGAACACACAATTCATTTTTGATCATTCAATGCTAGCAGTTCCAATAGTTGCCCCAAAGTGGAATATTTACCAAAAATTTAGAAGAAAGTTGAAGCTGCTTTTTTATTGAAGTCTTTAGTCACTGTCATTTCATAGTCCTCAGGCTATTTGTACTAAAACAAGATTTGATTTTAAATGGAGTTTAATAACAACTGGGTGTGTGTGGAGGGGAGTGAAAAGGTTTGCAGTTTTTTTAAAAAAAAAATCAATGGAAAACTCTCATCTGATAATGGGCAGCTACATGCTTTTTAGCTATGCTACTAGGTTCTTGCAGAAAAGCAAAAAATACTGCATACGGATTGTTACAGACATTTTACTGCTGCATTGCTGTAAGCATTCAAATTAACAGTTGTCCAAGCAAATGGTGAGACATTGCCACTAAATGAGGTATTTCACACGACCTCACTGGGGGTGGGGGGTTGAGGGCAGGCCATGGGGAATGCAGTTGCTCACCTGCCTTCTCTGGCAGATGAGCATCTGCCATCCTCCGCTCCACCGCATCATGTTCCAACATGAGCACTGGTGTGGCGGAGGGATGTGCTGGGAATGGGAGTCCCCCTTCTTGAATCCCAGCGTAGTGGTGTGCATGGAAGTGTGGTGGGAGGGGTAAGAACACCCTCACCCATCCATAAAGAGATTCCCCCCTACCTTCAAACCGTCCGAACCACTGGTCTTTCAAACTGGGTTGGAAGCCCATAAAGGGCTTCCAAACTGGTTCCATGCACATCTCCCTCCCAGGGTGCCCTGGGTCACGAGCACAGCAGCTTCTCTCATTAGAGCAGCCACCATGCTCTGAGTGGCCGTTTCTTCCCCCGACTCACTGCCAGAAATGGTGGTGGGTTGTTTAACCTGTTTAACCCGTGCTCTGCATGGCCGTTTCTTCCCCCAGCTTGCTGCCAGAAATGGTGGAGGAAGCTGTTTAACCCAATGGCAATCACCCAATCGCTGCCGAGATTAAGTGAACCACAGGTTTGCTTAACCTTGGCTAAATGCTGGGTTTAAAAGTGGGACTTGGTGTGGGTGCAGCACCAGGAGCAACCTTGGTCCTGGTGCTTCTCACGCACAGCCTAACTAAGGCTGGTATGCCGTAGCCTGGATTAAGCTGCACGTGTGAATACCCTTAATGAGTGCAGGATGCTTTTCTTTTAAAAATGTATCAGAATTCTTGCAAGACATGCTATTTCTCAAGAGATTCCTACTGTATGTTAAACTGAAAGGCTTCTGAGAATTTATATAATGTTAATTATTGGATAGAAGAAAGGAAGAAAGAAAGAAAGAAAGAAAGAAAGAAAGAAAGAAAGAAAGAGAGAGAAAAGGGAAATTGTGTTGTCATTAGATCACCACGTTATAACAACCAAGAGAGACAGACATCTTTAAATAAGATTATAATCCATTCTTGGGGAAAATTACTTTGATTGAATGGTAGGGATTAGTTTTTCACATGAATAAAAAAAGATAAGGGGAAAAAATAGACTTACATGTCATAATAACCATCTCATTTATTATCTAGCTTGATATTCTTATAATAGTAATAAAACCCAAAGAAGACCCCTGATTAAAAATGAACAGAATATAATGAATAGAAATAGATAAAAACTGGTTTGCAAATTTGTCTCCCATATTTGAGAACACTTAAAATAAGGTTAAATCAAACTACCTGCTGGCTGTATGTGAATGCAAATTATTATTATTATTGGCTGAGTAGCATATATAACCCTGTAATCAATCCTCCTAAGAGAGCTAAGTATAATCCCTATTTTGCTAGCAGGTCTATGGAAGCAGAGAAGTTGAATAGCCTACTGTAGGCTACAGTGTGTAATAACAATTTAAAAAAACAGGGTAAGTTCTGGGAACTACTAGCTGCCAATTGTTGCTAAAATCACTGAAGTATGTGTATCTCTCTGGATAAATATGTTTCATGGATGGGCAACCATATCCTAGGCTGGATTAGCATTTGAGATTGTGGCACCAGAGGGAATGGGGTAGAATGTGACTGGCACTAGGATCAGGTTCCACAAGGCTGAACTGAAAGGTGCTGGGAGATGAGAGTTATGCAAGACTGAGGGGGGAAACTAAATATGAGATTGGGTTCTATTTTCTGTTAAACCCAACTGTTGCATTGAGACCCTGGTTTACCAAGCTGTCTTGTGGGCAGAAGGAAGAGTAGTTTGTGCTTCTTTCTCAAGACATCCTGATAGATGCATACAGGGGATGTGCAACATTTCAACTCGAAATGGGCCATCTCAAGTGTCTCAAGCCATTTCAAGTGTCTCAGTGAATAAAGGACCTTTTTGATCTTGGAACAAAACAAACCCATTTTTATCTGAAACATTTCAACATTTCGAGCATCATTTTGGAGGCCTGTTTTTCTCTTGCTGATTGGTTTTCTGGCACTAGCTTCTGATTGGCTTGCGATATCCTTGCTTCTTAATTGGCTTGTTATCATACAAATTATAACAATTTCTTATGTGGGTTGGGTGGTATATAGCACCCATCATGCTCTACCACCCAACCCATTTTGATGTCCCTAGGAGCTACCCATGGGGAACAATGGGGTGTTTCAGATTACACCATTGTTTCCAATGGCCAAAACACCCAAAAAGTCTCGAGGTTTATTCCATTGAAATAATGAGCCGACTGCTGTTTCGATGAAACATTTCATCCATCTGTGTTTTGTTTCAAGCGTGAAACAAAATGCAAAATCCGTTTCATGCACATCCCTAATGCATACAAACCTGCAAATCCTCTCTGGAAGAGCTGTGGGGGCCAAGTATCTAACTCAGTTCAAATATTTAGATAAATATTTATTTAAAACATTTATATCCTGCTTCTGGGCATGGAGATGGTCTCAGGGATCAACAGTGGGCCTTTGGTAGCTGCCCAAGATATCAACCCTGATGCCAACCCTGGGTAGAATGTTTTGAATGAGTTTCATTGACAGAACACAGCAAAACCTCTTCACTCATCTAAATCAGGGCTTCTCAGATTTGGGCCCCCAGAGGTCCTTTGGCTATTGTGGCTGGGTTTGTTGGGAGTTGTAGTCCAACAACATCTGAGGACGCAAGTTTGAGAAACTCTGATTTAAAGTGTGCACCTGGAAGAAAAAAGATCTATCTTCCCCTTTCTTTTATGGCTGTTTGCCTGGAAGTAGAAATGCCAGGTCCCCCCGCCCCACCCCTAGTCATCTGACTACATTGACATGAAGATTGTGATCAAACAAGCCACAGTAAATGGATAGCAGGAAAGTACATACAGTTGTTAATCCAGGAAGATGGATAGTAGCTGATAACAGGATTTCAACTATATGGGATATACGGTATGTGCTTATTACAAAACATGTAGTATTTTTCTGGGACAGCTGAAGAATAAGCCATTACGTGTAATTTTATACTCAAGACAGCATGCTGCTCTACTGTATCTAATCAATAACAATTATCAAGAAGTTTCAGCCTGGAGATTGCTAAAAGGTGGAGTTTGGGCTCATAGAATAACCTTGCACCAGGCCTGTCCTTTGGGTGGGGCAACCAGGGCAATCGCCCACAGTCCTGATCTCCTCCAGGCCCTGTGCACTTTCCCCTGGCAACCACCGGAGGCTGCTTCTTCTCCCTGACTATCCCTGAGCCTGGGCCTGCCAACCACCTGCAGGCTGCAGTTGCTTTAGATGCTGAGGAGACCTGACTCCAAGGCTCTGAGCTGAGGGGCTGGGCACAGAGAAGGCATATGGTGGTGGTGCAGGAATGACTGCAGTGATGGCAGAGACTGGTAGGCCCCGCACACTCTCTCCCCAGCCCCCACTACCTGCAGGCCATGGCCACTTGCCTGTTTTCCCATTTCTGGAGCCTAGATGCCCAGAGGAGGGTTGGCTTGGAGAAGGCGCACAGCCTCCCTGCACACTCTCTCCCACCGCCCCCAACCACCTACAGCTAAGCAGATTTCTCCCTATCACACAAGCTGCTCAGAGGTGTGCAGGCCAGTAGTGCACCCCCCAAAAAAATCATTGGGGCTATTCTCACGATTAACAAAAATCAGGCTAGGAGAGCCTAGCCCTATTTTTGTTAATCATAAGAACCACTGGGCTCGCAAGCGAGCCCAGTGGTTCTTGAGCGGCTAACCCACTCAAGTAGCACACCCCTTAGACTGGGTTTGCGGAGCGAGCACTCCGCAAACCTGGGCTTTCTGCTCTGCGAGTAGACCCCCGATTTAGAGGCAAAAAGCCACCTCCCGGCTCCGGGGGTCTCCCCAGTATGCCCTGCACGAGCACGCAGGGCATACTGGGGCTTCCAGGGGCCGCGTCGCCCCCGCTCTCCCCAGCCCCCGCCGGCTCCGTCACGGAGCCGGCAACCATGTGGGCAGCCAATCTGGCTGCCCAGGGCTCCCTGTTCGGTCATCTGCGGGGAGAGTGGGCTTAGTCCACTCTCCCCGTAGTTTGGCAGAAAGCGGGTCTCACAGATTGTGAGACCCGCCTCAACATCTGGCCACCCTGCTGCTACTGTTGCTTGTTGCTGTCATTTCTCCACCACCATCAAATTTGCCAGTCCATCCCATCCATATGATTTTTGTCTGTCTGTCTGTCTGTCTTTGCTTGATGCTCCTGTGATTGCTGTCTGATTCAGCCTGCCTACCTGCCTGCCATCTTGACCAGGTGAGTGTGAAAACACACTTAGCAGCTTGTAAGGAGGGAAGGTGGTGCACTGCACACAAAATCTTTGATATCTGCTCAGTTAATTTTAGATCCCACTCGAGTTGAATCAGGAAGGGCCCACTCTGAATGCGTGCGCGCACACACAGACACACACACTTTGCTGATACTGCTGTCCAAAATAAAACTCATTCTGTGCACACAAGAAAAAAAATTACAGGGAACACTGAAGGGAGAGTTGTTTAGATCCCACGCAGGTTGAATCAGGAAGGCCCCACTCTGAATGCATGTGCATATACACTTAGATTATGTATAGTATATTTTGTATATTATGAGGCAGGGCACATGGTTGGGCAGGCAGGAAGACTGTGCTAAACCTACTCTCCCCCCAGACAACCCTGGATTGATGGTTGGAAGTGTGTACGGCGCTCCCACATGATCCATGCTGCTGCACGCAGCATGGATCACCAGAGGCCAGGACAAGCGTGATGCATTGGGGGATACCCCAGTGGAAAGGGTGCTCTAGGTACCCGTCTTTGTGTCTGCTTGGGCTGCAAGCAGCCTGAGCAGTCACACAACCTCAGAATGGGGGTTATGGGCATGCTCACTCCTGTATCCTTGGTAAAAGGCCAGGTCCAAAAGGTGGGTTATGTGCCATAGCAGTGCCAGGAACTGCCTTGATCCCGGTTCTGCGTCCGAGCAGCTTAACCCAGGCTTGGCTGCCCAAGCTTGGGTTAGGCTGCTCATGAGAACAGTCTTTATGTATATTATATTGAAATGTTAAGGAGGCCCTGCACATGCTGATTTGCCCCCAGCCCCGCACTCCCCTACAGACAGCCCTGCCTGGCACAATAGGGATAATTTTTAAAATAGTATTTTGAAATGATGCTGACACCTCTCAAAGGATTCTATTAGGAGAGGCCTTCATATAGAAGTAATCTTGGTGGGGAACAGCATCTCTGCTTGTTTGCCAGCTGCAATCAGGATGCCCAAGCCATCTAGCACCACCCAGAAGGCTGCCCCGGGAAACCCAGGGAACAGGTTAAGTGTCTTGTTCATGTGGCTCATCCAGGCTTGCACATGAACAAAGGAGAGGTTGTTTTGGTTTGGTTTTTGGTTTGTATGATTTTTGGTTGGCTCCTTTTGCAAGCGTTGCCAATCTTGTTCCACTTGTCAGGCCCACAACATTGGACTAGGAGTGAAGACAAGACTATCTGCAAGGCTGCGGACTAAGGGACACTTCAAGTCCCTCCAGGTAGACTTTGCCACCACCTACTGGTGGTCGTTTGTATTTTTTCTAGGATGGACAGATGGTTGACAAGCAACTGCTGACTGATTTTACCCCAAGATTTGGACTTCCTCAGAAACCTGGACTATGCTGACTAAAGGGATGCAAGATTTTAATCTGTCCTGGTTTACCCCATGTCCTGATGTCCACCTGAGATGGCTCCAATGAGACATGGACTTAGCCCTCATGAACCAGTGAGTGGGCGCTATGAGGGTGGGAATGGAGTCCCCCACCAAACCTATCAGGAAAAGTCTGGTGCACCTGGACACTGACCTAGTTCAATATTATGTGACCCTCACTAATGTGTTTAAGTCTCTTAACAGACGTGTGAAAGCAGAGATTGGAGCTCCGCTCTCCAGCCCTGAGGTTGGTGTTATGAACAGTCTATAACATATCAGAACCGGAGGTACCAGCTCAGAAGTATGTGAAACATAGGCCTGTGTCTGATTTCATTTCTTTATATTAAGAGTTCAATTAGACCTGCCTGGGCAATGCTTGGTAATTGATTTGTAGGGGCAGGGGTAATCTAGCATTGTTTATCAGGGTTTGCGGAAACTCATTGAGACAATGGGTCAGGCTTAATTACCAGTCTCACACTGCTGAAATTAACCTGTTGTCCAGTAACAGGATGCTTCTGCCTTAAGTCAAATGTGTTGATTAACTTGCCTCACTCACGCTTACCCTTTTGATGTTACTTTGAATATTCTTTTGTTGCAAATACACACTAGATAGAGGTATACAAGAAATAATGTCTCACACAAATAGAATTAACTCCCTCTCACTAATTGCTAACTTTTAACACCTTCTGGGACCAGGCTAACACATCTGGGATGCAGATTTGCTTTTGGACTTTGTCCCCTCCTCAAGATAACAGCTAACAGGAGATGAGAGTGAGATCTCTCTGGACTGATCAAATATCCTGAGCTAATTTTGGTAATTAAAAGACAATATTCCAAGGATAGCAGGAATAAATGCCTTTTGTGATCCAGAAGACTAAAAAGGGGCATCAAGGGATGGAACCACTATAAGAAGGAGTCTCTGGACATGGCAGTTTAGCAGTTCTGTGCCTACGGGCATTCTGCTGACACGCTAGCTATCTTGTGCCTACAGCAAGATTTGCTCAGGAACTCTGCTCATGAACAGGAACTGTCTGTGACTTCTACTGCGCAGTGAGAAGTCAAGACTTTTCCCCAGCCATGGCACCTTCACTCTCTGCCTTGCTCTGAGCAAACTGTCTGCTTGACCACCAGAAGCCAGACCATCGCTCTGTTGCTGCTCCCAGCTACAGTCTCTCCTCTTCAGCTGAAAGATCCACCATTCTCAAGCCTGGGTAAATATGTGGCTCATACAAACCTGGAATTCCCCCATCCCTTCCCCTTCTCCTACGCCCTTCACCTCTCCCCCCTACTAATTTCTGAACCCCCAAAACCATACCAGCCCTGAGCCTTCCTCCCTCCCTCCCCCTTTTTCCACCTGTATCTAGACTGTACTAGGCTCTAGGAAGATTTAATTGCACGCACATATGTCAGGCACATTGGGTGGAATATATTGGTACTGGTTAGGATGTTCTGTTTAAATACTGTTGCTAATATTAATAGAGTATTCTGCTTTCTGCTTTGCTAGATTATGTTGTTAGTTTTTATACTCAATAAAGCCCACTGAACCTCTTTGAGGACTGGTTCAACCTCCTTCCTTCTTTGCAATCCAGATTCACACATGGTCACTAATTAAAAGAACAAGGTCACGTTGGTGACATTATGGTCCAGACCTATTTTATATACTGGCTAATGAGCATATTTGGTGTATAAATCAGGCCTGGTCTGTAACATTGGGTTCTCATCAAGGAGTTTTGAAGGAAGAACTGCCTCTCTCCAAGGTGGACCAGTCCCGTTCCAGATTCTGTTGGTAACTCAGATGGTAGTCAAGTGTAAAGGAAAGAGCACCTGGATCCACACTTTGCACTGTAGGAAGGTACTCTAGGAGAACTCCCCTGAGGGATCAGCACCTGACCTGGAAGAAGGACAAGCAGCTTATCAGGCCAGGCTAATCACCATTCATAGCGGCAGCCTGGGAGGTCCCCACCTGAATATCAAGTATCCACCCAATCCATGATGACAGAGTATCCATCTGCTACCCTGTCTCAAGTGCTCCCAGTACCAGAGGAGGAGGATCCAACATGAGGAAAATGGCTTATTGGTGCTGGGGTTGTTGGTTTTGTGGGTTTGGCCTGGTTTATAGGGCTCGCTTTCACGGGATGAGAGACCATCCTATGGATAGCTGCCATAAACGTGACTGTGGCTTCAGCTAACCTATCCAACTGCTGGATTTGTAACCATGTCCCTGGACACATGGGACAGAAGCCCATCCCTTTAGGGGTGGTAACCTAAGAGAGTTCATGACTGTTTGCAAACTCTAGCACCCTACTCCAATTTAACATGAGACAGACCACTGGACTACCACACCTGATGGCCTGTCACACCTGTCAGGGTGAAAGGCAGACCTTTTCCCGCCCCTGTTTCACAACTGACAAGGCCAGAAGGGGCCGGTATTTCCCTGTTGGCCATATCCAGCGTTGCCTGAATGTGGCCACCCTTTGGCCTAACAAGAATATTATGGCTTGGAAGCCATTTTCCAAGCCATGGTCCGCACCTTGCAAGACCTCCAAACAGAGCTGGAGCAAATCGGTGCTACAGCTTTGGACAACTGGCTGGCCCTTGATATGATGTTGGCTGGACAGGGTGGAGTGTGTGCATTGATGAATTTCTCCTGCTGTATGTATGTTAATAAACATCGTGAGGTGGAAAGGAACCTGGTGATCATACACGAACAGACACCAGGGTTCCATCAGATAGCCATGGATCAGGCTATTAGCCTGGGTCAGTGGGACTGAACCTGGATAACGTCTTGGTTTCCTGACCTGGGGGCTTGGAGAAGGAGAATACTCCAGCTTATGATTTTATTTTTTGTTGCTGTAGCTGTTGTTTATGTGGTAGCAACCATTATTATTAGATGCATATTTTACCTGACAAGGAGGATAATAACCCACGGGGCTCTCACAAGAGCAGAGGTATAAAAATGTATGTCAGGATGAAGGCACATGATACCAATACCAGGGAGCAAAAGGAGTATCTGGAGATGTGAGTAGATACCCCTGGTGAAGAGGCATTTGGGTTGGTGAGGCTATGGTGAAGGAATTCACCTAGCCTCAGAGGGGGGGAACTGTTGAAGGAATTGAACCAAACTGAGAATTGAACCAAAGTGCAGAACCGAAGTTTGACTCCCATTTTGTCTGGTATTTGCAAAGATGCTGCAGGTGCAGATCTTGGACAATGTACAATGGCCTTATTGTGGCACTAGGTCAGGCATGCACAGTAGTTCTAGAAAATGTTAATTAACTGTGATTGGTCAGTGCTAGTCGGAAGATGGACAGTGTATTGATGCCTCTTTGGACTAAATGTATTTGCATAAATGAGTATATAATCGGTAACCATCATTTTGTGGGGGTTCTTCTCCCTCACCCTGGTAAGTGATGAAGACCTGGCACCATGATCAATAAAGCTTTGAATCTGATGGAACAGTGTGGCCCATGCCTATAAAGAAAACCAGAAAAAGGGGAAGATTTCTCCAACCGTACACATCAGTTTTGTACACAGTCACTTTAGTGGTTACATCATGAGCTATATTTAGAAGGCCTTTGGTGTAACCATGGAAACTGCTTCTTGCTTAAGCTACCACATTAATTCATTCAACATAAGCTGAGGATATAGAAATAGTTTAGCGTGCTTATAGAACAATTTTCCCCATTGTCAATGGTGAGACAATTAGGTGTGCACAGGTGCTTGTACGTTTTTCTATGGCACTGTGAATTTCAGAAACTGGAGTTTGTTGATACTTGTAATTTGTTTTAGTGAATGTTAACAATAGCTGGGAAATAATGATAATTATCAGCTATCATTAATAGTGGATGGTGAATGCTGACAATCTCCATTAGTGATATTCACAGGACTATGTAATTGCCAACAGATTGGTCCTAATTTGGATAAAGTTGCAGTTAAGTCTCATTGAAATCAATGAACAAAAAGTTAATTAACTTTATTCCCATTGATTTTAGTAGATTTAAATCATGACTAATCTTCTGTGGATCAACACCACAGAATTTCTTCATGGTGGATGTGGATTTGGAGCTGTAGGATAGTGACATGGGGAAAGATAGGAAAGATACATGATTCAGAAATGATATGGCAGCTTCTGCAACATCTGGTTAACCCAGAGGCTGTAGACAGAATTGCTGGAGTGGCTGCAACACTCTTAAGCTTTATGGGGGAAAGTAGGGCCTCCCCATTTAATCAAACTTTTGAGAACCAGGATGGATGCTGCCAAGGTCTTTAACAAGGTTTGCAATGGACGTTGCTGTTCAAATAATTAAGCTGTTAGTGTTTATGGGGGTTTTAGATGTGTTTTTAAATAGTTTGCTAAATGGCATTGGTTGTGTCAGTTGGTTTTAAGCTTAGTTGCCTTGTGCACATGGAGGTGCAGCATAATATACTTAATACATAAGAGAAAATAGTATTTTGTTATGTATACTAGTGTTGGTTTATCTGTCAGGTGTTGCCTAGTTTGAGACTGAGAACCTGAGACTCTGCATACTGCTGCCCAATAAGGTTCTCAGGCCCTAGACTGATCCAATGACACAGCTAACGTAACTTGAAGGCTGGCTCTGATTGATACCAGGACATTCATTGCCTACTGCAAAGTAATGCCATCAAATCCTTTCTCACCCTTTCAGAAATGCAATGAGATCTTCCTCTCTATAGCAGCATTTGTAAAACACTAATCTCATCAATGTCAACAATAGGGCAATTCCAAGGGTAATGGAATCAGGCATGATACCCCTTTTTCAATTATTGGAGTCATAAGCAGTTTTTCAGGTTAATACTATATATGCCCACTGGCAAGAGAACATCTCCTACTATAAGGTCATATTTTTTACAAAACCCTTAAAGATTATAGATAGTGAGGTTGTTCTCATGACCATCCGTGCTGGAGCTGGAGAGGGCAGGAGCCTATCTACCTCCCTATCTATCTCCCCCCACAAGACCATCTCCTCTTTGCGGCAGCACCACTCATGTGCCAACATGAGCGGCGCTATGGTGGTCACCCAACATGGGATCAGGAGGAGGAAGTTCTCCCACCACATCCCACAATGCCCCGCATGGGCAGCAAAGAGGCAGCCTGCTACAATGCAGCAGGGCTCATCTCCTTGGTTGCATTGCAGTTGGGGCTCTATGGCCACCACATTTGGAGGTCATAGCTATGGTGCTGCATGTGACCAAAAATGTGAGGTAGGATGGACTGCTCTTCCATTCTCTCTCATGTTTTGGCCAGGTAGTGGATCTGGGCTGCCTGAGGCTGCAGATGCTGGTCTGGAGTCTTCCTGGCCTCCCAGAAGACACAGGCTGCTTGGGTAGGACCTAGTTTACCCATGCAACCCATGTACTGTAAACAGCCCTAGTATCTGAAATGGACATAATATATCAGTAACAGAATCAGAAACGATGACCAAAAATTCTGATTTATAACATTTAACTATTTATAATATTTAAGGGTTTTGTATAAATGTGACCTTATAGGAGGAGATATTCTTTTGCCAGTGAGTATGTATTACAGCTTGAATATTTGGCTATGGCTATAGTCACTGAAAAAGTGGTAACATGCCTGATTCTGTTAGCCTTGGAATTGCCCAATAGTGGCTTCACTTGCTCTTTTCTTTCCATGAATCATGGATAGGTTTTATACCTTCCTGATGTAACACTGCACACCAGGAAGAATATAGTTTTAGAATAGTCATCTCCCTGATGTACTAGTTGATTACATGAAGGGAGCTTTTATGTGGCAAAGCTTTCAAAAATATGGCAGCCTGCCTGCTGTCTGAATATATGGAATGTGTAGAGTGGTTCTGAAAAATGTGATTAGTAAATCCTTTATTACGGTCTTTGACCAGATGTGAAAATATGGTATGTATATAATTTGAGCTACATTGAAGGCTGACCAGGATAACAAGCTGAGAATTACAAAACATATATTCAGTACATGTCATAAATACTTGAATAAGAACACAATATACAATCAAACCCTGAGAAAAGCAAACAAATTTGTTAATGATGTGCAATTCTGTAGCATTTCACTACAATTGTCTTTTGATTTAACTTTGTTAAGTATAGTACTTGGATGTTCACAATCTAAACCAGTTTTTTTGTTTGTTAAAAATGGGCTATGCATGACAAACTGATCTTTTGAGGGTGGAGGCAGCTCTTTCAGTCTGAATAGCTAAGATGATAATTTAATTATAATTATAGTAGTAGCCCTGCTCATTTTTTTTAAGAAGCAAAAACTCTCTGGTGTTATTTTGAGCAAAGGGTTTTTTTTAGTTTGTTTTTCACCAGTGTTTATCATCATACATGTTGCTAGTATTGGAATTTATATAGGAAAAGATTGTCCCAATTCCAAGAAGTTAATTAGGAGAATAAAAATAAGGCTAAACTTAATAGGACATGACAATTCTGAGAACCCTGATGTTTTATGTTTTCCGAGAACCCTGATAGATGTTTTATACCTGTGAAATATTACTAAGGCCAAACTGCTATTTGCATTGCAAGAGTTTCAGCTCACAGTTATTGGAGAGGAGGGGTCATTAGCTGGCTTCCAGACTCATGAGTAGCCCCACTGAAATTAATGAAAAAAACGTTTTTCATTAATTCCAGTGGGGCTACTCATGAGTCTGGAAGCCAGCTAATGACCCCTCCTCTCCATTAACTGTGAGCTGAAACTCTTGCAATGCAAACAGCAGTTTGGCCTTAGTAATATTTCACAGGTATAAAACATTATTATTATTAGATCAGCATTTTTTAATTTCTTCATTATAATGATGCACTTGAGAATGGTGGTATCTACAACAATTTGCTAAACTAAGTCCATAGACAGCTCCAAGCTGTTGATACAGCTCTCTCTAATGCTGGAGGGGAGCACAAGCCATGCGAAAGTTCTGCATAATATGTGCTAGCTGAATGGTTCCAATTTATCCTGAAATTATAAATTGCGAACTATCAGGCTGCAACTAAAGTGACAGACCCAGTGATTGCTGTCCCATGCATTTTAGACAGATATTTAAGGCCTCTAGAGAGATCAGTGCTGTATAACACATTTCTCAAGGATGCTGTCAGCTATAGGAACCTTTCCCAACAGCTTACACTAATATATTATAACTAGTTATTATTATTACTGTTATTACTATTTATTATATTTAGATATCACTTGATATATAGGTGGTGTACACAATTTAAAAGACAATAAATATAAAACAGAGTAAAAACAAAATAATTTCACAGAATAAAAAGTTAAAACAATTTCATTGGATAAAAACAATTGTGACGTGGTGGCTCCCCCCCCCACCTTATTGCTAGCTTGCTACACAGGGTTTATAGGCCCCAGAGAGGTGGGGAGGGGGTTATGAGCCACACCGGTGGTCCTCCACCTGTTGGAGGGAGAGGTTGACCTGCTCAAGGAGCCTCTAGGGACTGCCAACTCCTGTCTCCTCCGACCAGCTCATCCCTGGCCAAAGACCCCTTAAATAATGCCCGGCATTCAGGCCCCTCCCCTATTAGCTTTGCTGCCTCTCCATGAGCTCTCCAGGCATCCTCCTGTGTGGCTGTCTTATTGGGCCCACCTATGCTTCTGTCACCATCATGGAGCAATTTATAAACATAAACCATCATCGACCAATTCTTGGTCTCCGGGACAACCTGAAGGGACCATATAACATCAATTTTAAAAGAACTGTACTGGCTGCTGCTATGTTTCTGAGTGAAATACAAAGTGCTGGTTATTACCTATAAAGCTTGGGTCCAGGGTACTTAAAAGAGTGCCTTCTTTGTCATGAACCCTACCACCTATTAAGATCATCTGGGGAGGTCCAGTTAAGGTTGCTGCCAGCTCATTTGGTGGCAACCTGGGAGAAGGCTTTCTCAGGGCTTTGGATGCCACATCATCTTGCCTCATGGAGGAATCTCCCCTGCTAGGCAACATCCTGGAAAGCTGCTGCCAGTTAGAGTAAACAATAGTGACTCAGATGGACCAATGGTCTGATAGAAGATAAGGCAACTTCATATATTCAACAACTCTGGAAAAACATAGGTAAAGAAGCACGTTATAAGTGCTTGAAGTGATTGAAAGACAGAAAACAGAGGGTAGGTATAAATGGAAAGTTTTTACCATGGAGGAAAGTAAGAAGAGGGGTCCCCCAGGGATCTGTACTGGGACAGGTGCTTTTTAATTTATTCATAAATGATCTAGAAGTAGGAGTAAGCAGCGAGGTGGCCAAATTTGAGGATGATACCAAACTCTTTCAGGTAGTGAAATCTAAAACAGATTGTGAGGAGCTCCAAAAGGATCTCTCCAAACTGGGTGAGTGGGTGACAAAATGGCAAATGTGATTCAATGTTGGCAAGTGAAAAGTGATGCACATTTGGATGAAAACTCCCAACTTCAAGTATACACTGATGGGATCTGAGCTGTCGGTGACTGACCAGGAGAGGGATCTTGGGGTTGTGGTGGACAGCTCGTTGAAAGTGTCGACTCAATGTGCAACAGCTGAGAGAAAGGCAAATTCCATGCTAGGGATCATTAGGAAGGGAATTGAAAATAAAACTGTATATTTTATTTACTGTTTTGCCCTTATACAAACTGTTTTGCCCTTATACAAAACTATGGCACAGCCACACTTGGAATACTGTATACAATTCTGGTCACCACATCTAAAGAAGGACACTGTAGAATTAGAAAAGGTGCAGAAGAGGCAACCAAGATGATCAGGGGCCTAGAGTGCCTTCCTTATGAGGCAATTCTACAACACCTGGGGCTCTTTAGTTTAGAAAAGAGACGACTGCGGGGAGACATGATAGACTTCTATAAAATCATGCATGGTGTGAAGAAAGTGGATAGAGAGAAATTTATCTTCCTCTCACATAACACTGGAACCAGGGGTCATCCCATGAAATTAATTGCCAGAAAATTTAGGACCAACAAATGGAAATGCTTTTTCACACAATGCATAATCAACTTGTGGAATTCTCTGACACAAGATGCAGTGACAGCCAACAACCTGGATGGCTTCAAGAGGGGTGTGAATAACTTCATGGAGGAGAGGTCTATCAACGTCTACGTCAGAGGTCTCTTGGCTACCTCCTGCCTCAGTGGCAGGATGCCTCCGAGTACCAGTGCAGGGGAATAACAGCAGGGGGGGGGGCATGCCCTCAGCTCCTGCCTGTAGGATCCCAGTGGCATCTGGTGGACCACTGTGTGATACAGGATGCTGGACTAGATGCGCCTTGGGCCTGATCCAGCAGGGCTGTTCTTAATTTCTTATGAATGTGCTAAGTGAAGAGACAGGTTCCCAGCTACTGAAAGGCCACTAATAACTTTCAAGGCAGAGGACATTTCCCCCGAGTCTGACCTCAACAACAGCAGCACAGCAGACCACCCAATGATTTTAGAACAACACTCTCAGAACCTGCCTTCTACCCTTAGAGCTGTCATAGAGTTCCAGAGGAGAGAAAGGATGGTATCAGGAAACAGCATGGCCAAAGACAGGTGTCCTTAACCTGTGGTACTCCAAATGTTGCTGAACTTCAACTCCCATCACCCCCAGCTACAATTTATGTGGCTGGGGATGATTGGAGTCATAGTTCAGCAACGTCTGGAGTACCACAGTTTGGAAACCCCTGCTTCCTTGAGTAAACAACATCTTTGGTCACTTTGGGGCAGGAGGTATTTCTCGAGAGGCCAACTAATGGGTGGGCTGCTTTTGGCAGGATTGCCGTCAAATGGGGGCAACACTGCTGAAGTATCTTTTGAGCTATTGGCAACATACTGTAAAACAATTATCTGTTTCTAATATAGCACAAAGCAGATGGAGAAAAATATGTGTAATGGTGCTGGAGGAGGTTTTGGGCTGTGATCCTTGGTATGAGAAGCGGGTGTTACAAGTGTGTCCTTACTTTTGTTTGTGAAATGCTGGAGGGTATGAAGTTTGGACCCTTGATGCTTGTGAGGAGAAAATGACAGAAGTGTAGAAAAGGATGTGACTGGCTGGCACTCTTTGCTACAGATAATGCAAGTATATAGAACAGACAACTCCTGCTCAGAGCATCCAGTAAGGTTCCAGAAAATTAGCATTTCTATCCCATCAAGAAATTGGGTGTGATTGCGGTTGTGAAAAAATCTGGATCACTTCACAATAACATATTTAGTTTGCATCCATATTGTACAGGTGAAAAATGAAAAGTTTCCAATTCCATTCTAAAACACCTCTTAAAACATGCATGTAATGTGAGTGAATGAAACTCTCTGCACCATGTGCCTGTATTAGGAGACATGCATTTTTTAGGCATAATGTGTGAAATAGACTGCATCTAGGAGCTGAAAACATTACCTTTGGCACTTCTATTAAAAAGTGTTCTTTGTTCATATAAGCCAGAGAAAATGTATTTACATTTTGCATGTATTCAGTGTGGCATTTAGAAATCCCAAAAGGAAAGGAAAGAGCTGGCAGAATATTTCAGAAAGAGCACTTGCATACATTGTTTCAGATTTTTAATTGGCTGTTTATTTTGGCCAAGTTCGTACTCTCTTTATTATTTGTCATTCACAGGCACTTGGGAGAACAGAAATTTTTTTATATAATTTATTTGCATGCAGATAGAGTATTCATGCACAGACAAAATTAATTTATTCATCTTTTGAAAAAAAATACCATGTCTGCTGGGTATTTTATTAATTATGAATAATCAATAGGCATTTTTGTTTCTAATTATTTAAAAAAAACAACAATTTGTTATTTTTAACCTCTTTTTTATAGCAAACCAATAGGTATCCAAATACTATGTTTTATTATTTTCAGTATCAGCGAAATGATTTAAAGAACAAACTTGCATTTCCCAAAATAAGTGGGACACATGTTCACAAAGTTTCCATATCTAAATTGATATACAAAATAAACACAAATCAAGTATTATTTATAATAATCATTCTTAGTATGTCTCTGATTGTTGTTCCAGGGAGGAGGCTGAAGATAGTATGCACACATTGGGCTAGTTCAGATGCCACATAGAACCATGATTAACTGACTGATCTTAGTTTATTCTAACTTGCTTAAAATAAACTGAGATTTCAGATTCTCCCCAGCTAACTCAGCAAATAGGCACCTTTTAAAACTAGTGAGTCTCTTTATTTAACAGGGGGAGGGCAACTGGCCCTATCCAACCCCAACACAGCATCCCTCCAGTGGCTGTTGATGATGTCAATCTTACATTTTGTTTTTAGATTGTGAGCTCTTTGGGATCAGGGAGCCATATCATTCATTCATATCTATGTAAACCACTTTGGGAACTTTTGTGGAGAAGTGGAATATAAATATATATTGTCATCATCGTTGTCATAGATCTGAAACCCAGTTCAAACTGTGGGTTCTGATTTTGTTTAATATCAGGCAATTTAGTTAGAATAAACCATGATCGGTTGGTTCAGACATCACAAATGATGTTGTTATTCTAACCAGGGGCATAACTGTAATTGGGCAGGTGTGTTTAAAAAAATGTTGCCTTTGGCCCCCCTTAGAAGAAGGGCTACCAAAGGCCTCTTACCTGTTGTCCCCCACTCACCTACCACAGGGGCGTACCAAGGTTGGAGTGAGCCCAGACATGATGTTTTAAAATGGGCCCCTTGCTGCCTTCCTCTCCTTCTCGTAGCCCCATGTATCTGCTGCAGAAGAACATTAAGGACATGTGTAATATAGTATAGCAGATTAACAGAGGACAGGAGACTACAGTTACAAGGTGTAAACAACAGCAGAACCAAATAATACAGCAGTATCAGCTTTGTGAAATACAAGAGGGCAATTCATGCTTGCTACCACAAGACCAGATCTCCTCCCCTTCTGTGGGTTCAAAAAGAAGCTTCTGTACCAAGCTTAACAATTTTTGTCAGGGCTGTAGCATGGCAGGATTTAACAACAACAACAACAATATTTTTCATTTTGAAAAGGCAGGTGAAGGAATATCCAGGCAAACCAGTTTAAAATTAGCAAACAATCAGGAAGGATGCTAGATTAACCCCACTCTTCCCCAACCCACAAGTATTGTGAACCATTTTGGGAGCAAGGAACATTTTTTTGAGAACTTGTTTGGTTGAAAAACAATCAAATATATTTTCAACAACCATGGCACCATCATAGAACCAACCAATAAACCCCCTGCCACCACTTCTTCGTTCCTTTCCACAGAGAGGAAAATGACTCATTGCAATTTGGAAAAAGATCATCTCACATGGGTCATCAGGACTTGGAGGGAAGAACCCAGTTATTTATATCATTTTTTAAAAGTTAAAAATAGCTTGGGCACAAACAATCTCTCTCTCTCTCTCTCTGTCACACACACTCACACACTCATACTCACACTTCATAAATTTGGGAAGCAGGGGAAAACCCAAATCTCACACAAAAAACACACAGATAAGATTTGTTTGACTTTCCTTTCTACTTGAACAGCTTGCTAGCTCCCAGACCTAACTCCATCCTAACTGTGCTCAGTTGCCAAGTGGGGGAAGAGCTCAAGAAGCCTCCTTGCTGAGTCACAGAGAACCTGCTTGGGGGGACTGCAGCTCACACTCCTGGCTACAGGACAGGAGATAGGGCAAGGGCTGGCCTTGGGGGCCCCTCAGAGGCTGTAGGCCAGGAGACATTCATCACCCTTTGTCATATTAACAGTACGCCCATAGTAGTGGCCCCAAAAAGCCAACAGTCTCTATGCACAACTGTTGCCGACCTTGCTGCTTTCCTCCCTTCTCCTTCCTCCTGCTGCTGCTGCCGCTTCCATTTCCCAAACAGCTTGCATGGCAGTAAACAACTGATTGGGTACTTTCCTTTCTCAAGTTAATGAGAGAGTAAGGAGTCCATCCAGCTGCTTATGGCCTCATGAACTGGCTGGGAAATGGAGGGCACATATGCGTCCTGGTGCTGAGCATGCAGCATGTCAGCATCGCCTTCTAGATAGGGTCTCACATAGATGTTCCTTGCAAAACTTGAGACGTTCTCTTGGAACTTTTCACTACTTGGGAAAATGAGGAACAGTTGCATAACTATATGGGTGGCTTCATACAACATATGCTCCTGTGCAGCATGTCGTCCAAACCCACAAGAGGTGTGCACAAATCACATTTTGCTATTTGGCTTGAGCTCAAATAGAATTGAAAAATACTCAAATCAATTTGTTGAAACAGCTGCCATTGCTCACTGTTTCAACGAATCAACTCAAATCAATTTGAATTATTCACTCATATGGAACAATGGGGAACTCGAATCACCCCATTGTTCCTCATAGGTAGGTCAATTAAGACCAAAGTGGGCATGATGGGTGCTACCTACCACCCAACCCACAAAAGAAATGGGTAAGTGGGCAATTTAAAATTTTTTTAACCTTTCCCCAAAACCCCCATAGGATCTCAACCTCCATCCGGGATTGAGAAGCACCAGCAAGCATATTATACTTAGTGCTGAGAAAACCATGAAATCAAACCTATCTTCCTTCCTTCCATCCTACCTGCCACAGAGGGACAGGAGGACAGAGCAGTCAAGAAACAAAGTTGATACTCTTACTGTGAGAAGAAGTCTTTTCATTTTCTCCAACTTACATCCCTCCCTGCCTGCTTGCCTATGTCTGGATAACACCATGGCCTCAGATTGGTGCTGGGCCCTGGCTGATGGCCCGACACATGGGTCAGGGCACCAATCCTCCATCTAATCAGCAGCCATGGCTGTGGTGTGTGTGCATGTGTCGGTAGCACTAATGGGCAGACTGTGACATGTCTGAGTTTAGGGTTGGCCAGGGTGGGGTGAGCTGCCAGTAGTGTTACAGTGGGTGGTGGTGACCAAGAGTCACTCACCCTCCATGGCCAGCTCGAGATAGCCCAGCAGGGGGATTTTGGCCTTTATGAAGACCAGCCACTCCACCATGTCAGCATCAATGCATGTGCGATGGCGTGTTACAATGTCCCCGGCCATAGAGAACACCCTCTCTCTCTGGACACTGGTTGGTGGGAACAAGAGGAACTGTCTGGCAACCACCACTAAGTCCGGCCAGACTTGGCAACACATTGCCCCAAACTGGATCATCTCCGTCTCCCGGCCTGCCATCAGCTCCTACAGGTACTGCAACACACACTGCTCAGCACTGCTTCAGGGCTTGGTGGGCTCCTCCTGTTCCCTGGGCTAGGCAACAAGAACCCCTCCATGAACCACTATGTAGCAGTTCCACCATGGCTCACAGGCAGTGGTTAGCCCTGCCAGCAACACCATGCTACTGGACTGGGAAGTGGTGGTGATGCTGCTGCTAGTGGTGGACTGCTCACTAGGTAAGACGCTTAGGGTCCTTACCCCTATTGACTTGAGCCCCACAGTAGATGCAGGCAGCATGGTGTGGGTCACCACGGCAGAGCCCAGAGTGGTCCCACACCAGGCTGCTATTGGTCCAAGACCATTTTGGTGGTGACACTGAGTGGAACTGGGGCTGCTGGTTCATTCTGGAGACTGCCACCACCACTCTCCATCCAATCTGGCTAGGCTAGCAGTAGAAAACACCACCTCCTCTGCTGCCACAGGAAGAGCTTCTCACCTGACAGGGAGGACCCCCTCCCAATTCTACCTCAGCTGGCACAAGTGACTGCACAGCAGGACAAGGTGAGCCGGTAAACAACATCAGTGGTGTCAACTTGGGCAATAGGCCCCTCTCACCATCATCTGCCATGACCAGCAGCATCACCCCTTCCTCTGCCTGCCACTCTGCTCCTGGCTTTGCTTCACACCCTCCTGGACATCTTGGACCTAGTTTGCAGAAGGGAAGGATTAGATGCTGGTAGGACTGTAGGACAGAAGGGGCTGGTTTAGGTTAAAAAGGACACAGTAATCCTGCCCTTTGTACATCCTCTGCCCATTGTTGCTTGGTCCCGTCCCCCCGCAAAAAAGCCCACCCCCCACCCCCATAATGCTTGCTTCTTTAGTTGGGGGGATTTGATTTTGTAAAGCTTCTGTGTGCGCGCCACAGTGCTCTAGATAGTGGCACACAGAGCATAAATAGACCACCCGCAGGCCCGCACCCCCTTAAAGGTGCTTCTTCTTCCCCCACCATCAGATTAGGGCTTATATTTTTTAAACCCAAGATGTCCAGGAGGGTGTGAAGCAAAGCCAGGAGCCCTTTGGGGACAGGGAGCCATCTTATTTATTTATTATTTCTGTGTATAAACCGCTCTGAGCCATTTTTGGAAGGGCGGTATAGAAATTGAATGAATGAATGAATGAATGAATGAATAAATAAATAAATAAATAAATAAATAAATAAATAAATAACTCTAAGTCTGTAACCTGACCAAGGTAGAGGGTAGCGGTCTCACTTTCTGGCATCTTCTGCTGGGGCTTCCAGCATATTTATTTAGCAATAGCAATAGCACTTACATTTATATACTGCTCTATAGCCGGAGCTCTCTAAGCGGTTTACAATGATTTTTTTTTTTTTAGCATATTGCCCCCAACATTCTGGGTACTCATTTTACCGACCTCAGAAGGATGGAAGGCTGAGTCAACCTTGAGCCCCTGGTCAGGATCGAACTTGTAACCTTCTGGTTACAGGGCGGCAGTTTTACCACTGCACCACCAGGGGCTCTTTATTGATAGATTTGATTTGATTTGATTTATATACTGCCCTTCCTAAGGTGATTCAGGGCAGTTTGCACTAAAATAAAAGATACATAAATGTTAAAATAAACAAACTAATTAAAAGGAGATTAAAATTACAATAAGAAACAATTAAAAGCAGATTAAAATTACAATTAAAACTAAATATCATTAAAAGTCAGGCTAAAAAGATGGGACTTTAAGGCACTACTGAAGGCCTCCAAGGAAGACAATCCTTTTATATCCACAGGGTGCGTGTTCCACATCCTGGAGCAACAACAGAGAAGGCCCAATCCTAGGTCGCCATCAGATGAACCGATGACACTTGAAGGTGGCCCCTCCTGATGATCTCAATAAGAGTTGGAGATCTTGTAGAGAAATGTGCTCTCTCGGGTTACTTGGACCTAAGCCATTCAGGGCTTTAAAGGTAATAACCAGCACTATGTATTTTGCCCAGAAACATATCAGCAGCCAATGCAACTGTTTAGGAACAGGCATAATGTGGGCTCCCCAGGATACCCCAATCTGGCTGCTGCATTTTGAACTGACATTTCTGAACTACATATAAAGGCAGTCCTCAATAGAATGCATTGCAGTAGTCCAGCCTGGAGGTTACCAGCTGTTTTCAGGTCATTCTCCTCAAGAAATGAGTGGAGTTGTTGAATCAATCACAGCTGGTAAAAAGTCCTTCTGGCCACAGCCCCAACCTGAGGCATCAGAGTGATACCCGGGTCTAAGAGCACTCCCAAATTATGAACCTGTTCTTTCTGTGGGAGTGTAACCTCATCCAGAGCAGGAAGTTGTATCCTGTCTTGCAGATTATGACCTCCAACAATGAGCACCTCCATCTTGCTTGGATTAGCTTCAGTTTATTATCCCTCATCCAGCCCATTACTGCCTGTAGTCAGGCATTTAAGGGGCTAACACAATTTTCTGATATTGATTGCAAGGATCGATAGCTTTGGGTGTCATCAGCATATTGATAACACCCAGCGTCAAATCCCCTGATGATCTCACCCAGAGGTTTAATGTAGATGTTAAAAAGTATTAATGACAGAACGGAGCTCAGGGGGACTCATATAGTAGCTTCCATTTTGAAGAACAACTGTCACCAAGTGCCACCCTCTGAAATCTACCCAAGACATAGGAGTAGATGTGTAAAACAGTGCCTCCAATCCCCAAATCTTTTATTGGAGTCTGCCACGTGTTGCTCTTGGGGACACTCTTGGGCCAAGCAGATATCAGAACTCAACAGTGGGGGAGAGGGCAGGTGGGCACCAGTCAGGCACCCAGGCACCTACCTAAACAAACAAACAAACAAACAAACAAACAAACAAACAAACTGAGAGAGAGAGCCTGTAAGGCTGGGCATCAGACAGAACACACCAGCTTATAAAAGCCAAAAATGAATCCACCAGGCATGCACACAGTAGCAGCAGTAGCAGCAGCAGCAGCAGCAAAGGTGCAGTGCAGCACCCCAGTTATTAAAGCTACTGTGGGCTGTGGTGGCCTCCTCATGGAAGCTTGTCAGGCTCTCGGGATTTCCTCAGGATCTCAGGTGCCAGTGGTGGTTCACTGTTCTTTGCAGGTATTTTTCCCCAGCCTTGCTGCCCCCTTGAACTGCTGTCACCAGTGCAATGCTTGCACACTGCAAGACATTTTACATTTGTGTGTGTGGTAGCAGCCAGGTTCTACATTCTGTTCCACTAGGTACCATCTATGAACTCCTAGACTCCATCTCTTGACCGAACATCTGAGATCATAGGACACCTGGAAACTCTGTGCGCGTGTGTGTGTGTGCGTGCACGTGCACACACACGCGCGTGAAAGAGTTTCATTGGGTGAGCCAATGAAACCAAATTTATAATCTATCCCTCGACTGGATGAATTTGCACTGATGCATTTTGAAGAGGAATTCAGAATATCATTTGTATTTGTAGATTTCTTCTCTTCTTCAGCTTTGTGAAATTCAAATACCTTTACTAATGTAATAAATGAAAAACTCGAACCTCATGTGCCTGTCTTTGAAGTACACCGCTTAATATTCAAAATGAGATCAAATGGCACAACTTTTTTCCCTTTGAAAATATAAAAAATTTAAATAAGGGTCAGTGTAGGACAGCAAAAGATTCTAACCTTGTGCTGTGGTGGCAGCCAAAAGGCTGGGGAAGTTTTAAGGCTGCAACCATAAACTAGTAAGGCTTATTAGTGAGTAAGCCTTAATGCAATGGCACTAACTTCTGCGTAAATATGCATAAAATTGAGCTGTAACCCTTCCATTTCATCTTTCTAGAGATCTTTCTTTCTTGCCTCTTTCATTTGGCCTGTTTCATTTTCCTTGCAAGAAAAATCTATTCATATATTTATACTATAAAGTTGCTTGGGCCTCACTGACTCACTCACTGACATGACACTCCCAGATCAAGCCATAAAAGAAAGAAATATGCTGTTTTTGCAGGGAGGTCCCAGACCTTGCCTAGAGTACCAAATCTGGATAAAGTAATTGCTTTCCCAGAAAAATCTGAAAAAACTCTCCCATTGGAAAGCATGGGGAATGATACCTTATAGATAGTAAAAGACCACAGAGAGCTAAGATGCTAATATGCCTCCTGCCTCCAATTGAACAGAATTCCATTCTGCCCAGTTTCTTTTCCTTAAGAAGAAAAAAATGTAAAACAGAAGAATGAAAAAGTTAAATAAAGACATTCGTCTTTATTTTAGAGTGAAGATGAAGGTATCCCTATATATTGAAACAACACAATAAGGCCGCTTTTGCACATAATGCCAAATTGTAGAGGACAGAGGTTCCATTTCGTGGTTGTCTGAATGTGTGAAACCGTAGTTTGTTACAAAAGCAACCCAAGGTTTCCAAGCTGAAACCATAATCTGAACCTTCGGTTTGTGGTGAGTTTTGCTGCTCCAACTGGAACTTAGAAAGCAACATCATGCCATCTGAATTCTGTCACTGCTGTAACCTGGGTTTCATGCTGTGTCTGCTGCCAAAACCATAGAAAGGGTAGCTCAGACCAGCCCAGAAATACGCCAGCTCTATGCCTGCTTTGCTTCTCACTGGCCATCTCTCCGAGCTCTTGCCCACACCGCACTGTCTCCACACTCCTCCAGCCATTGCCTAGCAACAAGGACACGGTGTTGCTGCGTTCAAAGCTTCTAAGCATGTCAGTGTGAAAAGCCACATTGGTGGATGCCCACTTTCCACTGGGTCTCATGTTCCCCCCTTTGGCAAGCTACAGGAAAAGGGGATGGGCTGACAAGATGGGCACTTTGTGGAAAGGTCTCCACTAATCAAGTGATAAAGTGGCATTTGCACAAGCACACGGGGTCCTGGTGGAACCATGAACCAGGCAATCCGGTTCCCCCGCCCCACCCCGCAACAATGAAAACACATGCCAGGGGAGTGATTCCTGGGGTCTGAGGTGAAAGGCAGCCCCTGGGATTCTTGAGTGGCTCTGCTCTATTTTTTGTACAAATGAGTAGGAACATAGGAAGCTGCCATATACTGAGTCAGACCATAGGTCCATCTCACTCAGTATTGTCCACACAGACTGGCAGCGGCTTCTCCAAGGTTGCAGGCAGGAATCTCTCTTAGCCCTATCTTGGAGATGCCAGAGAGGGAACTTGAAACCTAGATGCTCTTCCCAGAGCGGCTCCATCCCCTTCCGACCCAGACCCTTCCCCTGGGAACCAAGAACACACTCTATGGCATTCCGCATGAGAAGTACCATCTTGGGGTACACTTGGAATTTGAATTGTTAATATTACTAACAATTCAAGGGCTGAATTATTAATAATATGTAACAATGCCCTGTCTCCCATGGACCGCTGTTTCATTAGAGTGGCAAGCCATAGAGAATCGCATGCAGGCCAGAGGGCTGTTGACACCCAGCACTGTTGCTAGATCCATGCAAGCCCTGGGGAAGGGTATCACCAGAGGTGCACCTAGGTAATTTTGGAGCCTGGACCTAAAGGCCTTTGGAGGCCCCCCTCCCCTGAAAATTAAGCATCATCATGCTTTGCCAGGCAACCACACCACCCAAGACAGAATAAAGAGGATTTGGGGGCTCCCAGGGGCTGTGGAGGCCTTGGACTTCGGCCCAGAAGTCCAGGGGGAAGAGCACCTCTGGGTATCACCTTTGCAGGTCGCAGGCAGCAGGAGTTAAAGTGCTCACTCTGGCAATCTGATTGTCCCTTGGCACATGTGCATGTTGATTTTTGACCTGTATGGCCGTCCAGCTTGCCAGAGGTCACTGAAAATAGGGGCTCCCCTTACCCATGATTCCCATCAGCAAGTTATAATTTTAGTACCTTTGAATACTATTCATCCAGCCCATAGGACTTCAGCCATTTAAGGTAGGTAGGTGTTTCCTGACCAACGTCTTATCAATCTCCGACTGCAAGCCTGCTTCATCACTGTTTTTGTGAGGCAGAGATTGTACACAGTTCACCATTTGGGAGAAGACAGATGCAAAATAAGATCTGAGCAGATCCATCTTCTCTTTGTTATGCTTTAAGATTTCAGCATTCTTATTTCACCTCATTTCCTCATAAGATGTCAATGTTACACCAACACAGTGTGGATAGATACCCAGGAGCAAGCCATTGGGACAGCACAGCCCAGGGTTCAAGAGTTGGAGTGAAGAAAGACAAAGAGGGGAAAAGCGGTGGTCACTTCAGGGGGCAGCTACTGCCACTGCTGCTGCTACTGTCCCATCTAATCCCCCCATCTCTCTCATGGCTCTGTAATAGTGTGAAGAACTGTTCCTCCTTTTCCATCTCAGTGCACTGGATTTGAAAAGAAGTAAAGGGTGGAGTAGAATAGAAAGCAAAGAGGAGATTGATGCTCCAGCCCATCACTCTCCTCTCCTCCTCTCCTCTCCTCCTACCCAGAAAGAGATTCACAAACAATCACTTCCCCTGCCTTCTACCCTGTGTTTTACAAGCACATCAACACAAAATGGGAGTGTGCAGAGCTCGCAAACATGCTTAGGATGCTTGTCCTATCCAAATAATGATTGTGTGAACTAGCCTTCTGTTTTACACTGAGACATTGTGATACCATTAGTATGTGGCATGTTCAAATATTTCATTCAGGAATTCATTTAAAAAGTCAATAACACAGACGGAGATTGATTTATAGAAGGCATATTTTGTATGTGTGTGTTTATGTGTCTGTATGGAACATTTTTTAAAAGAGGTGCATCTTGTTTTCTTCTGAATCACAGTTCCTTCTTCATTTTACTTGACCTCACATGTGTTAGCTCTGTTAATTACGAACAAAATAACCCAGTCAAAATAATGGAGTGATGAATTGGTAATGAGGATGTTCATCTGATAATCTTTTAAAGGCCTAGGTTCATTGTAATTAGAGGGAAGGCCAACTGCTATGGGGATAAAAAAAGTTTCTTGGGAATACATTTCATTTCAAATGACAAAATACAATTAAAACCCAAACACTTAAATGAACTGTCACAGGCGCAATTATAATCTGTTTCTCTTTTTAAACAGCCTACTCCTCACTAGCAATCACATAGCTCCATTTGTGCTTATTTATTCAGAGCATGACTTTCTAAATAAAACTCCTCTTATTTTTATCTTTTTACACAGCAGCCATTGTATTTGCACATTTTTATCTAGCAGATCTGTTCTAGATGGGAAGTGCCCTGACACATCCCTGCACCAAGAGCCTGAGTCATAACCAGCCCACAACATTTTAGTAAGAATTTGAATTTGTAGGCAAAATTTCTCATAATCTGTTTTACTCCAGAGTCACAGCTTTTAAGATTGTGCATTCAAAAAATGCAAAATACAGACTCAGTATTTCCATACTTATTTAAATTGGATTCATTAGGCTTCTCTTATAAATGTAGAGGATGTGGTTGCTGCTATGAAAGAAACCATCTTGAGCTGGATCTACCCTGGCTAGTAAAGAACAGTAATAGGGGGCCAGGTCCTTTGCTTCCTAAGGTTAATGCTTTACTCAGGGGTGGCACATAACGTGCATTACTTCACATGTCAGCACATGCGTGCATGCGTGATGTGCACACGCCTGTGCTAGCGTGCGCAGGTGCGCCAGCAACTTCCGGTCATATCCGGAAGACGAGGTCAATGGGGCGGCAGGGAGTTACGCTTCCGCTCCAATGGGCTGTTAAAAAAACCGACGTTGGCAGCGGGGAAAGCAGCAGGAGGGTAAGCACACCCTCCCCCCACTCTTAAAGGGAGACACACACACCCACACTGCCTTCAAACTGCCCCACTGCAGTTCTGTGCACATCCTTAGTGCCAGGATCTTTGCCAAGGTAGGAGTAGACCAAACTTTGGCCACCGGCCAGCACCCAGCAGGAAAACAAGAAGTGCACACTGCAACAGAAAGGGGGACATTGCTCCAATAGCTACTTCCCAGGTAGAGTGAATTGGCTCCACCCCTTCCCTAAGAAAGGCAATTTCTTAAAGGAGCCTGGCCAGTAACTCTGGGCAGCATCTATTAAGTTTGGTAGGTTTACAGTTGAAGGATGATGGCGAGGGATTGTCCTCAGGTTATGGTGGGTGTACTGACACAGATTTCCCTAGGTCTTCTGGTGTGGGGCATCCTAGTGGCATAGAGTCATCTGGGGTTTATTCCGCCTCATCCCCTAAACCTTCCACCTCATCCCCCCATTGAGAGTCTTGGCTCCAGGATCATAAAGTAAGTGTGTGTGTGTGTGTGTGTGTGTGTGTGTGTGTTGCAACAAGTTTGGATTATGAATGCTAGCTGGCCAGCTCTTTTGTTAGATACTGGCTGATAGACAAGTCAGTCTATTTTGTTAGATACTGGCTGATAGACAAGGCCACTTGAAGTTTCTTATTGTTTCTTATGGTTAAGAGATCACCATGGAGGGAAAGGTTTTAAGAGTTTTGTGAGGTGCCTCATGATCAGGATGGGCTGGTGTATGAGTCTGAAAAGAACAGAAGTAGCACCTTGAGATCAGCAGGCAGCTTCTGAGTGAGACAGAGGGACACCAACTGAGTTTTGGAGAGACTGGAATGGAAAGGTTTTTAAAAAGCTCAAGCACCTTGGAGTGCAGATATTATGTTCTGCTAGACATTGACAAGAATATTCTCCAACCACTGTTTGTTTAAACGTTCTTCAACTGGAGGGAAAGAGAATGCTTAAGAGAAATTTATTTGCAAATTCTCAGGTCACACATTTCTTCACACAGGAATAATACACACATCCATAGATGGTTCCTTGGAGGCATCACTAATAATGGAATAAAACCTCCAGAATACTTTAAGGAAGGGTGGGGGCGACTTCAATTCTGGAAAATCAGCTGCTGTGTTGGAGAAAAAGACCCTCATGAGAATTCAGAAAATATTCTAATGTTCAGTAGAAATTTCTCAGGATTCCCTTCCATATTCTTTCCATAAGAAATTTTGAAAAATATTCTAGGGGACATATTCTCCCCTAGTCTATATTCTACCTAGTGGAAGCTCTTCATGTTGATGCCTCTTGTGGCAGCATGTTGAACTGCAGTGGGGTTTTCAGGCTTTAGGCCCTGGGCAAACCCTGTCCCATGTGAGCAACAATTGGCTCCTCCTGCAGCAGCAGCAAGACTAGAAAAGCTTCCTAGTTGAGGTGGGCCTTGCCGCAGTATCAAGGGCTTCTTGTTCCTGATGTGGTTACTCTTACTAACTCTTTGACCTGTCTATTTGGCTTCTTTGACCTCTGACCTTTTTTGACCTCCTCAACATTTAGCCACTGTGGTTCACCCCTGATTTCTGACTGTGTGCTCAGCTTGGCCTTTGGAACATGCCTGACTTCTGGCTAACCTATTCACCCTCCCATTCATGCTCATTTTGACCTCTGGTGTGTTGCTGACCTCTGCCACTGATTTAATTCCTGGTCCCAACTGGTTGCCTATCTTCTGGTCCCAGTTTCAAGCCGCACACCACCAGGCAACTCCTGTCCATGGCTCAACCCGGACAGTAGGGGTTTTCTCTTGGGATCTGATGTAATTAGTCACTTTTAAGAGTGCCACCTTCATCTAATGCTCAGCTTGTATATTTGTAAATAAATCACATATTACAAAGACACCATAACCCTCCAGTAATCTTTTCTTCAAAGGAAGACAGTATCCAAGTAGTGCTGCATCTCTGGAACTGCTCACTGCTCATATGGAGACCGTAACAGGATCTTTAAAAAAAACAAAAAACTGTTGTGGTTATTCTTGCTAGCTCATTGGCCTATTTGACTTCTTTGACCTCTGGTGTGTTGTGTACCCAATGTTTGGCTACTGGTTCATCCCCGATATAACAATATTAATTATACTTGAGTGATAAAGGCCTTTTAGATGCTGTTCCCTGGCTCCGGAACTAATTTTTGAGAGAACTAATTATGGTTCTTCTTTGAGCTCTGGAAATCAGAGTTCTAATTCGTATGTTGTAGGCCTAAAATCCTATGAACAGCACTAGCTCCCACTGACCTTTGATACTTAATGTCCCTGATTATTAAGACACTTGTCCCTCCCAGCCATTAGAGGCTGGACATCACACTGTATTGACTCCTCCTGCCTGTGCATAAGAAATGCCAGCAGGAAGTAAGGAACCCTGGGACTTTTAGTTCTTGAGAGAGCATGTTACATATGGTGGCCCACTTATCTCTGTTGCGAAACTACAAGCTAGACCAGTGGCCTACAAGACTCTTTCTCTCTGTTCCACAGGATGGCTTCAACAGACAGGACAGAATGTTGCCTGTTTTCAATCTTCTCATTGGCTCCAGAAAATCTCACAAGATCTGGATATTCACATGGATATAGGAAATAAATTTCTAAAAGCATCACCTGCATCAAGCATCATTTCCCCCCCTTATGATAATGTGAGTGTCACCTAGGCCAGGCCCTTCTAGACTAGGGATGTGCAAATTGATTCGGGTACAAAATGATTTGTACCCAAATCTACCTGTTTGGGGTGATTTGTAGACAAAACAAATTGCCCCTTGTGCTAGCTGGCCAGATTCAAGTTCAAAACAAATCTCCCAGATTTCGGACCTGAAAAATTCATAGGTTCAGACATTCATTTTGTGTCAGGAAATCTTTTTTAAAATCTCGCCCTCCCAAGCTTCAGATTGGTGACTTAACAGTGTGCAACAATTGGCTGGCAATTCCCCCCTGGTTCCAGATTGGCCCATTTGTATTGCCAACAATTAGCTGGTGATTCCCCCCTGGTTCCAGATTGGCCCAAATCTTGTGTTGCCAGGGGTGACTGACCTCGCATTGGCTAGGGGAAGGGTCAAAGAAGGGACAAGGGTGGGGGAACATGAAGGAGGGATTTCCAAATCTCAAGGAGGCAGGCAGCCACCATTCTGCCTCTCTGCCCTGTGGGAGAAGAGAGAGAGAGAGAGAAAGCCAGAGGAGCTTTCCTTTGCCTTACCTGCCTGCTGCCCAGAGAGAGCTTTTTGTTCCTGCTTTCTTGATTGAGAAAAAGAGAAGAGATTTTTTTTTTCCACCCCCTTCCTGCTGCTGAGAGAATCACTTCCTGCGCCTATAGTCTGTGCAAATCAATTTGGGTACAAAACAATTTGTACCCGAATCTACCTGTTTCAGGAGATTTGTGGACAAAACAAATCAACCCCATGCTAGCTGTCCAGATTTGGACCCAAAACAAATTGGGGATGATTCAATTCGGGTATAAGCCGAATCAAAAAAATTGATTCATGCACATCCCTATTCTAGACCTCTGTCTCAGACTACTGGGCAGGCACTGTCCTACCCAGCTGTCCTACCCAGCATTTTAACAAAATAGGAAGAAAAGCCATCCTACGCAGCTCCTCTCACACACACAATCACTCCTCGCTCTTCCTACCTAGTTGTTTGGTCACACACAATCAAACACTGTGCGCGCGCACAGTTCCTGAAGTTAGTTAGGTCACTTGTCCTGCCTAGTTTCCGATCACATGAACTGCCTTCGTGAATTGCCTTCCTTAGACCCTGCAGTAAGCACAAGCTTGCCTGTAGAATAGAAAGAGAGCAAAAGAGAACACTTTTACAGGAAATTATAGGACGTCACTTTGGCCCAGATCATCTACAGAATGCCTCTCTGAGCATCTTTCTAGAAGAGTAGCATACATTGTAACCAGTGAATATAAAAATAGTCTGTAGTAGGTTTCTAAACAGCTTGAAAAACATTTAGCAATGACATCCTTCATATTCTGCAGATTTTCACAGGTGGAAGTTTGTCTGTGTTAGATCTTTGTGGAAGTTATGCAGTAGATTGATGCTGAAACCCATTTATGCCTTCTGGCATCTAATATTTGTCTCACTGTCAAACCCATCATGATAGTTCATGTCTGAGGCTACACCATTACAATTATCCTGAAATGTCAGATTCTACCCTTTTCACACTAGTATTGCACTCACACCTGCACATTTTCGCGTAAGATGGATGATTTCCTGTCATATGTCAGACTGAGACCTGGCATTGTGATACTCTTAATAGTCTGAGTCTTTGTAGTCCAATACAGCATAGTTATGGCTAGAGGATTGAGAAAAGGCCAAAGGCCTTCACTAGATAAGGCTTATAATTCTCCAGCCTTGAGCGTGGTTGCAGAATTAAGATGCAGCCACATTTTATCATCTTATCATTACCATTATAAAGCATGAATCTTCTATTCCTTATAACCTTATATAACCCATAGCTTGCTTTTAGGAAGACTCTCAAGACACATCTGTTTGCTCAGGCTTTTAACTGAAATTAATTTTAAACTGCTCAAATTGTTTTTATCTCATTAGATCATTTGAGTTTTTTTATTCTGTGAAATTGTTTTAACTGTTTTTACTCTGTTTTATATTTGCTGTATTTTACACTGTGTACACTGCTTAGAGATGCACATATCAGGTGATATATAAATATGATAAACAAACAAACAAACCTTTATATCATTTGTTCTGTCAATGTGAAAGTTGGCATGGAGAATTTCATTTGTCAGCTCTACCAGAGATGCCAGGAATTGAACCTGGGACCTTTTACACACAAAATTAAGTGTTAAGTTATGCAAGCCAATATACATGATGAAAGCAGAAGGAATGAAAATGCATGAGGAATTGTCTGATAAAACCACATTCTACTCATTATAAAATCAAGATGATTTGTCTTATCAGTATGACCTATGATATGAAGGCTGGAGGACATCTTTACTGAATGTCTGGGCAAAAATTCAGCACGGAAGCAAGAATGTTCAGGATGAAAGTCAACTGGTGCTGCTTTCCCAATCATTTGCTACATATGTAACACTCTAACTGGACTTGGATACAGTTACTTATGCTTTGGTTACTTCTCATCTGGATTAATGTAATGTGATGTACATGGGGTTTCCCTTGAAGACTGTTCAGATACTTCAGGTAGTATGCACGTTGGATTTCAACAGGTGATGGTCTTTGTAATCACTCAATGCCATTGTTGTTCCAGGTCCAGTTATTGCCACTTTGGCAATGGAATTAACTTTGAACTCCTAAATGACTTAGGACCAAGGTATCTAAAGGACTGCCTCCTCCTATACAAATGAGCCTATCCTGAGATCCTCTGGAGACCCTTTGCCTTCTGAGGCTCATCTGGTGGTAACATGTGAAGCAGACTTCACCCTTGTGACACCTACCCTGTAGAATCCCTTTCACCAGAGGTGAGATTCATTCCCTTCCTCTTAGCATTTTTAATTGACTTCTGTAATTTAGTTGTCTGTTTCATTGTTTTATTGTATCGATGCTTCAATGAATCATGAGCCACATTGGCCACTTGCTAGAAATGACATGTAGTAGAACTTGACCAGACAAAAATTCTGCTTTCCAAATTGCTTGCTATATATGTGTAACATCATCCTACTTAGTGTTTAGGGATTACATGAATGCTGCTAGTGCTACAGAAGTTCTGATCTGATGAATTTCCTTTTTAAAATATGGAAATTCTAGAATAAAAAAACCTTTAGTTTATGAGAAGAGTTAAAATTCTTATAAGTGCAACCATGCACCCAAAAGTATGGAAATTGTAAGCTGAGGCTCCCGCCATGTAAACAGTAAAGATATTCTAAATGTTTCTTATATTGTGCTTACAATACTTACCACTTAGTTTCCATGTACCCACACCTTCCCTTGGCCCTTTAGCCCCAAATCTCTTGCTTTGCTATTTTGGATGGACACAATCTCAGGACAGGGATTTATAAATGTTATTTATTTAACAGACCCATTTCAATCTGGCTTTCACCCTAGGATTGGGACTGAAACTGCCTTGGTCGCCCTGGTGGATGACCTATGCCAGGAATTAGACAGGGGCCCTGTTGGTTCTGCTGGACCTCTCAGTGGCATTACATACCTTGAACCATGGTATCCTTCTGGGCCACCTCTCAGGTATAGGGATTGGGTATGGTGCATTGGGGTGGTTCTGGTCTTTTCTTGGGGGGAGGTTCCAGAAGGTGGTGCTAGGGGACTTCTGCTCGACTCCTTGGCCTCTGACCTATGGGGTCCCTCAAGGCTCAGTATTGTCCCCCATGCTGTTTAATATCTATATGAAACCACTGAGAGTGGTCATCAAGAAGTTTGTACTATGCAGATGAAACTCAGCTCCACCTTTCTCTGGCATCAGATCCTTGGGAACCAGTGGATGTACTGAATGTGGGGTGGGGGCTGGAGGCGGTGATGGGCTGGATGTTGGCTAGCAAATGGAGGTTAAATCCAGACAAGACGGATGTGCTGCTGTGCTGATCAGTAGAAAAGCCAATCAGGATAAGATGATTCAACCAGCTCTGGATGGGGTTGTACTCCCCTTGAAAGAGAAAGTGCACAACTTGGGGGTATTGCTGGACCTGGCTCTGCTTTTGGAAGCTCAGGTGGAGATGGTGGCCAGGGATGCCTTTGCACAGCTTTGGATTGTGTGCCAGCTGCATCCCTTTCTTGAGAAGGTGGATCTGGCCACAGTTACCCATGCCTTAGTCACTTTGCTGCTGGATTACTGCAATGCAATTTATATGGGGCTGCCATTAAAGAATATTCAGAAACTTTCATTGGTGCAGAATGCAACCGTCAGGGTTCTCTCTGGAACTGCTCGCTCAGAGCACATAACACCTATTTTGAAAGAGCTGCACTGTCTGCCAATTTGTTTCCGGATCCAATTCAAGGTACTGGTTATTACCTTTAAAGTCCTGGATACCTGAATGACTGCCTGCTCCCAAAGGTTTCTGCCCACCCAGAAAGAACATCAAAGGGACCTTTGTTCTGTGTGCCAACATTGAGAGAGGCTAAATTGTTGTGCACACAGGACAGGGTCTTCTCTGTTGTTGCCCCCAGGCTCTGGAATTCTCTCCAAGTGAATGTTTGATCTTTGACATCTGTGGCTGTTTTTAAATAAACAACTAAAGACCTTTGTATTTTTATTTTTTCAGGCTTTTACCCCTTAGGTGCTGCAAGGTCTCTCAGCAATCCTGTTTGTCTTTTTTATGGTTGGGTTTTTTTTTAGTTTTTTGGTGTTTTATTGTTTGTTTTACTGATTTTAAGGTTTTAAATGTAATTTTATGGAGTTTTATTGTATTTTGACTTTTTAAAAACACCTTGAGATGCCTTATGAAAGGCAGTATAATAACTGAACAATAAAATAAACAAACATATATACTTGTAAACACTAAACATTTAATATTGACAACCTTTCGCTTGCAAAGCTCATCTTAAAATGCACGTTTAATCCTCTGCATGTTTAACCTAACAGAAAACTAAGTAATTATTCAGGCATAATAAAACAGCAGACTTGCTCTGCTCCCATATTGTTCATTCTAAGCATTTAGTTCTTTAATTTGAAAGAGAATCAACCTCTTGCATGTTTATTCATAAATGCAGGTCTTACTCACCTCTTGTTTTCTCTTGATGAGTTGCCTCTTGACAATGCAGACATTCATCCCAATGTCCAGCTACCCAGAATCTTATGATCCTCTCTACATTCTAGTGGAGAAGAGTTGGTCTTGTGAGCATGAATTGTCCCCTTTGCAAAGCAGCGTCTTCCTTGGTTTGCATATGGAGGGGAGACTACATGGGAGTATAAGGTATTCCTCTTAGGGAACGGGACCATATGGAAGACCATCTGCATGCTTGCATTCAGAAGGTCCCAAATTCACTCCCTAGCATTTCCAGGTAGTTCTGGGGAAGACTCCTGCCTGAAACCTTGGAGAGCCACTGCCAGTCAGTGTAAACAGTACTGAGCTAGATGGACCAAGGGTCTGACACAGTACAAGGCAGCTTCCTATGTTTCTATTCTGCATTTTATAACCTTACTTTCCTCTCCTAAACCATATACAGCTCATCAATACTAATAATATATGCTAATCTCCCTATCATAAAAGAAAGCATATAGGAAAATCAGGGGGTGGATGCACAGCTATGTGGCCATTGCTGCCATGGTGTTTTCTGCTTTAGAAAATAAGTAGAAAGCAACCGAATAGAAACAAACAGAAGATCAATGGTATGCTGATACAGATGGCAGACCTAGGTTTCTTACTAGAGCAGCACCCCATTAAAATAAATCCACAAATACCACATGTAATCCATGTACCTCAGAAGGCTCCAGGGCACTAAGGGATAATGTTCAAAGGGAACAGAATCGTATAGAAAACTTGAATGCAGTTGTCAAGTTAACACACCCAGTGGGACTATCCAACACTTATGGACTAGGCTTGCAGAGACCAGATAAGAATATGTTTGAAACCATGAGCTATAAACTAAGAATTCTAAGGGAAAATTTTCCATGCCTGTTGTAATACAAAAATCATCAAAAATTTACAGGACCAAAACTGTTTCATGTCTAAGATCCAGTAGTGGATTTTAACACATTCAGCTGGATAACAAACATCAGCAGGTTGGAGGGGAGTACATAACTATTTAGAAGTGCTAGTGGCTGTGGCAGGGGTGGCAGGGGCAGCAGAAGCTTCCCCTCACCCTCACCCCTGCTGGCTTCCCACAGAGTAGGCCGGGCCAATGGCAGCCCAATTCAGGCCTTCTTTGGCCCAGTTTGGGCCTCTAAGCATTCATGTAGGCCATTTTAATGACTTGCGTGCATGTGCAATGCCATTTGTGTGCCCATGCAATGTGTGTGGCCTCCATGCTCACTAAAATGGCCTCCATGCATGTACAGAGGCTCAAACCTGACTACTGCCTCCTTTCCCCCCACATAAAAGGCCAGTTCCATCCAAATACTAACAAAATTTGGAACACAAAACTACGCTCATAAAACAAGAACACAGATCAGTGTTGGTCCACAGATTCATGACCAGCTACTGCTATGTAGTACAGTCCTACAACTAGCTTGGAACTCGATGATTGATCCATTATGAGTAATATGAATGGCACTGCTCAGGATCACACAGGGCTGCAGACACTGGTGGATCAGGAGACCTGGATGGGATGACATTGTCACTGGGTATGGAGTCATCATCAACTTAGCTTGAAGCTTGATATGTGCTCTGCACTGGATTGAAGTGAGTTATATTTCTTGTGACTGTATGATTACCCCGCTGGGCTGTGATCATGGTTCCTTTTATCTACATTATTTGATATGGTGCAGGATAAAAGGGCAGTGACAGTTTGTTCCAAGGCCAAAGGTTTTTCACTAGAACCATGTCACCAACTTTCAGTGGTAGTACAGTGACTCGCTGCATTGATCAGTGTTCTGTTTCATCGCACTCTCTGCATGTTTATCACATTGACATAAAGCAGTGTCCTGTCATGGATTGTCAAGTTGAGGCAGTTTTGTGCAAACTTGTCTGCCAAACATAAGGGTAGCTGGTGCCACACTGGTAGAGCAGTGGGGAGTGGATCTGTAGCGGCGGAGGAAACAAAATAATTCTTGTTTCAGATTGGCACCCTCTGTGGCAATCTGGAGAGCTTTCTTAAGTGTCCTCATGAACCTCTCAACTGCGGCCAGTATGGTGTGATTTTTCAATGTTTGAAGCCTAGATAGCCTGCAAACTGAGCAAACTATGAGCTCTGAAAAAGCAGTCCATTGTCACTTTTGAGAACAGCTGGTATGCCATAGGACAAGAAAATCTTGTCCAATTTGGGGATTACAGTATTAACTGAAATGCTAGTAAGCATGTCCATCTCTGGGAAATGGCTATAATCATCAATGACAACCAACAGATGCCCACCATTGGAGAAATCATGAAAATAAACACTGACCTCCACCCATGGTGAGGAAGGAAGAAGAGAAACTTGCAGTGGAGCTGAGTGACTCCAAGGAACTGCAACCTGGCACAGAGAGCAAGATTGCACACATGGTTCATCAAGGGCATCAATTCCAGGAAACCATACTTTCTTTCTTAACAACACTTTGGTTTTCACCACACCTTGGTGACCTCTGACGTGGAGAGCTTTGGGAACTGCATAGAAAAGAAAGTTGACATATGCCTCTGCCTTGGTTGTAGTGTTGTGATCAGAAGCTGTGCTGGAGATAGGATGTCTGGAAAAGTAATCGAATTATCTTTACCTGAGCGATAGATGACCCTGTAGTCATATCCCTGCCATTTAAGCATCCAGCGTTCAATAAGCACTGGAGCTTGAAAGGATGGATTGTTGAACATAGGTTCCCGAGTCTTGTGATCAATTATGACTGTGAAAGGACAGCCATAAATGTATAAGTGAAAATGAGAACATGCCCATGCAGCTCCAAGTACCTCCTGCTCTGTATGAGAATACCATCTTTCTGTGGGTGAAAGAGCTTTGCTAGCATATGCTACAGTAGAAATATGGCCATGTTGATCTACTTGTGTGAGGACAGCACCCAGGCCAACAGGGCTAGCATCCACCCAAAGTTCAGTCTGTTGGAGTCAAAGTATGACATGACAACATCACTTCCAAAGGCTTTCTTGAGCTCTGTGATGTTCAATCATGTGAAGGTTATGCTCACTTGGGAATCCACTGGTTTGGTCAACCACCTAGGCAGAACTATAATAGCCTTGTGGGACCCTACCATTCAAGAAGTAATTTGTGGTCCTTCTGAGTGTGTATTTGACTATTTGTGAGAAAACTTGTAATTTGATGACAAGATGTGCCAATGGTAGTGTTCTATCAAGGGCACTTTTGGTTTCGGAAACTCATTTTTGAGGAGGCAAACTATGGAGACACTCCCTTGTATCCATTAAGCCTCCTCACTCAGGGCACATTGGATTATTTGTTGGAACTTCTGCAACTGGGGGAGATCTTGTCCATGTCTGCTTCACAAACCAAGTAAGTTGTGGAGAGCTATGCCCAGCTGGTCCACAACATCTCGGAGATATTACTGTAACTTCCCTGTTCTATGTGTACACGTGTAATTTTCTGACTTTTTCAACGCTTGAGTGATGTAAGTAAAACATGTAACTTTATAAAATGAGCGAGCTGTGTCTTGATGGGGGTCACCTAGTTTCCTCAGTTCAAGATGCCCATACGCAATGTCAAGTGCATTGTTTGCATCGCAAGTGGGGCTGAGGTAAAATTTTGGTCGCTTCTCAGCTGACAAGAACTGATTTCAAGGCACCCCACCTGAGAGAGAAATCTTTCTTCCACACCAGTATCAAGTAAGGTTTTGAAAATGTGGTGAACTTCACTGCATGCAAAATGTAGCAACATTGCCCACTTTGTGGTGAGGTCATTTCCTTTTATCACAAGAAATAGATTTTCCTGTCTTTCAAGCCTGTGGTCCCATCTAGGTCCCAATGTATAGTGGGAGTCATGAATAGCAAATTCAGGGAAATCAGGGAGATCTATAAAGCTCTTAAAACTGGAAGAGGAACCAGTCACTGCTGGAAAAGTAAGCTGTGCCACTGAATAAAAGAAGCAGTCAAAATGGCTGCCACTCCACTCCTTCAGGCAGAGCTAAGAGACTGTACAGTAGATAAGATGGCTGCTGCACTCAAAAGCAGGCTACTACAAAAGTCATAGACAAAAGTCTTGTCTGTGAAGAAAAAATATTCATGTTATCTCTGTGAAGAAAAAAATCTGAATTCCAAATGAGGGAGAGATAGCAATACCTGGTTAAAAGAATGGTGTGTCTTTGTTTCTGTCCCTTGCCTTCCTTTTGTCCTCTCTGTGTCTTTTCCAGTCTCTGTTGCATTCTTTTATTGAGAAAGGAGGTTGGTTGGTTGGTTGGTTGGTTGGTTGGTTGGTTGGTTGGTTGGTTGGTTGGTTTATGGAGAGGTTCTTAGCCACTCTTATCACCAGTGTAGAATGCAGAGGAGAATGTTGTGGTATGTAAAGACAAGACAGTGGAGCTGAATCAGGAATATTGATGGTTTAATGCAATAGTTATTATTTACAGAGAGGCAAGTGCAGTCTTCCTTCAGTGCCCTTGCTGTTGGCTGTTTGTTAGCCCCACTTCTACTCTAGGACTAGAATAAAAGTAATCCCACTCCCTCCCCCGACGCCAAAGGCTGGGGCGGGGGATAGCTTTTGCACCCAGGTTGTGGGGACAGGAAGGGCACGTAGCCATCCTTCCCCACATGGCCTTTTCTGGCCAATCAGCCGGTGCACCATCCTTGCTGGGGTGGCGCACCAGCTGCTACAGTCCATCTCAGCGGGTTAGTGGTTGAGACGGATGTGCATGCCGCTGATGTCAAAACTGGACTGCTCGGGCAGGGCATTGCAAAGGGGTAACATACTTGTGTTTGAGTCGATGTTACAGGTCCGATTGACGTCTTCCAAGACGGACTAGAGATGTAAGGGACTAGTCTTCTAGCTGAAATGTTGCTCTAATTCTACCATCTGCCCTGTATCTGCTATGGGAACATATCTAGCAATTCATGGCAATTCTCCTGGCCCCCTTTTTTCCAATGTTGATTCTACCCCGCTCATGTGTTTTCAGTTTTGGACTTTAACTAAGTCCGCCTTGTGTGCGGCAGGGATGCCAGCGGGATCATTGGGCACTCACTCTTTCAGGATCGGTGGGGCCTCCACAGTCATCTAGTATCCAGCGCATTTGCCGATGACATTTGTCTGCCTTCGTGGGTACATTCATCCCTTCAGGGGGCAGGATTTGTAAATCAGTTACTAACTCTTGTTTCTTTGCAGATTGCGGTGGCCACCAAGAATTGGTTCGGGTTGTGGTCTGTGGCCACAGTTTCATGTTTTGGGCCAGCTGTCATGCATGTTCCAGCAGTTGGGGAACACAACTGGGGTGTGGTGCATCAGCGCGAGTGGAGAGGATAGGAAGGCAAAGCATGTTGTGGTGCCGCTTGCTACCACCATAATTTTGGCACTTCAGTTCATGCCCACACCCACAGGTTCTTGTTCTCCATCTTGGAATGCTGAATGGCAAGGCCCTGATTCTACAGGCTTTTGCAGGTTTTCATGTGATGTTGGCCCATTGGCCCAAATTGATTTTGGTGTTGTCTGGTTTGTTACCTAGGTTCTGGTCATGTGATGTCAGTGACCCACAGACAATAGATTGCGCTCATAAGAATGTGAACCATGAGCTGGGGAGGGCGGTTCAAGGTATGCGGGGGTTTGTCACCACACACAGTGACATTAGGCATTGAGATATTTCTATGTACAAGGAGGATAGTGTCCATCTTTGTGAACAGGGCAATGATGTTTTCTTGAGGGATCTGCAGCAGGGTCTTCATACGGTGCTTAGTAAGGGGTGGGTAAAAGGGCACTCACCCTTTTGTGGCAGGTGAGTGGGGGCTTCGGAGGTAAGATCATCATTGGTGATCAGCCATAGGCACCTTTTAGGTGATTAGTGGTCTCATGGAACAGCCCCTCAGGGTCTTGCAGCCTTGGTGGAGTCTGGGAATGAACCACTTTTGGGGCGCCATTCAATTCACCCACACAGAGCCTTACAGCTTGGGGTGTGTGTGACCTGGATGGCTACCTCCTTGACACAGGTAACTGTGTGGCTTGTCTTGGCCACGCCGAGTAGTCGAACGGCAGGTCAAGCCGAGCTGCTTCACCCAACATTAAGGGAAGGACTGTCTTCTGTAGGAGGTGGCCTTTACCCAGATGGGGTGGAGATGCCCACACTTTAGGCTTGTTTAGTTACAATTGTTCTTGCAGATCCTTCATAAGTTAACTGTTAATAAAGTGGCCCTAGTTTACATACACACATGCTTGTCCTGTCTTTATTTGCGGCTCTGAGTGCAACTAAAGCACCATTCAGAAGCTGGCCTGGATCACTGAATGGATTAACCAGAAACAACACACTATTCTATTCTTTGCTGATGCTATATCACAACCTATAGAATCAGGCTTTTTGAAGTGTATTATAAATGTCAATCAATATATTTTGCTTTTCTTTGTTGCTTTTATGTAAGTGAACTCTGGTCTATGAAAACATTTTCTGTGAAGTTCAGTCACATTCGAAATGGGAGAACTGCAGAATGTGTACACTACCCTCACATCTGAAAGTTAATTTCTCTCAGAGTAACCTGAGGTAAACTGTCAAATCTTTTGGAAAGTAAAGTGGGAGAGGCAGCTTAAAAACGTTCTATGGCCTTATGGCTGGTCAAACCTACATTTATGAGTGTCTACAACAGCAGTCCAAAAATAAGCCCAAAAAACTAACAATGAAACAATAAGTACCACTTTATACCAAGCTCCAAAGTCTTGTCTTTTTAGGTGTGAAATAAAATGAATTGACTTTCTGTTTAAAGTGTGAAGGGCAAGAAAAAGCAAGTTAGATCAGTGACAATGCTTTCTGTGGTGTGTCTATGTGGCATTAAATTTCTGTTTTTGTGCTTCTGTGAAAAAAGGTTATAGCCTAAAGACAATGTCATTTAGCCTTGTGTCAGAAGTTGTAAATGAAAGCAGTTAACCATCTCTGCACACTATCATTAAAAGCTTTGCTTTAATATCCTGGCCTCAAATACACAACATTAATTCTTAGGTTTCTTCTGTTGTGCCAAATCTTCCAAATCAGCAATACCATGAGGCATACTGTTCATAATCAGTAACTTTCCTTCCATTACTCACATGCATTTTCTCTAGGTCTTGTTTTTATTGTGCTTTGTAACTATTTTATGATTGAATTCTATTGTTGCTCTGTGTACAGTTGGGCAATGAAACATTTTTATCTGCATCTTTTGGTTCTCTCTTTTATTCACACAGCTAAATGGCATTATTGTGAGCTGTTCAGGGTCGTTATGCAGATGCACTTCCTGGAAAAGATGCTGCTTCAGAATAAGCCATTACTTTTTGTAGGCCCCACAGGCACTGGAAAGACAGCTATTACAAACAACTTCCTGTGACAGTTACCTCATGAAAAATATGTTAGATGTCAAATTAACATCTCAGCACAGACCTCAACTAATCAGACCCACAACATTTTCTAACAAAACCTGAAAAGGACCCAATGTTGTAATTAAAATCAAGTGCGTAATTGTGCTTAGTTTACTCAAGAGCATTTGTTCATAAAATAGTAAAGGAGCTATCTCTTTTAGTTTCTGACTAAATATAAATAAAAGTTGATTTGTTTCTCCATATATTGTTCATTTTTGAGGAAATTACATTCTAACTGATGACAAATCTGCAGATGGCTGGAGGAGCAAGATATAGAAGACAATCTTGGAAATGTGTTGACTTAACTTTTTCTTTGTACATTTCTTCCTGGTGCAGGAAAATGAATTAACTCTCTGTACAGAGTATTCATCAGTCTAAAGCATATTAAAGGAATCACCAGATTGGGTCTGGAGTATTAAAGGGAGCCATCTGTTAGAGAAAGATCTGAGTGATAGCCTATAGGTAGTCCTTGCCAACTCAGGGAGGGCAAAAAGATCAATAGGAAGAATTGTTGAGTCTAGGGGATTCTTTCTGGCTTTCCAGCATCCAACTCATACATTTTTTAATTCATCACATGGCAGAAAAGCAAGTTCAACATTAACTGGCACATAAGAAAAAACATTCACACTGTATTCTCCACTTTTGAGAAAGACAGAGCTTTGCCAACCATCCCAACACATCCCTTAGCATTTTAATGGTAAAACTGCAATTAATGTTCTTTTTTAATATAAGGGAGATATGCTGGTAGTATTAAAAAATAATAATAGAGTAAAGTCTTAAGAACAATATAATAGAAGAGTTCATAATTACTTAGCTCAGATACAATGCCTTTTGCACTCTGGTACTGTAGGCCCAAAATATTATATTTTGAATTCTCAGTGGCTGAGAATTGTAAAGGGGAAATTACATGGAAGATGAAAAGTTTAAGATGGATATTTTAAAATGTATAAATGTAAAGTATATTCAATGCAGTTTCAGTAAAGTCCAATACACTTTAATAGTGTCATGCATTTATTTTAAAAATGACTGGAAATTAAAACAAATTAATCCCATTCATGTTGTATCAATACAAACAAATGAATATTAAAATGACTGGGCTTAAAAATAAATTTTCATTTGTTTTCATTCATTTTTATTGGAGCCCTCACAACTGTCCTCACTGGAACAGTGTGCACACTGTATGCAGGTCACAGAAAAACTGCAGGAGCAGAAAGAGCAAGATCAATAAAATTGACAAATTTTCAATTATCTATAAAATGTTGTCCTAAACACCTGAAATTTTGAGGGTTTAATCCTTTGGTGGTGTTTTATAGTGCCTGAAAAATCTGTGCCAATAGTATGGAAAACACAAAAGATACACACAACTACTGGGTCTCCCACTGAAATCTAGCAAAAGCTTACAATACAAATGCCTTTTTAACTTGCTTCTTTGTCCTAAGACTCGGAAATGTAGCAGATCTGATTGGGGGTCAGGGTAATCAAATATCAGAAAATCATGCCAATGGAAAACACAGAACAGGGCAAGAACTGCTGAGAACTCAGGACTCAGATAAGAGCTGCTAGTCTCTCATTAAAAGCAATTGGAAACTTATGGTGTGCATGTCATTTTATCTGCCTCTCAAACAGAACTCCTTACTCCAAATTCTCTGAAATTGTGTAGGTCTAATGCCTTGAAGGAGTTCTAGAACTCATCCAATTTGAATGCCAAGCACTGAAGTGACAGGCATCAGTAGTAGTAGTTTATTTATTTATTGTTGCATTTATTTTCAGTGACTGACCAGAAAAAGGCATCAGAAGATCAACTGGGCCAACTGAGGTACCAGATCTACTGGTACCATTGACAGTGGCAAACAAAAATGAATGGAGATGACACAAATAAATGAACTAAGTAACAAAAGAAATCAAATAAAAATAAGTAATGAAACCAATCAAATCGTTCACAATTAAAATGAAATTTTAAAAAAACTCCTCCATAATTTATAATTTAATCATGTTTTTAAAACAGTTGGACAATGGGCTTGTTCTACCTAGAGAAATGGTATGTTGAGCTCTTAGAATTCAAGATATAATTGAATAAAAAAGCAAAAAAAATACGCTACATAGAGGAGTTTAGTCTGAGAAGATAACTCATTAGTAAACCAAGATTTATTTATGTATTTAATTGGGGGGGGGGGGGGAGAGACTAGAAGATGTTAGAGTTTTACTCAACCTCCTGAAGTGAGCTTATCTTTTAATAGAGAACCGTCAGTGTCAAGGAGTTCACAAAGCAACATAATGCTGTAGCATTATTAACATTTGACTAAGAGACAAATGTGAAACAAAATGTTGAATATTGAAATATAGAAAACATCTTATTAAGAATTCTCTTCAGTACTTATCTTTTATAAATGAAGACCACAAGATATGTTCATAATTTTGAAGGCCTACTAATGATATGGAAACCACCATGTGAGGTTAAAGAGGATCTGTAGGGTGAGTTGCAAGGTAGAAGGCCTGAGAGCTGCAAAGGTTATGCAGATTATGAATAAGTAAATTGGGCATGACAAAACAACATGTCCCAATGTGTTATATCCAACAGGTCTTTTTATCTTGCTTCAATGAGTAAGCTTTCTAATAAAGGTAAAGTGTGTGACTCGTGGTGACCACAGAGCCCTGTGCTTTGGTAGAATACAGGAGGGGTTTACCTTTGCCATCTCTCGCACAGTATGAAATGATATCTTTCAGCATCTTCCTGTATCACTGCTGCCTGATATGAGAGTTTCCCATGTTCTGAGAAACACACCAGCGAGGATTCGAACGGGCAACATCTGGCTTACTAGTCAAGTCATTTACCCGCTATGCCATTAGGTGGCCTAATGTTCTAATACAGTACTCTAAACAGAAATTGATTGACAATAATCAGATGAAGGAAAGACACTTTAAGGGCATTCACATGACCGTTTTTGCTAGCAGGGTGGAGGGCTGCCTTCCCGCACATGATCCCCATCCAGGCTCTGCCGCTCGCCATGACACATGAGTGGCAGTGCGGAGATCATCAGAGCAGAGAGCCAGAGGAGGAGGTACTTCGCCATCCTTCAATGCACTGTGCCAGGAGTGCAGTGCATTGAGGGATCCTCCCTCAGCCAGATGCTCTTGCCACCCAGCTTGGTGTGTGCTTGGGCTGTGTGCAGACTGAGCATATGCATGAACCCAATGCCAGGGTTATCGTGCCCTTAACCCTGGCTAAAGGTCGGGGTAAAAATTCTGGTCAGACTGGGCAGGAGCTCTGGGATCTGGAGTGATCCTGGCACTCCACATGAGCAGCCTAACGTAGGCTGCTTGTGTAAATAGCCCTTTTCTGTCACTCTCAGTAGCCCTATTTATTAATCATTTATTCATTCATTCATTCATTCATTTGATTTCTATACCGCCTTTCCAAATATGGCTCAGGGTGGTTTACACAGATAAATAATTACATAAATAAGATGGATCCCTGTCCCCAAAGGGCTCACAATCTAAAAAGAAACACAGGATAGACACCAGCAACAGTCACTGGAGGTACTGTGCTGGGGGTGAATAGGGCCAGTTACTCTCCCCCTGCTCAATAAAGAGAATCACCACGTTAAAAGGTGCCTCTTTGCCAAGTTAGCAGGGGTCTGAATTTACACATTCAGCAACCAGTTACTTACAGCAATCACATGTAAAGAAAACTTCCAGCTGGCAGTTAAAGCAATCGCATGTAGAGAAAACTTCCATGCATGTATAACCCAGTGTTTGTCTCTGCATATCGGGGTGTGTGTGTGTTTGTGTGTGTGTGTTCCAAATAATCTCTGGGCTGGTTCAGACTAACATGACCCCTACGGGCCCCCTAACTGTGATAACATTGGGGTCATGTTGAGAACTCACCCACTCCACCACTAAAATGTTTAAATAGGGTTTTGCAGTGTGTGTAGAGGGACGATTCCAATTATCACCCCTTACATGCAATTACAGGACATGCCAAGAATGCTCCAGCACACCCTTTAGTGACATCAGGGCAGGTGCGTTCTCATTGTGACCCCAACATTATCACATGTAGGGGGCCAGTGGGGGGCATGTTCATCTGAACTGGCCCAGCAATACATGTCCCAGTGAGTAGGTATTCAAAAGTATGAACAGGTACTCAAAAGTAAATCCTTCACATTTTAATGGTGCTTACTCTCACAATTCAGTGACCCTAGGATTGCAGCCCCAATCTATAAATTATAAATTAATCTGGAAAACAGGAATGTGATGATTGGCATCAGACCTTGGGTGCACCAATGCCCCACTGATGGAGATTTCATCCATTAATGGTGGAAGGGATGTGCTCATGAAAAGGGAACCTTGTGTATGCAGAATGTTCCTTCTGTTCACAGAAGAACCTTTCACCAATGGAATAAAACTACACTGAAGACCTGGGTGCTAAACAATTTTATTTATTAATATAATTTCTGTCAATAAATATACTCACTGGTATCAAAGCCCAATTTATTGATATAAATAAATTTATACATTATTTATACACTTATACCTTATGAGTGCCAGCTACACTCACACTTACAACTGCAAAAGCAAGGGGGAAGTCCCACCCCATGCTCCCCCTCACCCGCTCTAACTGGCCCATTCATGATTACAGTCCCATTTCTCTGAAGGGAAAGGTGCTGTATGCATGATGGCTGGCACTTCCATGAGCTGGAACCTGGATTGCCCAAGCCTGCAGCTCATGGAAGTGCTGGCTATCTGACTTGCCGTAATGGGGTAAACAGAGTCATAAATGTAGTCGTACGTATGAGCACAGCTGGTGCAGTTCTAAGGGTGCACCCAACTAGCGCTTATAACATATGAATAGGGCTAAAGATAGCTTAAAAACAAGTATAAACAAAAACAGGCAACATATAAAAGCCTTCTACAGGAATACAATTTTTAAGAAATGCAACATTAGTGGCACTTTTCCTAAAAGGCCTTCTTGAACATAAATGTTTTCACTACAGCTGCTGCCAGATTAAAGAACTCTCTGTTGATAAATTATATGCATTTTGTCAATTGGTTAATTGATTAAATCTACATAAATTAGAATGTGAAGAAAAACAATGTTTGTGAAGAAACTAAAGCATAAATGTGTTATATGCACACACGTTTCACAGCAGGCAGCATCTTAGAAGAGGAATCTTCTGAATATCACACAACTGAGGTACACCATTTCTTGTGCCGTTTGCATATCCACTTGGGTGATATAGATAGCAGAATACCTCTTCTAAGGCATGGCACCTACAGATTTTACTTATTTATTTAGTTCATTTATATACTGCCCCATACAAAAATGTCCCTGGGTGGTTCACAATATAAAATACATTCTTACTTGTATTAAGAATGATTTTTTTTACCCACTACTTAGATAATTGGGGTTAACGTAAGTTATTTAATTATTCTTTCTATCTGTCTATCTATCTATCTATCTATCTATCTATCTATCTATCTATCTATCTATCTATCTATCTATCAAATTTGTACACCGCCCCAAACTTTCATCTCTGAGCGGTTGACAATAGCATAAAACAAGTTTAAAACATTTACAAAAACTTAAAACAATTTAACAATTTAAAAATAAACCAGAGATTAAAACCGAAAACATTCAGGAAGCTGAGAAAGCTTGGGTGAAAAGATGGGTTTTCAGGTGTTTTTTTGAAAATTGTGGATCCTTTCTCAGCAGGGAGCACATTCCACAATCTCTGGGCAGTGTCTGAGAAGGCCCATCTCTGTGTAGCCACCAAACGTGTTGGCAGTAACTGGAGATGGACCTCCTCATATGACCTCAATGGGCAGTGGGGCTCATAGTGAAGAAGATGCTCTCTGAAATACCCAGGGTCTATGCCGTTTATTAATCAAAAGGTTTTTAATTGATTGATCTAATAGATTAATTGACTACGTCTTGTGGGCCTAGTTTTACTTGAGAGTGAAAAGCATGCAGTTAGAGGAGCAGTCTGACCTCTTGAAGGAGGGAATTTCAGAGGACAGGCAACAACCTGGTAAAGCCCCTGTGTGACCTAATAGTTATTACCTGAATAAATGAAGGGATATAGAAAAGTAAACCTCAGTAAACCAGGGATAATTAGGGGTGACCTAAGTAAACTGGGGATAATTGACCTCAGTAAACGGGAAAATTATGAGTGCCCCAAAGATATGCTGGACTCAGGCCATTTAAAGCTTCAAACATAAGTATCAGCACTTAGCATCAGCAGATCCAGATAAGAATCAGCAGATCCAGAAAGGTATAGGAAACCCGTGTAGTTGCTTCAAACTGGTGTTGCATGTTCTTTGAGGCCCATGTCTGTCAATTATTCTTATCAAAAATAACTATATACTGCTTTTCAACCCCCCAAAAATAGTCTCACAGCACTGTACACAGAGAAAAGTCAGAGCATATGGCTCTGTCTCAAAAGGGCTCACAATCTAAGAAAGAGAGAGAGAGAGAGAGAGAGAGAGAGAGAGAGAGAGAGAACTCCACAGTCACAGCCACAAAAGATGCTATGCTGGGCTGAACTGGGACAACAGCTCTGAATATAAGAAAGTAAAGTAAAGTTGTGCCGTCAAGTCAATGTCAACTCCTGGTGACCACAGAGTCATGTGGTATTCTTTGGTAGAATACAGGATTGGTTTACCATTCCCATCTCCCGTGCAGTATGAGATGATGCCTTTCAGCATCTTCCTATATCGCTGCTGTCCGATATCAGTGTTTCCTATAGTCTGGGAAAGATTCCAGCGGGGATTAGAACCAGCAACCTTTTACTCCCTAGGCAAGTTACTTCCCTGGAGCCACTACTTTTCAAAGGCACTTCTTGCCCAGTTAACAGGGCAGGCCACTGCATTCTGTCACAGTCAGCTGATGCTTCCAAACAGAGCCCAACATAAAGCAGATTACAGGAAGTTAATTATAAACAGGAGGTTACTGATGCTTCCCTGGTTGTTCATGCACAAAGAAACTAATGTCAGTTTCAGCATATATCTCTTGTCAATCCTTCCTTGGTTCCTCATGGAAGCAGACATGAAACATTTGGTGGATAGTGTTGCATTGAAGGTAATCTTATTGCATATGTTGTGGTGAGGAGGAGGAGGAGGAGGAGATGATAATGGCAAGGCATTAATTTTTCATATATTTTAATTTAGTTCTTTTTGTAAATGTAAGTCTGAGCACACAGTTTTCAATGAGCTTGTTAGCTTTCTACTTGCGCTTCCAGGATACAACATGTAGAATGCCATGAATGACATCAGCGTGCACTCAGAGGAAGTCCTGTGGCCTGTTGTCTCCTGTGCCTGAATGACTGGTAGAACTGGATTTTGAGGCTGCCAATTTGTGTTAAAACAAATTGAGGAGAAACCACCTACACATCAGCCAAAATATGAGTTTGGAACTCCCTCTTTCCATGTGATACGTCATGTACCATCTGCTTTTCATTTCTAAACAGGTGAAGGACCAAACCATCTCCTGTCTCTTTTTTCTTGCTGCCAACTATGTAAAATGCATCTCCATTTAATTCTTAAGTGCATAATCACTTCTGAGAGCCAGTTCTAGCTAGGGATATTCAGAACCCTCCTGAGAAATGTCACTTGTCTTTCAAAAACTCATTTGGCTTTGCCTGAAAAATCTCAAAGGCTTCTTATTAGAGGAAGCCTGAAATTCAGTTTGAATCCCACTTTTTCAACATTTCAGTGCCAGCCCTAGAATAAAGAATAGAAGCTAGCAACCCACAGTTAATCTATCTTTAGGAAAAATAACATCCTCCAACTAGGAACATGTGGCTGGCTAACAGAATAATCACCTTCAATTTACTTGCTTGTGCATACTTCAAAAGCCAGAATCATGCCCTGGAATTGGATTCACCTACTTCCTAGATTCCCCTCCCGCTCACATAAAAGGTCACTGCATAAAAAGAGTGTCCATGAGCATATGCAAAGTGCTATTCTCATCACCGAGTTATCATTACTGGTCTCCTCACAGCTGAGGTTAGACACCAACAGTGTTTCCAGTTCAGAGGAGGACTAAGCTTACATGCAGAGTCTTGACTCCTTGCTAGAGGTGGAACCAACATTTCTCCAAACTGAAATCTGAAAGGTTCACAGTGTATTTTCTGTCCAAAAGGCTTTTGAGAGATCTGTACCTAGATTCACTTTTAAACTGAACAAAGGTACAGCCATTCACACAAAATTGTGTGGGCCTGTGTGTGTGCGCAGACCTCTGAACGTAGGTTCCAAAAAGAAACATTGGAGAATTTTTCAGGCTATTTCAAAACATCCCATTTGCCAATGAAGCACTGCAGTCAGGGAGTGTGGAGGATGCTGCATTTAAAAATCTCAGTGTAAAGTATTTCTTGTATTTAATCATTGTGCTTCTTCTTTGCTGGAAAGTCCTTCCTTTGATTAATTTGTTCCTTTTCTTCTTAGGGCTGACAAACAACTATAATTATGTTAACCAATTTGCTTGCAAAGGAAAGGGTTTTTTATTTAGGCCTGTGAAGTTAGTTGAAAGTCTTAAAACATGAAATTTATATCAAGTTCAAAATAGGTGAATTACTCTCCAAATAAGTGTTGGCAGCTCTTTATCTTTTCCTTGTTTTCCATATTTAATTCCACCGCTGAACACTGGAATATGCATCATTCCCCCCACACACACTCTGGCTCACACTGAGTGAAGTGTTTTGAATTAATTATGCTAAATTATTAATAGCTCACGATGTGAAAACATTACAGGATTTGAGTAATGCTTTATAAGGCAGCATATGATTATTTTGTGGTTTTCATCCTCTGGAATACTCATCCACTTGAAAGGAAAAACTTACGACTACACTTTACAAGCATTAAATTAAATTTCTTCTGAGAATTAACAATGTACATGAAAAGATCCAAGTGTATGAAATTTTAAGTGTGAGTTTTCAAAGGTAACCATTTCCAAGGTTTGAGTTTTCAAAGGTTACCATAACCAAAGGTAACCATCAGTCTCCATTTCGAGGTTGCATGTCATCATCAACCACAGGGACTAGAAACTTACTGCAAACAGCACATTGCCTACACATTGAGGCTGTTGTCATGAGCAGCCAAGACCAGGCTAGGGCAGCTGTGCCTGGGCTTGGCTGCCTGGCGGCACCTCTGTGACAAACCCACCTAGGGAGCCCGCCTCTTAAACAAGGTTAAGGAAGCAAGCACTCCCTTAACTCTATTTACCTGACCCTATGTCAATGTTAGCTGCTTTTAGTTGGCACTGAAACACTGATGGGCGCCTGGCCTGCCATTCACTGGGGGGGATCCCAACATTGCACCACACTGCACACCAGATTTGTGGGATTTCTGGGGGCCGGGATGATGCATCCTGATCCCCCATACCTCCATGCTGCCAGGGCCAGGTTTGTGCTGAGGAACAGGAAGAGTTGGTAGGGAATGGGGGAATGGGCCAGGACAAGGACTCCAGGGTTTGCAGTTGCAGGCTTCCTTCTTGGGAGAAGCTTGAGGCCTACTTGCACCTCAAACATTCACATATCTGCCATCTTGCATCAGGGTGGATAACTACACCCTTGAGGTGTCCCTGTGTGTCCCTACACCTGTAAAAAAATTTGGTTCAGATCAGTTAGGTGGTTCATAAGTTAGCCCAATTGCACTTCAAGTGTTCACATGTCCGCCATCTTGAACTGGGGTGGATGACATCATCACAAACCACACTGTTGAGGTGTTCCTGTGTGTCACTCACTACAACTGTACTAAATTTGGTTCACATTTATTTATTTATTTATTATTTTATTTGGTGCATTCTTATACCACCCTATACAAAAGGTCCTTGGGTGTTTCACAGTTAGACAGTCCACAAGTTAGCCTACTTGTGCATCAAACATGTACACATCCACCATCTTGAATTGGGGTGGATGGCATCATCACAAACTAAGCTGTTGAGTTGTCCCTATGTGTCCCTACAGCTGTACACAATTTGGTTCATATTGGTCCAGGCATTTGGTTCATATTGGTCCAGGGGAGACATGCACACATGGATACATGGACACACACACACAGAGAATGCCGGGTGATCTCATTAGTGTACTGGAAAGTAGGCTAAAAATGCCCTAGTACAAGAGATGAATTTCGATATCACTCGCAGAAATGTGAGATGCCTTTGGGATGGTGGAAATAGTAAAGCAAGCAGCATGCTGTTCCCCAAAACCATCAGTATAGTGCCTATCACCTCCACCATCAGCTCTACCATCACCTCCAATGTTGGGTGGCAAGAGGGGGTCCTTTAAAATAGGAGCTCTTCAAAATAGCCTGAGGGCGCAATACCGGGCGAGTCCATTGTTCTGTGGATGGAGAGATACTTAGACAAAAGGTCTGCACAATGTCCAGGCTGTGTGCTCTCTTAGACATTTCTCTTAAAACAAAAGGCTGAGCGGCTGTCCTCCCAAGGGAGGCAATTTAGAGTGGGAAGGAGGGCACTGATGTTCAGCACTTGACTGAATCTCCGACTCTTATCTGTTCTTGGTTCCTTGGCTTATCTGGTGTTCCCTAGTTAAGAGAGAGAGACTGCATTCTCCCTGCTGACTTGGCCCCTGCTAACTTGGCAAAGAGGCACCTTTTAATGTGGTGATTCTCTTTATTTAGCAGGGGGAGAGTAACTGGCCCTATCCACTCCAGCACAGTACCTCCAGTGACTGTTGCTGGTATCTATCTTAAGTTTCTTTTTAGATTGTGAGCCCTTTGGGGACAGGGTTCCATCTTATTTGTCATTTCTCTGTGTAAATCACCCTGAGCCATTTTTGGAAGGGCGGTATAGAAATCAAATTATTATTATTATTATTATTATTAATAATCTCAACCAGCTGCTGATTGACAAAATGATTTTAGAAAACTGCAAGAGAAGAAAAACAAATCTAAGTGTTGCATGGATTGACTACAAGAAAGCCTTCGATTCATTGCCTCACACATGGATACTAAAATGTTTAGAAACAACTGGTGTCAGCAACAACATTCAGATATTTATTAAAAAAGCAATGAGCATGTGGAGTACACAGTTAACAATCAATGGCGAGGCACTTGGACAGGTTAGCATTAGAAGAGACATTTTCCAAGGGGACTCACTATCCCCTCTGTTGTTTGTAATCGTCATGACCCCACTTTCACAAATACTAAACAAAACAAACCTCAGATACCAAACATCTAAAACATCCAGTAAAATCAACCATCTGCTGCACATGGACAATCTGAAGTTGTATGGAAAGTCCCAGTCAGAAATTGAATCACTGCTAAACACTGTCCGTATATTCAGTAGCGATATAGCAATGGAGTTTGGACTAGACAAGTGTGCTGCATTAATAATGAACAGAGGGAAAATAACAAAAACAGAAGGAATAGAACTGCCCAATGGAAGCAACATCAAGAACCTGGAAGAGAAAGAACCTTACAAATACTTGGGCATTCTCCAGGCTGATAACATCGCACACACTGAAGTTAAAAGAAAAATTGGAAGTGAATACATCAGGAGAGTTAGAAAAATCCGAAAGTCCAAACGCAATGGCGGGAACATAATACAAACCATAAACACCTGGGCTATACCTGTTATTAGATACACTGCAGGGATAATAGACTGGACCCAGGCAGAGCTAGAGACGCTAGATCGTAAGACCAGGAAAATCATGACCATCAATCATGCTCTGCACCCCCGCAGTGATGTAGATAGGCTCTACCTCCCTCGCAGCTCAGGTGGAAGAGGAATGCTGCAAGTCCATCAAACAGTAGAGGAGGAGAAAAGAGGCCTTGAAGAATATATAAGGGACAGTGAAGAAGATGCACTTCAAATGGTCAAGAACGCGAAACTATTCAACACCAATGAAACAAAACAGGCCTACAAGAAAGAACAAGTCAAGAACCGAGCAGAAAAATGGAGAAATAAGCCCCTGCATGGTCAATATTTGCACAATATAAGTGGAAAATCAGACATCACCAAGACCTGGCAATGGCTTAAGAATGGCAACTTGAAGAAAGAAACAGAGGGTTTAATACTGGCTGCACAAGAACAGGCACTAAGAACAAATGCAATAAGAGCAAAAGTAGAAAAATCAACAACAAACAGCAAGTGCCGCCTTTGTAAAGAAGCAGATGAAACAGTGGACCACCTGATCACCTGTTGTAAGAAGATCGCACAGACTGACTACAAACAAAGGCATGACAAGGTAGCAGGGATGTTACACTGGAACATCTGCAAAAAATACAAGCTACCTGTAGCCAAGAATTGGTGGGATCATCAAATTGAAAAAGTTGAAGAAAATGAAGATGTAAAAATATTATGGGACTTCCGACTACAAACAGACAAACATCTGCCACACAATACACCAGATATCACTGTAGTCGAGAAAAAAGAAAAGCAATTCAAAATAATCGACATAGCAATACCAGGGGATAGCGGAATAGAAGAAAAAGAAACAGAAAAAACCACCAAATACAAAGATCTACAAACTGAAACTGAAAGGCTGTGGCAGAAGAAGACCAAAATAATCCCAGTGGTAATTGGCGCCCTGGGTGCAGTTCCAAAAGACCTTGAAGAGCACCTCAACACCATAGGGGCCACAGAAATCACCATCAGCCAATTACAAAAAGCAGCTTTACTGGGAACCGCCTATATTCTGCGACGATATCTATAACCATCGACAATAAAATTCTGGCATCCCAGGTCCTTGGGAAGGACTTGATATCTGGATAAAATTAACCAGTCAATAACACCTGTCTGACTGTGTAAACAAGAAATAATAATAATAATAATAATAATAATAATAATAATAATCTCAGTACTTTGACACTTGGTCTATTCTGGCACCTCCTGTGCATGCTCAGGGGGCAATGGCTATCTGAGTGGCTTTTCCTAGTTCCCTACAATCGCACTAATGACCTGAGGACTCTTAAGAAAAGTCTGGCCAGAATGACCCATTTCCTCAAATCAGAGGAATACACTCAGGTAAAGGCTTCCTCCTTACTACGAACAGTGATACAGCCAAGATTCAATCTAGGGATACACTGGGAAGCAATGGGGAGCAGGTGGGCATGGCAACAACCCCACCAACTGCCTGGGACCCCTCCCAACTTTGCCAGTCTGCTGGTGCCCTGTTCCACTGCAGCAGATGAAGTAGAGGCACCATATCCTGAGAATACCCTGATATAGCATCACTCTGAACGTAAACCGAGACAGGGAAACAGCAGAGAGAAATTGCAATAAACCATGCTGGGAAATGGGTCTTAACTGAGGGTGCCAAAGTACTCACTGTAGGTGACATAACTGCAGCTGGTTTATTTTTATCCCTTTTGTTTAATTAATCTGGTTGCTAGTCACTCAATGACAGCAGGGTTTTGTTGACACTCTGTTAACAAAGGGTTTTAACTGGGATGGTTTTATTAGCTTGTTTACTTCAGAACGGCTTGCCATCTTTGATTAAACTCCATGTGGATTTATAACTATGTTCTCCCCATGCTTCCATGACCTTTAAGGCACAGCTGATAAAAATCAAAGGTCACAGATTCCACAAGTACTGGGTTCTAACAATAATGTCAGGCAGTTTCCCTGCAAAGAGAGGCTGCCTCCCCTTTTATATCTCTTTCCCTCCCTTCTGCTTCTTCTTCCTGCTGTTCAGGCTAGGATGAAAATTAACATGAATAAAATTAATGGTTTAATTCTGCAGGAGAAAGAAGAGGGCTTGCAGAGCTTCGCTAGGGAAAAGGGCTTTTGTCTTTGTTGATGACCTAAACATGCCTGCCAAGGAGAAAGAATGAGCCCAGCCTCCCATTGAACTGCCACAGCAATGGATTGACCATGGCTACAGGTTTGACAGGTGCAATAAATATTAATTAGTGTGCTTGTCTACAGAGAAGGAATGGTATACACTGTTTCTGTGAAGCGTTAAATTGTAGTGTTAGTCTTTATAATTCTTCATCTTCTCCGTCACAACAGGAAAACATTTTGAGTTACACGATTCCCTGTATAGGAAAAGGAATAAAGGTTTATACGGTGTAGTGAATTACAGCAATATAAAGGCAAGCCTGAAGCAGCAAGTGAGACAACATACAGTTGTGTGTTTATTGAGAAAACACAGCAATATTTAAACCGGGCGGAGGGGGGCAGTTTCAAACTGACTGTAAGCTCCCAGTTGTTAAGAACTGAAATGAAAACCTTGGTCTTTGGGGGAAAGAGTTTGGTCAAATGAAAATCCTGCTGAAAATATGTTTCTAGTGTTTAGTCAGGGCTTTGAGTCATGAAATATACTGAGGATACGCATTTGTGCTATATAACTTGGCTAAATTTTGTTTGCTTGCTGAGAGTTTGGGACCTTAAGAGCAAGCCTGGTGATATCAATTAATGCTGTAAAACCTGGTTTGGAGCAGCAGAGGCAAAGAACAGAACATCCATGCAAGCTCCATTGTAAGTGCAAACACCCCCCCAATAAAAAGTATAGACTGAAGTTCTTTTGTTACCTTATCTGGTATTTTTGCCTCAAATCTGAGCAAAGAAACTACAACTTATCAAGGCAATGAAGATTCATTAACCGCTGGTGTTTTCTTCATCTTTTACTGCAAAGGTTAATAATTAAAAATTCCCTGCAGAACTCATTTGATAGAAGATTGTTAGACTTAGTTATGTGCTGATTATCTTTGTTCTTTCAAGGAAGATATGTATTAAGATACATTGCAGTTCTGTTTTGTGTGCTGTTTGGATTCCCTGAAATAGTATGCAGTAAATGAGGCCGGATCTTATCACTGATTTTACATCCTGGGCATAGATGGTAGGGTAAATAGCAGGTGTACATTCCACCACATTACAAGAGATGCTTGAATTCATTCCCACAAGATTGGCACTAAGTACTAGTTTAGATGGTTTTTAAGAAAGGTCAGACAAATTAATACCGGATAGCCCTATTGGTGGCATTGGCTACTATATAGAATCTTTAAATTGAACTTTCATATTTAAAACTGTGTCTCTTATGCAGAGCATAAGCAAAAGGAAAAAGTTGCTGCCTTTATGTTCTGCATGTAAGCTTCCCAGAAACATCTTGCTATCACTACTGGAAACAGGATGCTCAACTAAATTGATGCTTGATCTGGTCCAGTAGGGCTTTCTTTATGTCCCCTTGACAGACAGAAGGCATTATAAAGGCCCAGAGTTGGCCATAAAGTTCTTCTGCAAAATGGACTAATTCAGCACCTGTCTAGGTAGAAGAAACTTACTTTTCTCTCATGAGTACTTATATCTGTTTTGCTGTAGGATATAAATCACAATACTGTGAATGCCAAATCATTTGGCTCTTACGAACATGATATGAGTAATGGTGTGGCAATTCCACCCACCCATCCTTGGGGAAACTGCAGAAGGAGGGTTGCTAAGCCTGGGTAGTGGCTGGCTGGTTTCTTGTGTACATAAGTCAGTGTATTTCCCAATAATGGACTAGCATTTCTAGCTCAAAAATTTGGGTCCAGCTTTCAGTACAGCAGTATTGCTACTTTAGTACTTTATGAAAACAAAACCTTAATGTTTAAAATTAGCATGTGCACAACTGAGTAGGTGTATCAATTGCTTTTGAAATATTCTCCTTAGTGAAACTTTCTTTCACAACTGAATGATGAATATGATATTAAGCAAACAACTCCATCCATTTCTATATGTTATATAAATCCTTTCAAAAATTGGAAGTAGTTGAAGAATCAGGTGAGGTTTTCCTGTTGTTTAGTACAAGTTATATGAGATTGCTTTGTAATTACTTAATTGATTAGCTAAGAACACTTGCCACCCTGATATTTGTCTGATAAGCTTTTGTTTAGTCATTTAGTTCGCTAAATCAGTTACGATTTAGGTTATTAGTTTATTGCATAAACAGTAGACTCTGTGGAGACTATGCAATGGAAAAATAGTAACATATTATCTGAAAGGTGATAAAGCTGATGTTCTCTTTGAGAGAACAATAGGAGGTGGGGAGGCAAGGAGAGACCTACCTTCCCCCCCTCCCCTCAAGATATGGACTCCTGATTAGTCAGGTCTGAGTTTTGCTTTGTTATATCTGGTGCTGGGCAATAGTAACAGGGTGGAATGCATCAAATGTCCTGCTGCTTATCAATCTCCCTGTCAATCTATCAGTCTCCCTAAGCTGGTGAAGGTGATCTCAGACATGGTGCTTTGAACCCTCAGGCTAGTAGTTACATGCCAAGCTTGTCTTGTGCAGCTAACTTCATCACTGCCATGACAGCCATGGGACTATTCCAATATGCCAACAGCCCAATACATGTGGCAGATGAAAAACATCCTGTCCTCTAAACTGGGGGATGGTGATCTACACTGAAGGGGGCTGTTGATTCACTTACCATTGTCAAATCATTTCCAGGTCAGATTTAGGTTGTCAATAATTATTCCCTTTCAAGAGAAGCAGTGGGCCCATGAGAATAATCCACCCCAGAGGATGATGGGTTCTAATGGATACCTGAGAGCCCTCGAGGAGTTTCTATTCAACATGGCTGGCATTCCAGTTGAAGCCCTTGTTGCTTTATAGGATATGGATATGACTTGGCCAGTTGACATGTTTTCTCCCCAGCACCCTCCCCCATTGACAAGAGCCATCCCACCCCTTGGTTTTCTGAGGCGCTGGACACATGACCAAAATAGCTGTGGGGAAGGAGGGTGAGGGTGAAGGCAGGGACGGACCTACCTTCCCCCAGGTGTAAGTTCATGTCCTCTTTGGCGTATGCCCACATGATCCATGCTGCTCCATGGAGTGCAGATCACTGGAGGCCAGGACTCATCACCCCAGCCTCCAGGAATCCCACAATGCACTGCACAAAGTGCATTGGGGGATTCTCCCAGAAGTCAGGCACACTATGCACCCAACTCTGTGGATGCTCGGGCTGCATGCAGCTCAGTGACCCTGGTGCCAAGGTTTAGGGCATGCTTGCACCATTAATCCTGGCTAAAATCCAGGCTTCAAAGTCAGGTTGGGAGCACTGGGTGGGAGCACTGGGATCGATCCTGGCACTCCACACGAGCAGCCTAGGCTGAGCTGCCCTAGCCTGGGTTAGGCTGCTCATGAGGACAGCCTTAGAGAGATGACTATAAGACAGGTGGGGGGAAACTTACCATGTGACCAAATATATATATATATATATACTCATGACTGACTTACTCTGTACTGGTGATAGCAGCAAAGAAATCTCCCTTTACTGTTACCATTATGTCTCCAGAATGCTGTCCAGCTGAGCTGCTTTAAGTGGTCACAAGCCTCCTCCAGATGAGCCCCAACAGTGATACTGTGGAACCCTTGGTTGCCCACTGTGACATATTTGCAAAGCACCTTATTATGGATAAAATTGTTCCTATTCATCAGCACCTTGAATCAACAAATTTTGCAGCGCAGTCAAAAGAGGTTCCCAGTGCACCATCCAGTATACTTTGGTTGGATGATTTTCAGTTGAGATCACTCCAGTTATCTTTATCTGACATTTTCAGGGTAGTCACTAAGGAGAGGGCCTTTTCAGTCATGGGCCCCCTGTCTCTGGAATTCCTTCCCCAGTGAGGGTTGCCTGGTGTCAACTAACTGCTTTTGATGGCAGGCAAAGATGTTTTTATTTACCAGGGCCTTTCAGTGATACTGTTTTTCTCCAGCCATTGGAAATTTAAGTGATGTTGATGCTTTGTTTCTAGAATTCTGTAATGTTGTACCCTTATTGTATTTATTTCTTTTCCCTTTGTACATTGCCCTGTCAGAATTGCCTGAAAGGCTACCTCTTAAAGAAACCAATAAGCCATGCAGTGATAAAAAGTCTGGCAATATATCTACAGGTGGAAGCAGCAAAGTTAATGCTTGTAGCCAAGATATTCTAGCTTTCCAAGATCACTGAACCCTTAAGCCCTCTTTGGGTGATATGAAACCCAGTTATGTTGTATAATATACTTGCCCACATTGGCCCAACATTCCATGCAGGAGGCAGTGGCAGGTTAAAAAACCAACAACTTTGAATAAGACGGCATAATAGCAATGAAATATGCATCCTTCCAAGGAACACAAGCTTTTTTCCTAGACCTCTTTAATGAGCAGGTAAAAAAAGATGTTAAAAGTAGCAAACATTTTGATGTCACACATCATCTTCAGTGCTATACAGTAGTGGCTGAAACATGCTCTTAAAATACAATAACTCAACATCATGACTCAGCAAAACTGATAGTAATTAGCCAGTGCTGTTACAGTGTCAACCGGTCCTGTTACAAAACCCTCATAAGCGGAGGGAGAGAGCTTTTGATCTATGTACCGCTCACAAAAACAGAACTAATTGGATGAGGTTTGGAAAGGTTGGTTATTATTTGATTGTATACGATTTGGTAATGTCATAACATTATTAGTTGTGTTAAACTTGTTACACTTTTTAAGTATTGTTACACTTTTTGGTCACACTTTTATGGGAGGAGAGTTGGTCTTGTGGTACCAAGCATGACTTGTCCCTTTTGTTAAGCAGGGTCTACCCTGGTTGCATATGAATGGGAGACTACATGTGAGCACTGTAAGATATTCCTCCTAGGGGATGGAGCTCCAAGTTCCCTCACAGGCATCTCCAATGGCTGAGAGAGACTCCTGCCTACAGCCTTGGAAAAGCAGCTGCCAATCTGTGGACAATACTAAGCTAGATGGACCAATGGTCTGACTCAGTATATGGCAACTTCTTACATTCCTAAGTAAAGTTTTTCTTTTGTACTTGTGGTCTCCCTTATTTAATCTGCTACACTGTATTACAGTTGTGTCCCCAGGAAATGTAAGTATGCTAGCTAGCCACACATGCTGGCAACTTCATGGCCATTCCTTAGGAACATAGGAAACTGCCTTATACTGAGTCAGACCATTGGTCCATCTAGCTCAGTATTTTCTGCACTGACTAGCAGCAGCTCTCCAAGGATTCATGCAGAAGCCCTGAACCATCATTAGCAATAGCAATAGCAATAGCACTTACATTTATATACCGCTCTATAGCCGAAGCTCTCTAAGCGGTTTACAATGATTTAGCATATTGCCCCCAACATTCTGGGTACTCATTTTACCGACCTCGGAAGGATGGAAGGCTGAGTCAACCTTGAGCCCCTGGTCAGGATCAAACTTGTAACCTTCTGGTTACAGGGCGGCAGTTTTACCACTGCGCCACCAGGGGCTCTTTACCACTGCGCCACCAATATAGAACTGATTTTATTAATTAATATGAATGCAACTAATGGAAGGCCTGAAAGGTCGGGGTAATTTGGCTGAGGTATATAAGATGGAAGCCTGGTTTGTTGAAGATTCCTTTTAGGACCTTTTGGCTTTTGTTTGACAAATAGTTTTTCAGGATGAAGGGAAACTTCTTTGAGAGGCTCTCTCTCTCTCTCCACCTTTCCCCGCTCTAACTTCTGACACTTCTAGAGACCCTTCAGCTTGAAAATTTGTAGGTATCAAAATTGATTTCTTTGTATTTTGACTGTGAATTCTCTTTAGCACTGTCTTTTGCTGGGAACAAATGGTGCTTCCAAGTAATCTAGTAGGAAAAGAAAAGGAGTTTGATTTAACTACACAGCTGTATGAAGCTTACCATGTTGTACTGAAAATATTTCTTTCTGTGTTTCTTTGCCATGCATTTATATAAGTTCCTGGGTTTAATTTATCTTAAAACACTTAATGCCCAAATAATCCACTTTAATTCATTTCATTAAAACCAGCGAGTCAGTATTGTGTGAACCAGTGTGTCCCCCCGCCCCCAAGCCACATGTCCTCCCACTGGGGCAAATAAAAGACCTGATTTCCCAGAAGTGGCCACAGACCACCTTACTACCTTAGGGCATGGCTTGCCAGCATGCGTCCCTGTCCCCTTCCCCTGGATACATCATATCTGGGTTTCATAACATTTGAATGGGGCTTCTGTGATAATGAGAGTCATGCTGACTGGCATAAGACTTGGCATATCAGGCAAATGCAGACATTTTCAAAAGGACTGTCAAAAAGGAGCTATTGCAACTGCAGTTACTGAGATCAGGAGTCCTTCCCTTGATATATGACGCATTATCTAGAACAATATTCAGCAGCGAAATGACTTTTTCAGAAAGTCAGCTTGGCCCCCCTGGAATTTGTATTGGCTTGTAGAGCCTGATATTATATTTGCTTGAATCTATAATGCCAGCATCTTTGCTGGTCTATGACCGTAATAAACTAAACTACTACAACTAATGCCAGCATCGTTTAATGTCATTTTTGTGATTGCCGTAACCTCAATGCAAAGAATATTCCTGTTGGGACCTAGATAAACAAATGCGTACTTGAAGCAAATAATAATAATAATTCAAATGAGAATTTCATAATGCCAAGTGGTTATCACTTTCTTTTGGCTCCTTGAATACTGTTTATAACAAGGAGAGATCCAGCTACACTCCTCCAGTCCACACTATTCACTAGTAACCCCAAACACCAGTAAAATTCAAGAATGTGGAATTATACAAAAATTATGTAAATTACACAATTTACAATGAAACCAAAGGATAGCTATGTTAAAAATAGGAAGCGGAGGGTACTTTCATGCAATAGGCCCTGGAGATTTTAATCTTCTATAATCTGCAAAATGTATTTTCCTAGTTCCCTCAATATGAAACAGAGCAAATCGAGTGGGGCTAACTCATATGAAGGATGATTAGTTTTGGCTATGAGGCATGAGAACTTTTAGCTGTTAGGTTTTCCTCCTGCTGTTAGCTGGTTTCTGATTGTTTTCTGTTGCTTTAATGATCACTTTATTGCTGCTACTTTGCTATTGTTTTGACATCATTTTTATATGTTCTCTCAGCCACTTTGAATTTAAGAAAGGTGGGCCAGAAAAGTTTTAAATAAGGAAGTGTTGGAGAAAACACTACTTTTCTAAACTTAGATATGTAAAGCTTGCCAGTAAAAGTGCATATGTGACCCAAAGTTGCTTGAACACATCATATTTCATGTTGGGATCCTCATGCCCTGGCTTTGTTCTTATCAAGGGAAAACCCCTATCTCTTTTGAGCTGGGTACTCTCTATCAAAAACATAGGGGCTATTCCCACGATCGGGGGAAATCGGGCTAGGAAAGCCTAGCCCGATTTTTCCCAATCGTCAGAACCACCGGGCTCCGCTGCGAGCCCAGTGGTTCTGGAGCGAGTAACCCGCTCAAGAACCCCTGCCCCAAAACCAGGTTTGCAGAGCAAGCGCTCTGCAAACCTGTTTTTTTCAATCGTGAGTAGCCGCGGCATGGCTTTGCGCCGCACTAACTCATTAGTAGACCCCTGGAGGGGAGGCAAAAGGCCGCCTCCCAGCTCGTGCAGGGCATACTGGGGCTTCCGGGGGCCGGCTCCCCAGCCCCTGCCGTCTCTGTCTCAGAGCCGGCAATCATGTGGGCGACCGATCCAGCTGCCCAGGGCTCCGTCCCCGCTCGTGAGCGGGGAGAGCGGGCTTAGCCTGCTCTTCCCGCTCACCGTCCCCAAACCCAGTCCATACTCTATGTAGTCTCCCTATTCCGGATGAAGAAGTGCTTTCTAACATATCTTTGAATGAAGTGAAGAAATTAATTCTAGTTTATAGCTAGTCCTTTTCTAATGTTACCTAGCCACATCTAGATGCTACCTAGCCACATCTGCATAAAAGCAGAGAGAAAATCAGCAGGCTGCTTTATTCTGCTGCCCACCCCCCGGTCAGAGCCCCAGTCTTGTCTAAGGTACAGAAAATAACAAACAGATCCCAAGCTGAACTTACAGTTTCCCCATCTAGTTGAGATCTTCCAGCTATACCCTTCCTTGTCCCTGTGAGGTATCCAGACACCAAGCTGTGGTTATTTCCAAAGTCTACAGATACTGGCTAACATCCCGACTAAGTTATTCAATAGTACTACTTACTTTAAAGTAACTCCTTTAGCCAGCATGGTATAGTGGTTAGAATGTTGGACTCGGACCGGGGAGACCCAAGTTCAAATCCCCATTCAGCCATGATGCTTGCTTGGTGACTATGGTCCAATCACTTCTCTCTCAGCCTAACCTACCTCATAGGGTTGTTGTGAGGAGAAGCATAACTATGTACACTGCTCTGGGCTCCTTGGAGGAAGAACAGGATATGGATATGAATGCAAAGATAAATAAATAGATAGAAAATAAAGGATAGCTAAATTTAAATAAGACTTCCTTTAATAAATGTGGTCGGGATCTCAGCTACTATCTCTGCTACCTATCATTACAAATGAAGCTGCCTTATATACTGTAAGAACTCTCTGGGTACAGAAGAGCATGTAATAAAACAGTATTTGTCTAACACTCCCAATGTGTCTCAAGACACATCTTATTTGGGGAATGAGGCAAAAATAAACCAGTTGTCCTAGTAAGAACTAATCAGCCTACTTTCCTTTCACTGTCTCCACAACTGGACTAGATTTGGTTCAGATTGAGGTCCCCAAGTTATATCTCTTGCACCTCAAATGTCCATGCGCTCGCCATCTTGGATTGGGGTGGATGACATCATTACAGACTACACCATTGAGGTGCCCCTGTGTGTCACTCACGGCAACTGTACCAAATTTGGTTCAAATCAGTTAGACAGTCCTCATTAGTGTACTTGCACCTCAAAAGTTCATATGCCCACTACCTTGTATCGGAGTGGATGACATAATCACAAACTACACCATTGGGGCATCCCTATGTGTCCATATAGCTGTAGCAAATTTGGTTCAAATGGGTTAGACAGCCCACAAATTAGCTTGCTTGCACTTCAGATGTTCACGTGACCACCATCTTGGACTGGGGTGGATTACATCATCACAAGCTATGCCCTTGAGGTGTCCATATGTGTCCCTACAGCTGCAGCAATTTTGGTTCAAATTGGTTAAGTGGTTAGCCCACTTGCACCTCAAATGTTTACACATCCATCATCTTGAATAGGTGTGGATGATATCATCACAAACTATGCCATTGAGATGTCTCTATGTGTCCCTACAAGTGTACCCGATTTGGTTCAAATTGGTCCATGCATTGCGAAGTTGATGAGCAGAAGGAACACACATGGACACACACAGAGAATGCCAGGTGATCTCATAAGCCTACTGGAAAGTAGGCTAAAAATGACATCCAAAAGAAACAAACTTCCTACAAGGCTGTAGGGATGTGCACGAACCTGTTCGGAGGCCCTTTTACAGGCCTATGAATAGGTTCGAAAGACCAGCGGTTAGGCCGGTTTGAAGGCGGGGGATACCTCTCAGGGTGGGGGAGGTTCCTCTTATCCTCCCACCATGTTTCCCCCACTGGCACTGCACTTTAAAAGGGTTCATCGGGGTGGCAGCGAACCTCCCTGCTGCCCCATTGCCTCGACGGACTGGAAGTGACTGGAAGTATCCAGCATGAGTGTGCACACTGGATGTGTGCGTGCATGCACACGTCACACTTGCTCATGCGCACATTGGGCATGCGTGTGACATGCACGTGCACATGCCTGACGTGCGCATGTGCGCCAGGTATTCCAGTAACTTCCAGTAACGAGGCAACGGGGCGGGAGGGAGGTACGCTGCTGACCCACCAGACCCTTTTAAAGTGCAGAGATAGCTTTAAAAGAGCACCTTCCCCCACCCTTAAAGGTATCCCCCCCTTGATCCACCCCTCGCCGGTTCCGTGCACAAGGCTGTCCCCATACACTACTTCAGAAAGGTACTTCTTTATAAAGAAAAGTTCATAGCTAATGAGCTGCACCTGGATTATCAGAGACATTCTGTTGTACAATAGATATAGTAGGTTAAGCTCTTCATTTAACCACCTGAGGTGCCAAACAGCCTCATCTTATCATCTAGTGAGCTTCTTTCTGAAGTAGAACTTTATCTTTATCAACAGAAACTTGTTGAATTGCTCAAAAGGACAGATCACTGGCAGTGAATTTGAGTTCCAGCCAAAGTTTAACCAAAGGGGCCCCCTTGTATTACCCTGAGTTGTATTTCTAAGATGTTCATCAATCCTCTTTCTTTAACAGTCTTATCAATGTATAATGGTCCACATGGGCTAGAGCTGCCATATGGAAAAGAAAACCAATCTCCTGCACCTTTAAATGATGCATAGTAGTGGGAAATCCAACAGGTGCAGTATTTCTTTTCCCTGCATGGCAAACTGCACCTCTTTGTGTGTCTTTTAAAGGTACAGGGAGTTTTTCTCACACGGCTTCATGCTGCGGGGTAAATGTTGAGCGAAGCCACTTCGAATCACACTCGCAGCACTGAGGGAAGCAACCCCTACTCTCTGCTCTCAGTTTTGTTTTTACAAGTTCACATGGCAGGCATCCATGTTTTCCTTCTAGCCAATGGGGAGGGGGGGAGAGAGAGAGATTACTAAAGAGCTACATCTGCATTTCAAAGACAGTATCCCTCTTATCACGCTCATGATTCTAGATCAGTGCCTCTCCCTATTTGCTCCAGTGTTTTCAGAAAAAGTAGCTTAAAACCAGCATTTTAAAAACCCAGAAATACCTTGAGATTAGCTAGAATTCGCAAGACAAAGCCCGACTTGTGTGTGGAGTGGGAACAAGGATCTTGAAGCGACTTTGAGGTAAGTTTGGCTGGTGTGTGAAGCACACACTGGGGCTATTCTTACGATCACAAAAATCGGGCTAGGAAAAATTTTTGTGATCGTAAGAACCACCGGGCTCGCAGCTGAGGTTGCCTTGCCCAGGTTCTGGTCACTTGCCCAGGTTTGCGGAGCAAGTGCTCCACAAACCCGGGCTATCTGCTCGTGAGTAGCCACGGCGTGGCTCTGCACCGCAGCTACTCACAAGTAGACCCCCGGCCGGGAGGCTTAAAAGCAGCGCGGCCCCCGAGCTCCCCAGCCCCTGCCAGCTCCGTCTCGGAGCCGGCCATCATGTGGGCAGCCAATCTGGCCGCCCAGGGCTCCCTGCCCACTCGTGAGTGGGGAGAGCGGGCTTAGCCTGCTCTCCCCACTCAGTGCCCTAAACCAGGTCTCACTGATCGTGAGACCCGGTCCACTCTCTCCCAAAGAAGATTTGAGGTAGAAGCCCTGTCTGTAAAGCTCCCAGGAGGCCTGTGTTCTTTCCATATGACAGCCCAACCATGGGCACCTAATGAGGTAAAACACATAATCAGGGCTGCAAATTATCAGTGGGATTAACAAGAACTTTATTTACCTGTATGACAACAATATTATACTGGATCAAACAACTGGCCGATCCAGCTCAGTATTTTCTACACTGATTGGCAGCTGCTCTCAGAGGTTTCAGAGATGGGTCTTTTCCAGCCCTACTTGGAGCTGCCAGGGACAGAACCTAGAACCTTCTGCAACCAAAGCATTCTACAACTAAACCAGAGCCCCACCCAGTCCTAAAGACACTGCATTCATTTCAGTGGCAATTACTCCTGAAACTTGGGTTCACCTTAGAGGTTCTCACATTTGGGTTGCCCTTTTCCCTCTAGCACTTATCTATAAAGGTAAAGTGTGCCGATTTCAATTCCTGGCACCCACAGAGCTCTGTGGTTTTCTTTGGTAGAATACAGGAGGGGTATTCTACCCCATTGCCTCCTCCCGCGCAGTATGAGATGATACCTTTCAGCATCTTCCTATATCTCTGCTGCCCAATATAGTAGCAGCAGGGATTCAAACCAGCAACCTTCTGCTTGTTAGTCAAGCATTTCTCTGCTGTGCCACTTAAGGTGGCTAGCACTTATCTGTAGTTGCCAATTATTCTTATGGAGGGTCTCACATATGAGCTTCCCTTTCCCCTCTAGCACTTATCTACAGTTGCCCATTATCCTTATGGCTGAATGCCTGATTGATTGATTGATTGATTGATTGAGTGCCGTCAAGTCAGTGTCGACTCTTAGCAACCACATAGATAGATTTTCTCCAGGATGATCTGACTTCAACTTGGCCTTTAAGGTCTCTCAGTGGTGCATTCATTGCTCTTATAATCGAGTCCATCCACCTTACTGCTGGTCATCGTTTTCTTCTCTTTCCTTCGACCTTCCCCAGCATTATGGACTTCTCAAGGGAGCTAGGTCTTCGCTTAATGTGTCCGAAGTATGATAGTTTGAGCCTGGTCATTTGTGACTTGAGTGAAAATTCTGGATTGCTTTGTTCTATGATCCATTTGTTTGTTTTCCTGGCTGTCCATGGTATCTTCAAAAGTCTTCTCCAGCACCAAAGTTCAAAAGCGTCAATACTTTTTCTATCTTGTTTCTTCAAAGTCCAGCTTTCGCATTCATAGAGTGTCATGGGGAAAACCACTGTCCGAACGATTCTAATCTTTGTAGGTGTAGACACGTCACTGCATCTAAAGATCCTTTCCAAGGCCTTCATTGCAACCCTACCAAGTACTAGTCAGCAGCTTATTTCTTGACTGCTGAATCCTTTACTGTTGATGGTCGATTCTAAAAGGCAGACGCTATCCACCACTTCAGTGCCTTTATTGTCAATTCTGAGGCTGGTTACTGTACCCATTGTCATTAGTTTAGTCTTCTTTACATTTTGTAAAATTGTAGTCCCATTTTTTCACTGTGCTCCCTGATCTTCATTACTAAAGCTGGCAGATCATCCACATTCTCAGCTATCAGAATGGTGTCATCAGTGTAGTGCAAGTTACTGATGTTTCTTCCTCCAACTTTAAAACCACGCTCATCTTCTCCCAATCGAGCTTTCTCAGTAGATGTTCAGCATATAAATTGAATAAAGAAGAAGAAAGAATAGAGCCTTGTTTTACTCCTTTGCTGTTCTGGAACCACTTTGTTTCACCATGTTCTGTCTGGACTGTGGCTTCCTGCCATGTGTATAGGTTTCTCATGAGAACAATGAGTTGTTCTGGGACACCCATTTTCCTAAGGATATTCCACAACTTGACATGGTCGACACAATAGAAGGCTTTTCTGTAGTCAATAAAGCACATATTGACTTCTTTCTGGTATTCTTTGGCTTTCTCAAGTATCCAGCATGCATCAGCAATGATGTCTCTTGTTCCTTGGCCTTTCTGAAACCAGCTTGAACATCTGGCATATCCCTTTCCACATACAGCTCTAATCTGCGTTGGATGATCCTGAGCATTATTTTGCTAGCATGGGAAATTAAGGATATTGTGCAATGGTTTGCGCAATCTGTTAAGTCTCCTTTCTTTGGTATGAGTATGTAGACTGACCTCTTCCAATCTGTTGGCCAACGTGTTGTTCTCCAAATTTGCTGGCATAGTTTGGTTAGAGCCTTGACTGATTCTTCTTCTGTTGGCTGCCATATTTCTGTAGCTATTCCATCAATTCCTTTAGCCTTCCAACTTGGTAATGACCGGAATGCTGATCTAACTTCAGTTTCCCATACTAGAGGTTCTTGCAAGTAGGGAATATCTTCAAGAGTATCTTGGACGTTGACATCCCTGCTGTACAGATTTTCAGTATGCTCCTTCCATTTCTGTTTGATCTTCTCTGTTGAGTACCATCCGACCTGAGGGGCCCATCATCTGGCACTACATCGATAATCATTTAATTTTGTCTATCCATGTGATTTTCTTGGTAAAATACAGGAGTGGTTTACCATTGCCTTCTCCTGCGCAGCATGAAATGATGCCTTTGTTGTTGTCACAGAAGTGATCATCCACCTCCAGAACCTTCCTATATCACTGCTGCCCAATGCAGGTGCCTACTTGCTTTAGCTGGGCAGCTGGGATGACCTTCGCACTTTGGGTGACCCTACTGGGAGTATACCTCCCAGCGTACTTCGCTCATCCCTCCCAGGAACACCCCCACCCCGCCATGATGAGGCAGTATAGCAGGACTTGGGGGGGGGGGTTGCCTTCTTAGTAGGCTGTAAACCTAGCAGATTCGGTTCACAATTCAGCCAAAACTAAATTCAGCAAACATTTGCTATGCACCAGCAATCACAAGTGTGAACAATATGGTCTACACTTATTGAGAGCCAAGGATATATTCATCAGGTGAACCAAAAGTTAGCATTTTCCAAGGGGTTCTCTCAGACTGAGTGTGCCTCTCTGTTCCTATTATAGATGCATGCTTTAAGCCATGACAACAGTCTTTCTATGAAGCTTTTTAAGAGCACTAATTTCCACAAGGCTTTTAAAAAGTCTGCCTCTGCTGTTACTTTTGGTTTTCTTCTTTGCAACTTATTTTAACATGTAGGTTATGAAAGCTGATGATGTAAGTTGTGTTCATATAGATCAAGGGTTGCCAACTTTGGGTCCGCAGATGTCGAAAAACCCTGGTATAGACGATTTGTTAGTAACAGTACAGAACAGAACTGTCGGGATGCAACAAATAAGGAAGAAGGAGTCACATAAAGTGCTTCCCTAAGGGAACAAAGATGTAAAGTTAGTTCTGAACAAGAGAATAATGTGTGCTGTGAGTCAACATGCTGCCAACATTACACAGGTGAGAACTACATGAGCAAACGAAGAAATGGGATTGCAGTGAGCCTCATCATACCACTGTGTCCACAGTGCATTCATCCTAAAGATCATTAGCACATCTGTTGGATATTTGGATGGTTGTAAAGGAGCAAATTTAAAAATACTTAAGCAGTTGAGCACGTACGCCATATACTACGGAAGGGCTGTGAAATGGAGAGAGACAAAGATGTCAAGGTGCACTCAACGGGACAGAAAGTGCTCACCATTCTGCAAAGTACAGAAATAAACTGGGCTAGTGTCGCTGAAAAGGAACAAACTCTTCCTTTTAAAAAAAGAAAGAAGTCTTGTACTTTGATGGCTACTGGCTACTATAGCCACCAGAATGGTGGCTACTATAGGCCACCTCCAGCCTCAGAGGCATGATGCCTCTAAATACAAGTTGCAGGGAAGTAACAGCAGGAGAGAGGGCATGCCCTCAGCTCCTGCCCGGGGGCTTTCCAGAGGCATCTGGTGGGCAGCTGTGTGAAACAGGATGCTGGACGAGATGGGCCTTGGGCCTGATCCAGTAGGGTTATTCTTATGTTCTTATGATGATCTAAGGCTGGTAAATAATCCCTGTAGACAGAGAGTGCTAGGACTAGCCCGAGACATGCTGTGCCCCATGAGGTGCCACACATTCCTACAGGTGAAACTCAGAAAATTAGAATATCGTGCAAAAGTCCATTAATTTCAGTAATGCAAATTAAAAGGTGAAACTGATATATGAGACAGACGCATTGCATGCAAAGCGAGATAAGTCAAGCCTTAATTTGTTATAATTGTGATGATCATGGCGTACAGCTCATGAAAACCCCAAATCCACAATCTCAGAAAATTAGAATATTACATGGAACCAAGAAGACAAGGATTGAAGAATAGAACAATATCGGACCTCTGAAAAGTATAAGCATGCATATGTATTCAGTACTTGGTTTGGGCCCCTTTTGCAGCAATTACTGCTTCAATGTGGCGTGGCATGGATGCTATCAGCCTGTGGCACTGATGAGATATTATGGAAGACCAGGATGCTTCATTAGCGGCCTTCAGCAATTCTGCATTGTTTGGTCTCATGTCTCTCATCCTTCTCTTGGCAATGCCCCATAGATTCTCTATGGGGTCAGGTCAGGCGAGTTTGCTGGCCAATCAAGCACAGTATACTGTATACTTTTCAGAGGTCCGATATTGTTCTTTTCTTCAATCCTTGTCTTCTTGGTTCCATGTAATATTCTAATTTTCTGAGATTGTGGATTTGGGGTTTTCATGAGCTGTACGCCATGATCATCACAATTATAACAAATTAAGGCTTGACTTATCTCGCTTTGCATGTAATGCGTCTGTCTCATATATCAGTTTCACCTTTTAATTTGCATTACTGAAATTAATGGACTTTTGCACGATATTCTAATTTTCCGAGTTTCACCTGTATATCACCTGCATTGCTGCAAAAGATGCAGCAAAATATTGCAAAGCATGTATGTTTTTAATAAATGCAGATCCCGTAATAATAAAACAACTGGTAAGTTCTCTCAGGGCATGATCAAAATACAAACAGCATAAAAGCTCAGCACCACCACTACCACACAGCAGGAAAAGGGCAGCAGCTAAACATATAACAGATAAAACCATCACTAGCAGTTTCATCGCTTTTAAAAGCCTGCGAGGATTTTTTTTTTAAAAAGTCTTCTCCTGGTGCCAGAATGACATCAGAGAGAAGGTAAGAGGAGAGCTTCCCCAGAACAAACAGTCTGTTGATGGGTGCCAGAGACAACAATGGTCTCTCTAGTCACTACCTGTCCCATCTCAGAAGGTGGGGGCACCAATGACTGCAAGGTATGGGAAGACCAATGTCAGGAGATGTGATAAATCCTAAACTGTGTAGAGTTTTAAAGGATGGCACCAGCACTGTGAATAGTGCTCAAAAAAAAGGACTGGAAACCAGCAGAGTTTTTTCAACACTAGGTAGGTAGGATACCAACACCTAGCAGCTTTCTTTACATCCTCTGCAGTTTCCAGACACTCCAAACAGTCTTCCAAGGTAGCCCCATGTGCAATGCATGACAGTAGTCTAATCTGGAGTTTACCTATGTATGGATAACCATGGTCAGGCTCTCTATATCCAGGAGGGCTGCTGAGGGACACGGGTGTTGGCTGGTGAAAAGTGCTTTGTGGAACAGGTGCCACTTAGGCATCCAGTGACAGGACTGGCTCTTTGTCCAATCCCAGCCTGCACACCTAGCCCTTTAGGGGGAGTGGAAAAATTGAAATCCACCTCCTTGCACAGCTGAACCATGCACCAGCAGTACCTCCATCTTGTTTGGATTGTGCTGCTGTTTATTGGCCATTATCCTGTCCATTTCTGAACTAATTTAGAACCGCCATTAACCCACCTGAAAATTGTCGGGTATCATTATTAGGGACTTAGGACAGGGTATGTATGGCTTGCAGAGATAAGATTTGCATCTGATTCCCAAAATGCATCCTCTACAGAAATGCCCTTCACACACACAATTATTTGTTCTTGTTTATACCTTTCTCAATAAATGTCAGTGTCAAAAGCTCAGCTGAAGGTGTGTTGTATTCTCCAAACTCTAATGGGTATTTCATTCCAAACGTTAGAGAGCAATTCCAAGCTATCAGGAGACCACTTCTTGTCATTAGCTCCCACTGAAGAAACATCAACCAACCATCTAAAACTATTAGCAAGCAATAATGGATGGTCTGTCAGCTGTTCTAACTCCCAAATCTATTAGTTTAAAAGTAAGTTGTTTTAATTAATGCTTCTGCCATTAATGTAATGATCCCAAAACAAGACCCTAGCTCAGTGGTACAGCATCTGTTTTACATACAGAAGGTCCCTGTTCCAATCCCTGGCATCTCCAGGCACGATTGGGAAAGACTCCTGCCTGAAATCTTGGAGGAACTACGGCCAGTCAGTGCAGATAAGTCTGAGCTAGATGGACCAATGGCCTGACTCAGTATAAGGCAGCTTGCTGTGTTCTTATGTCCTCGAGTATCATGAGCATTAGTGATATTCTTCCTTCCTGACCTGAGCCACTAGCTATGTTCCTCTTCTTTATCTGCTACACCCACTAGAAGTGATTCTGACCCGCAAGACTCTCTACCAACTGCTTTACACATTACTTTTTAAAGTTTACACCCAAGGTTTCCTGCCTAAAACCTTGGAGAGTCGCTGCCAGTCACTGTTGACAATACTGAGCTAGATGGACCAATGGTCAGACTGGGTATAAGGCAGCTTCCTATGTTTCTAACCATATATTAGGTGTTACAGTAGATCCTTAACTTTGAGCTCTGATGTGGATTAATGGAACATCCCCCCACCCCCCGCCCTGCATTTTGGCCATTTTCTTTCTCCCAGAGGCAGCCATGGCAACATAAAGGATGGGTGCCAGAATGTGATATAAGCAGCAAATGATTATGGCATTCCTGGTCTGGACAGTTTATATGGGTATAACAGCACAATCAGTCTTGCAGTCCAGCCTGTGTCTTCCTTGGCTTCATTTCTCAGTCCAGCAGACTACAAGGAAAATTTCACAGGATTCTCTGGCATGGAAGGGAAGCTCTTAGTATACTATAAAGGTAACGTGTGCCGTCAAGTCGATTTCGACTCCTGGTGCCCACAGAGCCCTTTGGTTTTCTTTTGGTAGAATACGGGGGGGGGGTACCATTGCCTCCTCCCATGCAGTATGAGATGATGCCTTTCAGCATCTTCCTATATCGCTGCTGCCCGATATAGTACCAGCGGGGATTCAAATCAGCAACCTTCTGCTTGTTAGTCAAGCATTTTCCGCTGCCTCACTTAATACTGGAACCTAAAGTGCAACACTGACTCATACTTTGATTTAACTTGTGACACTCCTACCAGACTTTGACTACCACTTACAGAAGATAGTTGTGTTGTGTCCCAGGCATATGGGTTTCAGTCATTGAACCTGAAGGTTTATGAGACTAGATTGTGGCCCTCATCTGGGAAGAAATGGGAAATATTTTCACAGTGTGTTATAAATGGTGGAGGCACCGTGAATATCTAGTGACACAATTCTGAAATTTCATGAATGACCCCAAGTAGACAATTTTTCTGTAGTGCAAGCAGAGGTATAAAAGTTGCTTTTCCCAACTCATCAGCAGTCACATGGTCCCAGAGAATGGTCTAAGACAGGGTTTCTTAACCTTGGGCCCCCAGATGTTGTTGGACTACAACTCCCATCATCCTCAGACACAAAGGCCAAGTCTGGGGATGAGGGGAGTTGTAGTCCAACAACATCTGGGGGCCCAAGGTTAAGAAACCCTGGTCTAAGGTTACATGAGATAGCCACCATGCTGAAGTTAATCAGGTCTTGGTGTGGTCAGTGCCTGGATGGGAGACCCCTGTATTCCATCTTTGGGGACAGGGTATAGCTCAGTGGTAGAGCATCTCAGAAGGTCCCAGGTTCAATCTCTGGCATCTTCAGGTATGGCTGAAAGAGACTCCTGCCTGAAACCTTGGATAGCCACTGCCAGTCAGTGTAGATTAGATAAATGGATCAATGCTCCGACTCGGTATAAGGTAGCTTCTACATTCCTGTGTACACTTTGTATGTGTGTGTATTCTATAGAAAGTCTACCATCTGCTGACTGCATAATGGATCCGAACTAGGTAATTTCCTAAGGCATTGTTCACTTCCGATTAAGACAGCATACATTTTCTTTATATCAAGCTGGAATAAAGAGTTCTGCAGTATACTCACTTGCTTTGGACTGAACTTAATCCCAATGATAAACTGATCAGTTGGGGTGGGAAGGGAGAAACGCACTGGGGCATGGTGAGAAGATTATGGTTACCTCGCAGGCTTGCAAGACCAGAAGTGGCATAGATAAGCCCTATCCATGTCTCCCTGACCATGCATAACAAATCAATCAAATATCTGCACAGCAGTTGTGCATTCTGGCAATACACAAAACAGCACAATAGAGGCTGATTTATTATTTCTCTCCATAGTGGCACTGATCACAAGATTATAAAGTTAAATTTATGTATCTCATATTTTGAAAATTACTAGAACCAACTGTGTGGGCTGTTTATCGTTGATGGATAAAGAAAGAATCCGTAACTCAGGCAGAATCAAAAGTGTTGCTGGGTTACACTGTGCTTATTTTGATGTCAGGAAAGTGTTTAACAGTTTCCTTTGACTTTCAGGGCTTTCTTTTTTCTCTCTTTCTTTTTAGTCTCTCTCATCCAACATACTCGCCGAAAAGCTAGCAGGGGGTGAATGTCAGGATGATGTGATTTCTCCAATAGTGTGGAACCTTTCTTTACCCAAGACAAATTGTGACAAAGACACATTGTGATGGCTTCCATTGGTCAACAGACTGATGCTGGAGGGGAAACAAAATGAAATGTAGCACTGAGGAAGGAGGAAAAAGCCCAACCACTCAGAATGGAGGGACTAAGTTTCAGCTGCCATCGCTTAAAACGGTGGATGGGTGGTGGGAGCGCAGGAAAAAATCAAAACAAAGGAAACATCTAAACAAGGAGGGAAACTATTTTTTAAAGGAACAACACAAGAGAGAACATGTTTGGGCCCTGGATACCTGAGGGACTGTCTGCTCCCAAGGGTTGCTGCCTGCTTGACAAGGACATCTGAGGGAGCTCTGCTCCAGGTGCCCACAATGAGGGAGACTCAGCTGTTGTACACGCAGGGCAGGGCCTTCTCTTTTGCTGCCTCCAGACTCTGGAATGCTCTCCCAGTGGCTATTCGCTCCTCGGTCTCCATCATGGCTTTAGAAAGCATGTGAAAACTTGGCTTTTTAGCCAGGCTTTTATAGCAATAGCAATAGCACTTACATTTATATACCGCTCTCTATAGCTGGAAGCTCTCTAAGCGGTTTACAATGGTTTAGCATATTGCCCCCCAACATTCTGGGTACTCATTTTACCGACCTCGGAAGGATGGAAGGCTGAGTCAACCTTGAGCCCCTTGGTCAGGATCGAACTTGTAACCTTCTGGTTACAGGGCGGCAGTTTTACCACTGCGCCACCAGGGGCTCCTCCTTATGTGATTGTCTCCACTGCTGCTTCTTTGTGTTTTGTATAGTTTATGCATGTTTTTAAAAAAATCTTTTTAGTTAGATCTCTGTCTTTATATTTTAGCTTAATGTTTTAATTGTGTAGATTTTATAGTCTTGTTTAAATGTTTCTATGTGAACTGCTTTGGGATTGTTTTTAATGAAAGGTGATATATAAATTTAACAATAAATAAAATAAAATCAACATCAACATCAACAACATTTGTATCAATTAATATGGCCTTTCAAGAACATAGAACATAGGAAGCTGCCATATACTGAGCCAGACCATTGATCCAGCTACCTCAGTATTGTCTACATAGAGGCTATTCTCATGACACGAGCTGCCTAGGGTAGCCCCAGGGAAACTCAGGCAGCTTGTGTTATCTGGAGCACTGAGAGCCTTCCGCTCTTGCTACTCCAGCCGAGGGTAGCCCTGTTCTTCTACCCAGCATTTTACCGAGGTAGATTAAACCATAAATTTGTTCTACCTCGGCAGGCAATCATCTGGGCTATTGCCGCCGGGTAGCATGCTCTCCTCCCCAGCCCACCACCATCTTGTGCAGCAAGCTGGGGGAAGGAGTGGCCATGCCAAGTGCAGCTGCTGCTCTAATGAGAGCAGCCACTGCACAGCTGGCACAGGGCACTCTGGGATGTGGGAGGACTTCCTCCTCCTAATCCCGGCTTCAGCCTGTGCTGTGCCAGCACTCGTGTGGGTGTGCGGTGTGGTGGAGGCAAAGATGGCCATTGCTCATCTGCTGGGGAAGGCAGATGAACCTCTGCTCTCCCCCCACTGCTCCTGAGTGATGGCATGAGCTCATGTGAATGACCTCCCAGACTAGCAGCAGCTTCTCCAAGGTTACAGCCAGGAGTGTTTCATGAGCCCCAACATCTGGTGTGTCCCCAAAAGTAGTTTCAATTTCAAGCAACTTCCATTTCAAGCAATTGCTATTGGATGCCAAAAATGGAATCCTCATTGGTACATTGTGTTTGCACGCAGCTGTTTGACCCTGAGCCTCCCAGCCCCCAGTCGGGTAATAGCAGTGTCTGGCCAACCTACCTGTACACCAGGCTTACTGCAGGAGCAGCAGCGATATTGAAAACATGGGGAGGCTGCGTGGGAGGCCAGGAGGAGCCGGTGCTGGCCCAGGGCCTGTTGGGAGCAACATGGGCGGCTCGACTCAGGCATACAGCCCGACGGGCCAAGCAGTGCCTACTGATGACATCAGCCAGGAGGTGTGGTCGATGGAAGCAGTTGCCCTGCTGGAGACAGGTGGGGGCAGAGGGAGAAGAGAGGGGGAACAGAGGCCAAAGGGATGTACTGAAGGGACCAATAAAGCACATGGAGGAGGATACAGGAAGGATGGGGCTTGGGTGCTCGGATGTGAAGCTGCCTTTCAGTAAGGCTCAGCCCATGATGAAGGGTGGAAGGAGAGAGAGAGGCTGTAGCTCCAGGACTGAACAGCTAGGAAGAGAACCCAGGTGCTGCTAACCCCTTCCCCTTTCTCTGAGGCTTGGCCCAGTCACTTCCAACTGACCCTCTTAAAGGGGCCCAGGACATACCCAGACTGACAAGCAGGTTTTCCAAATCTCAGGTAGCTATCCTCCCCTATCAATGATGATGATGATGATGATGAAATAATAATAATAATAATAATAATAATAATAATAATAATAATAATAATAATTAATAATAATTTCTTCTAGAATTACACAACACAGGCAGAATCTCCAATTCCAGTCGAATCAGAGACGTTTCTACCAAAGTATAGAAGGAGAAACTGCAAGAAACCTAGAAACATGAAATAAAGAAAAAACAGTGCAATTCTGGGGGAAACTATGGGACAATCCAATAGATTATAATAAAAAAGCAGGCTGGGTGAAAGAGTTCGAAAAATGTAACCAACAAATGCAAGATCTAATAATAACACCAGAATTAATAAGTGAAAGAGCAAAGAAAATTAAAAATTGGACTACACCAGGCGACGATTAACTGCGTGGCTTTTGGCTTCATAAACAACTATCAAAACAGTTCAATCACATTTTGCAAGGAGGTGATATTGAACAATGGCTAACAACTGGGAAAACTCATCTCATCATGAAAGACCCAGCAAAAGGTACAGTTCCAAGTAATTAAAGACCAATAACCTGCCTGCCTGCCAACCATGTTCGAATTATTAACTGGAATAATAGCAGATGAAGTAATGCAACACTTATTAACTAAAAAGCAGCTTCCAATTGAACAGAAGGGAAATTGCCCGAACACCAGAGGCACAAAAGACCAGCTGCTGATTGACAAAATGATTTTAGAAAATTGCAAGAGAAGAAATACAAACCTAAGTGTTTCATGGACTGACTACAAGAAGGCCTTCGACAAATTGCCTCACACATGGATACTAAAATGTTTAGAAACAACTGGTGTCAGCAACAACATTCAGATATTTATTTAAAAAGCAATGAGCATGTGGAGTACACAATTAACAATCAATGGCGAGACACTTGGACAGGTTAGCAAAAGAAGAGGTATTTTCCAAGGGGACTCACTATCCCCCCTGTTGTTTGTAATCGCCATGACCCCACTTTCACAAATGCTAAACAAAACAGGCCTCGGATATCAAACATCTAAAACATCAAGTAAAATCAACCATCTGCTGTACATGGACGATCTGAAGTTGTATGGAAAGTCCCAGTCAGAAATCGAATCACTGCTAAACACTGTCCGTATATTCAGTAGCAATATAGCAATGGAGTTTGGACTAGACAAGTGTGCTGCATTAATAATGAACAGAGGGAAAATAACAAAAACAGAAGGAATAGAACTGCCCAATGGAAGCAAGATCAAGAACCTAGAAGAGAAAGAACATTACAAATACTTGGGCATTCTCCAGGCTGATAACATCGCACACACTGAAGTTAAAAGAAAAATTGGAAGTGAATACATCAGGAGAGTTAGAAAAAGCCTCAAGTCCAAACTCAATGGTGGGAACACCATACAAGCCATAAACACCTGGGCTATACCTGTTATCAGATATACTGCAGGGATAATAGACTGGACCCAGGCAGAGCTAGAGACACTGGATTGTAAGACGAGAAAAATCATGACCATCAATCATGCTCTGCACCCCTGCAGTGATGTAGATAGGCTATACCTCCCTCACAGCTCAGGCGGGAGAGGAATGCTGCAAGTCCATCAAACAGTAGAGGAGGAGAAAAGAGGCCTTGAAGAATATATAAGGGACAGTGAAGAAGATGCACGTAAAATGGTCAAGAACGAGAAACTATTCAACACCAATGAAACAAAACAGGCCTACAAGAAAGAACAAGTCAAGAAACGATCAGAAAAATGGAAAAATAAGCCACTGCATGGTCAATATTTGCACAATATAAATGAAAAATCAGACATCACCAAGACCTGGAAATGGCTTAAAATGGTAACTTGAAGAAAGAAACAGAGGGTTTAATACTGGCTGCGCAAGAAGAGGCACTAAGAACAAATGCAATAAGAGCCAAAGTTGAAAAATCCACAATAAACAGCAAGTGCCGCCTTTGTAAAGAAGCAGATGAAACAGTGGACCACCTAATCAGCTGTTGTAAAAAGATCACACAGACTGACTACAAACAAAGGCATGACAAGGTAGCAGGATGATACACTGGAACATCTGCAAAAAATACAAGCTACCTGTAGCCAAAAATTGGTGGGACCATAAAATTGAAAAAGTTGAAGAAAATGAAGATGTAAAAATATTATGGGACTTCCGACTACAAACAGACAAACATCTGCCACACAATACACCAGATATTACTGTAGTCAAGAAGAAAGAAAAACAAGTGAAAATAATCGACATAGCAATACCAGGGGATAGCAGAATAGAAGAAAAAGAAATAGAAAAAATCACAAAATACAAAGATCTACAAATTGAAATTGAAAGGCTGTGGCAGAAAAAGACCAAAATAATCCCAGTGGTAATTGGTGCCCTAGGTGCAGTTCCAAAACAACTTGAAGAGCACCTCAACACCATAGGGGCCACAGAAATTACTATCAGCCAATTACAAAAAGCAACTTTACTGGGAACAGCCTATATTCTGCGACGATATCTATAATAACAGCAACAACATGGATAATAAAATTCAGCCATCTCAGGTCCTTGGGAAGGACTCGATGTCTGTATAAAACAAACCAGTCAATAACACCTGTCTGACTGTGTAAAATAAAAATAAAAATAATAATCCCAGTGGTAATTGGCGCCCTGGGTGCAGTTCCAAAAGACCTTGAAGAGCACCTCAACACCATAGGGGTCACAGAAATCACCATCAGCCAATTACAAAAAGCAGCTTTACTGGGAACAGCCTATATTCTGTGACGATATCTATAACAATTGACAATAAAATTCAGCCATCCCAGGTCCTCGGGAAGGACTCGATGTCTGGATAAAACAAACCAGTCAATAACACCTGTCTGACTGTGTAAACAATATAATAATTAATTAATTAATTAATTAATTAATTAATTAATTAATAAACTTTATTTGTTAGCTGCCCCATAACAAATTGTTAAAAAGTAGATAACTGCTCCCCTATTACCTGAGGCCTTCCAACTGGAGAATGTACCTAGAGCATTTTAGCACAAAGAGCATGCGTGAAGTCTTCAACCACTGACTCCATCCACCATGCCATGACTCCTGAAATACTGTTCATTGATTGTCAGCCTCTTATGAATTATTTCTTTCATCGTTCCCCCCTAATTCATACATATTTATCTAAACTTTCAAGGCATTGCCATGAGCACCCGAGCTTTTTAAGCTAGGCAGGTATTGCAGTAATCATCTCTTAATAGATGATTGCTTCATTGGAGTGGCTTTGCTTAGTTGGTTTGACTGCAAGTGATTTTAGGACCACAGCATTCTGTACGCCCACCCAGAACCTCACATATGGTGTGATGTGCACAGGGAGCTATTGCTTTGAGTATCACTTTATTAAAAAACAAAACAAGTACAGAAACATCACAGCCATCCTTTTAACAGTGTTATGTGAAAAGCTCTCTCCCTTTCATTTACAAAAGAAAAAGTGCCCTTTTTTTAAGGGTGCAAGCTTTGCCCTGTTTCCTTAAATGCATTAACAGCATGGGGATAACATGTTTTATCTTTGCTCTTAAAGGCATGTGGGGTTTTGGTGGGTTTTTCTGAAGGGGTGGGGGGTGACAGTGGCATCTCTAGTTAAATGTGTGAACTCCCATTTAAATCATTCTTGATTTTTATGCAAAGAACAGCCTGTGTGACACAAGTCAAGGACACAGCTATGGTTGTACCTATGCCCCCCCTGGTGGTGGAAGACAGGAAGCGGTTTCTAGATACCTGAATTAATACAATCAAAAGCATATTGCAGGTAGTCACAGCCTGAAATATTATTAGGTCTTGGGCACACCTTGAATACAATATCAATCATAAAAAGTACTGACATTTGAATGCTAGACACACTGGCATGGAAGTAAGTTCCACTTATTCCATCTAAACAAAGTGTTTAGGATCACAGCCAGCAGCCCTATCTAGGGATGTGCATGAACCGTGGTTCGAACCGCAGTCAGAGCACATTTCGGCAGTGGGGCCTGGGAGCTTCAAGAGAGAGGAGGATTCTCTGCTGCCCCATGCAGCTTCCTGTCGAGGGTAGCGCAAATCCCTAGAAGCTTCGTGCGGCATCAGCACACACATGGTGACTGCACGTTCATGGGTGCTATTCGCGTGGTCGGCAACACCACGCTGACCATGCAAACGGCATCTGATCATGTGCACAGGCCATACGTGTGCCGACACCACACGGGGCTTCCAGGGACATGTGCCGCTCCAGCAGGAAGCTGCAGGGGGCGGCGGAGAGCAACCTGCTCTCCTCTGTCTTTAAGCTCCCGGGCCCTGCTGCCAAAATGTGCTCGAACTGTGGTCCATGCACATCCCTAATCCTTTACTTGGGAACAGGTGCCACTAAACTCAAAAGCCAACATACAGACTCAACATGCTCAAAGGAGAACATGTTCTGTTCTGCACGAGGGGAGGAGTGATTTTCTATGATTCCCCCTTCCCTCTGCAGCTACCTGTACCATTGGAAAACATGTCCCTAAGAGCTAAGGGACCCTCGGGAACATACTTTACAAAGTTAACTGAGCAAAGAGAACCCTTTTAAAGTGGTGAGTCTCTTATGTTTAGCACACAGAGAGCAACTGTCTTGGCCAGCCCCAGCACAGCGTCCCTGCTTCTGGTGTCTACTTTTTGTTTCTTTTTAGACTGTGAGCCCTTCTGGGGCAGGGAATCATCTTCTTTTAATATTTATTTTTCCACATAAACTGCTTTGATAACTTTTGTTGAAAAGCAGTTTATAAATATATGTTGTTGTTGTAGTATAGTAGGAGTGATACTTTTGGGAGGCAACTGCAGAGGGAAGGGAGAATTGCCCAAAAAAGTCACTCCTCCCCACCTTGTGTTTCAGAAAACTTTCTCTGCCAGTTCAGTGTTAGTCTGGATGCCACCCACTGAGACTTACTTAAGAACATCAGGACATAAGAACGGTCCTGCTGGATCAGACCCAAGGAGGCCCATCTAGTCCAGCATCTCATTTCACACAGTGGACCACCAGATGCTGCTGGAAGCCACAGGCAGGAGTTGAGGGCACACCCTCTCTCCTGCTGTTACACCCCTGCAACTGGTATTTCTGAGTAAACATGCATGGACTGGGCAGCTAGCTTGTATTCTACTGCATTCTTGGTGAAACTGGAGTTCACCAGTAAAGGAAAGAGGAAATGAAAGAACTGATATACATTTGAGGTTCAAAAACAATACTGTGGTTATGCTTTCCCCCCAAAGTACTTTTGAAAAAATAAAGCTTAAGAAACAAACACTGTCGCCAAACTAGCAAACTAAAGTCCTCTGCATGTTTACTCAGAAGTACCACTATGTTCAGTGGGGCTTTATGGCTGCAGTCCTGCACACACTTTCCTGAGTGAGCCCCTTGAATATAGTAGGACGTGCTTCTGAGTAAGCATACATAGGATTGGGCTGTTTTGAAGCCATCTAGTTAGGCAGACAATGAGAAATACATTATCGATAATGTAGAGCTCTGTCTACAGTTCTTCAAAACCATCCATTTTCATACTAAGGATCGGGGGGAAACGTGTACCAGGTTAGAAGAACAGACTTCCTGTGTGATGTTGCATTATATGCCTCTGTTAGATATGAAAATCAGTTTACAGATCTGTGTCAGACCATAAGATACAGGTATTTTTTCCATCTTTCTGTCTGGAACAAAATTGGCATTTGTACTGGTAGTCCCTGATTTTCTTTCTTCAATTCACTGCTTGCTCAGTCTCCTAATAATACAAAAAGAATGGCTTCTGCAACAGATAAAACAGGAAATGCCTGTATATAACATTCAAAAGCTAACACCGAGCAGAAACAGCAAAGTAGAGACTTTGGCCACCTTCACGCATAGCGTGATGAACCTGAGGTTAATCATTGAACCATGGAATTGAACAGCAGATGATCTTCCAACCCAGGTCAGGCAACCTGCTGTTCCAGAGGAGAGGAGCCCCTCCCTCTTCCTGGTCCTCCAAGGATTCTTCCCATCAAGCTCCAAGCGCTTCCATTGCAGGACTGCAGGCAAAGAGCCCCTGGTGGCGCAGTGGTAAAAACTGCCGCCCTGTAACCAGAAGGTTACAAGTTCGATCCTGACCAGGGGCTCAAGGTTGACTCAGCCTTCCATCCTTCCGAGGTCGGTAAAATGAGTACCCAGAATGTTGGGGGCAATATGCTAAAATCATTGTAAACCACTTAGAGAGCTCCGGCTATAGAGCGGTATATAAATGTAAGGGCTATTGCTAAGTGCTAAGTGTCAGCACGTCAGCAGGGAAGCAGCCACTGGTCATGATCTTCAAGGGGGTGTGCCTGCCACGATCATGCCTGTTCACCCACCCTCAGCAGGGAGAAGGCATTTAAACCCTTTCCCTCACACCACTGGTACCACTGCCCTCGTAAGAGCCCCACAGCAAAGCAGTCTTACACAAGCACAATTACTGGCAACTTGGGGGCAGGGGGAGGATGTAGAAAGGCAAAATCTTCTTCATCACTTGATGTGTGGATGGAGAAATCTCCACAAAGTACCTTTCTTGTCATTCCATCCCCTTTCCCTGCAGATTGCCAGGGGGGTGGGGCGCATGAGACATAGTGGAAAGCAGGCATGCCCCATTGCGACTTTTCCCTTTGACATGCTGTCAAGCTTGGGTTGTGGCAATAGGGCATCCCTGTTGCCAGGAAACAGCTGGAGGAGTGCAGAGACACAGGATGAGGGGGAGGAAGTGCTCCAAGAGGTGACAGGCATAGAGCTGGTGCATTTCTGTGCTGGTCTGAGCCAAGCTCTCTATGGTTTTGGCAGCAGCAAAAGCACAAATCCCAGGTTACGGCAGTGGCTGAATCAGGATGACATGATGCCGCCTTCAAATCTCAGTTGTAGCAGTGGAACTCACTACAAACTGAAGGTTCAGATTACGGTTTTGGCTCAACAACCTCAGGCCGCTTTTGTGACAAAACTGCAGTTTCAAGCATTCAGACAATGAAATGGGATCTTTGTCCCCTTCACCTCTGGTTTGGTGTTATGTGCGAAGGCGGCCAAGGTAAGGTTGTAGCATCCTGATTAAGGAATTTCTCGATCTCACACAGGACACAGGAGGATTAAGTCTGTGGTGAGGAATCCATACCCTCCAACATTTCACCAATGAAAACAAGAACGTGTCTGTGAATGCATAGGGGGTGTGAGCAAGCAACCTGGAGGCATGGTCTGTAGCGTGTCACAAATGGAAAGCACATGATAAAATGCACACAGAGCATGTTATTCCAGATTACCAAAGCAGATTAAGCAAGTCCATACCCTCCAACATTTTGCAGAGGAAAAGAGGGATACACTTGTAACAACCAATTCTCATACTAATGATTAGGGCCCAACCCACTATTACCCATTGCAAGGGACTGGGTTCCACCAGGCCATGGAATTCAGTATGGTGCCTTAATGTGGTGATGCCTTAGTGTTGCCTTAATGTTGTGTACCCATTCATATGCAGGTGAACAAGAGACATGATGAATCACTCGCCCATTTAGAGACTTAACTTCTAGGGGCTCTGGAGAGGGAGTTGAAATACCACTCTAGTGACCCACCTGAAAAAGACATCTCTAAGCAAGGGTGGCCCCAGTGACAGAGCAGCAGGGGGCAAGTAACTTGTCCACCCCACACATACACAGTTTGCTTGCCCATAAATGCACTTCACTTTGCGCCTTCTGGGCTGTCCCCAACAGGGACAGTTGGAGCTTATGGGAAAAATATGTATACAGATTTAAGGGTTACTATATTGTAAAGAGGATTACTTAGAAGAATATGAGGCCATTCACACCATCAGAAAGTGTTCTGCCTGGTTTTGGGAGCAGTGTATGCTCCCAATTTTGGATTGTGTGGAAGCAAGGTAAGAGGAAAACCTGGGTAGGAGTGATTGTGTGGCAGCAAGGTAGGAGGAAAGGCTACAGACGCTTTCCTCCTAATTTGCTTCCATACAACCGAAAATTGGGAGCACACACAGCTCCCAAACCTGGGTAGAACATTTATTTGATTGTGTGTGGATGAATTTTGAATGAATGAACCTCTATTAATTTTGTGCTGAATCACAAAAGCTGACAAAGGGATTCAGGAAAGTCCCTTCACTAAATGGAGTTGAACGGTGAAAACCAGTTAAAAACTTCTCTTCTATGAGCTTCACCCTCACCCTAACTATAAACAGGTATACACTAAAGTGTAGAATGATCATATTTAGTTGAAGCAATTAATGGCTGTGATCAATTGCATTAAGCATTTTTTCCCCTGAATTAGATAACTACATTTCTTTCAGTGGTGGAGACAGTTCTAGTATATCTTAATCCATAAAAAGCCTGTCAGGTCCCTAGCAAAGAATTTTGGCTCAGAAAAACACAATGAAATTGAGCCGGAGCCGGAGCCAAATCAATCCAAGGTAGAGGTTGGAGCAAGAATAAGCAGTTAAAATTTGCCCCAAGAGAATCTGTCAGGAATGAAAGAGCCAGAATCACTGGCAGGAACAATACAGGCAACAATAAATGTAGGTTTAAGACTCTCATGAAGAGCTCTATAGAGACAGTGCATATGAGAAGAAATGTTAGCGGGGCAGGCCATGAATGAGTGTAATTGGAAGTGAACCCGAAACTAAAGCAGAAGCTTAGTTTGAAACACAAAACTATGAAAAACTGCACAGAGAGAGCTAAGGCAGGGTAGCAGAAACTGAGCACAGTAATACCCTCCAACATTTCACTAAAGAGAATTGGGAAACGCCTGTAAAAGTGGGCATGGCCAGGCAACTTGGAAGACGTGGTGTGCAATCTGTAAGGGGTGCAGCCATTGCGGGGGGGGGGGGTGACATGGGATGTGTGACATACAATTCTGACGATGAGCAGGCCAAAAATGCAACAGCAGCTCTCTGCCTTTTCACTCGAGGTGAAAATCTAGAAGCCACCAGCTCTGCCCCTTGAAGCCAGCCCCACCCCCTGACTCTGACACCAGCCCTGCCTCCTTCACTGGTACCACTTCTTTCCACATCGCCTTGCTGCCTTACCTCCCAGGCATGCCACTGTTTTAAACTGCAGGTCAGCAATGGAGGCTTTGGGCTGAAAATAGAGCGAACAAAGCCCACAAGTCTGCTGATGGAAAGTGTGGGAGAAAAAGAGGGAGACAGTAAGCAATCTCGCTACTGGAGGTAGCACAGCTGCGACAAGGAGAGGCCATGCTAGAAGCTTCATCCTCACCATCTCCACCACTGACCGGCAATTTAAATGCCCAGAAGGTATGGCAGCCGGGCAATTGGGATAGGGTGGCACATAAGGGGGAGCCAGGACACAAGGGGAGAAACACAAAGGGAGGGTGATGGGGCTGCAAAGAGCCAAGCAGCAATGGTGGCAGGCAGGTGAGGCAATGCCCGTGGGGGGCAGGGGGGCAGGTGCCTGCAGTCACTGCCCCATAGTGTGGGCACCACCTGAGGCCGTTACCTCACCTTGCCTCATGAGATGCTTCCTTAATCAGGATGTTGACCACTACTTCTGTCTGCAGCTTTAAGACCACATGATGTTGCATTTTCTTTCTGTGTGGTATACAAATGGCATCTTTTCCTGCTATCCCTGCTAACTGGATCCCCTGCTAACTGAGCAAAAGGGCACCTTTTAAAAGGGGCATCTTTTATTTAGCAGGGAGAGAGCGACTGGTCCTATCTAACCCCAGCACAGCATCCCTCCAGTGGCTGTTGCTGGTGTCTTTCTTATGTTTCTTTTTAGATTGTGCACCCTTTGGAGACAGGGAGCCATTTAATTTATTTATACATTTATTTCTGAATGTAAACCGCTTTGGGAACTTTGTTTGAAAAGCGGTATATAATTACTTGTGTTATTCATTGTATTTGTTTCCTTAAAACACTGCCCTAGATGAACTTAGCTTGCACCATTTCATCAGATGACAAAATGTATTTCAAAATGTGAACAAACAAATCTTATTTCCAATAAATATCTTGTGAAAAAATAGTTTAGTGTCCTTGTTGTTAACAATCTAGTCTCAGCTTCATTAACAGAAAGTTAAAGAATGAGATGCTCTATCATGTCATAGCACAGTGAAAAAGTCAAACCAGTGGTGGACTTCGTTTCCCTACACTCTATCAATTTCATTAAAAGGAATCAGACAATCCAATTATTTAATCAATTTGAGGGAGACTTAGTTTAGTTCTTCTATGGCAATGTTGTCCTTAAAAGCATTAATACATATTAAAATCTTTCACCAATAAGAATTCCAAGGGGAAATGCAAAAATGAATAAACAGTTTTGTTCATTTATGCATTATGAATATCATATTTTCATAAGAACAGGAAATGTCTAGACTCTTAAAATTCAGTTTGTTTGCAGATGGAGACTTTTGAAATAGCCCAGCAATACCAAAACTCCTAATGCAAGTAGCAGGAGAAGTCAAATTCTATGGGCTGGATCCATAAGAACTCCTCTAGAGAAAGTTCCTTCCATCAAACAAAGCAAACCTTTGGATCCAACCCCAAACGAGTTACATGCATTTTTAGGCATGTTCTGAAGTAATATAAAATACCCCAGTGGTTTTTTAGCAATAGATCAGTCTTTCAGTAACGGGGGCATCATGAGCATGAATTATGAAAGTAGCTTTGCAGGGGTTTGCCCCTCTCCCCCTCCCCTCAAGGTTAGATGAACATTCCCAAACTAGAGGGGTAGAACAAAGAAGTTCCGAGTCTCTAAAGCACGAAAAACAAACCTGTCAAAATGCCACAAACTGGCACTGGTGGGAAGTTTTATTCTGCATCTGCAGGGAGCTCAGGGCAGGATCATGTGATTCATTTTATCTTGCAACACTTCTGCCAGGCTAAAAGGGAGTGACTTATTTTCCAAGGCTAAAGAAGGGTTCTGATTTTCCAGCCTTCATCTCCAGCCCTCTAGCTGCTCTACCCCACTCTTGCTCTTTGGTTGCACATTCATTCACCATGTAGGCAGTGCCTGATAGTGGCTCATCACACACTGTACTGACCACAGTACACATGCCAACTACTATAACAAAGGGATTTGCTGTCTGGACTATCTAGACTTCAGATCAGTTGTATTTTTTATTTTTATTTTGTTTAAAAGTTTGTTGCCCCCTCCAAAGTATCACAAATACACTCAATGAGGTCGTTCACAGGACATCACGCCACTACTTGGAAAGGCGGGGGGGAAGGGAAGAGCTTGCCTGCCTTCCATGGCGGACAAGTGATGGCCATCTTCACTCACCTCCACTGCACCGTGCGCCCATAGGAGCGATGATGCAGTGGAGGCCAAAGCTGGGATCTGGAGGATAAAGTCCTCCCACATCCCAGAGTGCCCTGCATCAGCAGCAGCTGTTGTGCTTGGCGGGGCCATCCTTTCCCCCCAGCTCTCTGCCCCAAATGGTGGCAGGCTGGTGGGGGCAGCCTTCTACCCAGCAGCGATTGCCCAGACAATCACCTGCTGAGGTTAGAAGAACCTATGGTTCCTTCTACCTCGGTAAAACATCGGATAGAAGAACTGGGCTACCCTCAGCTGGAGTAGAGGTTTCCCAGCACTCCAGACGACATGAGCTGCCTGGGTTACCCCAGGCAGCTCGTGTCGTGAGAATAGCTTCAATGTCTGCTTGCAGCAGCTGAGTCCACAGTCCAATAGAGTTTGCCCAGTCTCAACAATTCTTTGTAAGATAGGGTCTCTATGCCAAGATGCAGCATTTAATGAACAAATTTGCTCCTAACCTTTTGCACTAATACTTCACGCAGCGAAGTCTTGTGTGTTCAAAATCTGTCCTGGGAAAAGATAGCAGATCTTATTATAACCTGGCATACCAGTGAATCTACTATACATTCACTGGTATGAATCTTACCTGGAGCTTTTCCATATGGGGCCTTTTCAGTACTTTTGCATGCTGAGACTTGGGGTGTGTTCATATGAGGATAGGATTTTGCCCGAATTCAGTACTGAGACAGCAAGGTACTGCTCATATAGCAAGCGGAATTATTCCTGTTTTATCTTTACATATGGAACTTAACTTGGAGTTTCTGCGTCCAAAAATAATTGCACCTTCTAAAACATTTTCCTAAGATACTCCATCATTCTGTGGAGTATGATTCTGATGTGTGGAATGACCCCACGTACAAAGTGGATCAAGATCAGAGGGAGGTGTGGTTTTGGCAAGTTTCTGCTGACATGGTAGCACTTTGGGTATACTTGTTTCCTGTGCCCTGGAGTCCATTTCTGTTCATTCCTTTCTTTTCTCTCTCTTTAATTTAAAAAATTCTTCCTTCCTGAAAAGTCTGACTCATTAAAAATAATAATTATTATTACTATTATTATTTGTTGTAGGTCTTCTGCAAGGCTTCCACGTGTCTCTACAACCAGCTACAAGGTTTTTTAACATAAAGATCAATGGAAAAACAATTTAAAAGTAAGTTGGGATGGGCTGGCTTGTTGTAGCACAGGATAGCGGGACTCTGTGTATTAAATTTGAATCCGGTGGGTCGATCGACTTTACTTAAAAACTGATTTATAAAATCAATTTTTATAAAAACTGATTTATAATAAGTTTTTAGTTAGGGAGGGTGCTTCACTTTTTTTGTTCTTTTATTTCCCCAAAGATATTGTGCAAGCCTGCCACCTGGTGGCTGATTGCAGTATTGCACAAGATCAACAGGAAAAAATTTAAGAAGTGAAATACTGTGAAATATACATTAAAAATGATCAGCTTCAAATTTAGTACACAGCATCCTGCTATCCTGTGCTACAACTGTGCCTGGTTTCAAAGTTCCATGGCCAGCCCTTCCCAACTTAAGATTTTTTTCTTATTTTCTATTGACCTTTATGTTGTTGTTGTTGTTGTTGTTGTTGTTGTTGTTGTTTTAAAAATAACACTTTGTAGCTGGCTATAGAGACATGTGACAGACTTGCACAAGTCCACAGCAAATTTTTTTTTTTAAGAGTCAAAATTTTATGATTTAAAAAAAAATAGCAAAGATTTAAAAGAATGCAGGGTCTCCATCACACATGCACAAATACGTACTCCTCCTCTACTTGTGCACTTGAATAGGAAGAAGAGGGCAAGGCACCCACCACACCTTTGCAACCCCATGGCCAAAAATGGACCAGAACAATGGCAAGGAGAGCATGCAGTATGAACAATTCTTGCTTGGGAACAACCTAAGGAACAGTAGCCAAACTTCAAAAGATATAGGAATGTGAACGGCCCCAGCTTTACTCCAAATTATGCCTGAAAATGTTTATTTCCATTTAATTCTTCTTTGACTACTCTCATCCTAAATCGTCCCATGTTAAACCACTTCCTCCTTCACTAAAACTGGAAAGGGTCCTGGACTGAACACAGGGTTGACTCCAGGGGGAACAAAGGGTAGTGACCATTCCTCCACAAATATATCCCGCTCCCTTTTCATTTCCCCATCCACCAGCAAAACGTCGGACAATACAGTCATAGTATATTGCAGTCTTATCACTTGGATTAATTATTTTTAAAGGCCTCCATTGTTTAAAGAAGCCTCATCCACTCACTCCTCTACTCTAGAACAAGCAGCAGAAGTCAGTGCAGCCAGGTAAGTGGGAGATTCCCCCAGCCTCCCAGGAGCCAGACCAACCCCTTAGTTTCCTTCTTGGCTAAGAACTGGACTGGATGAGACCATGTGTGCCGGGGGTGTGTGCAGCATTATCTCACCTATAGATTTCAGCTGGCTTGTTACTGTCCTCTCTTCCTACCCCACTCTTTCCCTGCCACATGGTCTTGGACAAGAAGAGGAAACTAGCCTAGAAAGCTGGCTGGAAAGTTTGGCCTAATCCAAAAAGTCAGTATTTTCAAAGCAGAATCTGGTCCATTTTCTGAGTAAGTTTGAAAATGCCAAGCAAACTTTCATTAATAGGATAAATAAATGAACAACATTAATTGCCTTACCTCTAGAATTTAAATTTTAATAATTTGTTTTAATAATTGTTTTATGCTACTGTTTTAATTGTTTTGTATTTTAATCTGTGCTGATTTCTAAATATTATTTTAGATTTTGTACACCACCTAGAGATGCACATATCAGGCGGTATAAAAATATGATAAATAAATAAATAAATTTGATGTATAGCAACATCTCTCCCCTAATTCTCTGTCATCCCCTTTTGCTCCCCCAAACTAGTTTTTCTAGAGTTGCCCGCATTTATTGTGCTAAAACCTTTTCATGTAGAAATGTCCTCAAAGTGTGATATTTGATTGCCAAACCCTAGATCTGTGAGAAAGAACTAGGATTACGAACAGGAAGCTGCCTACCCGGTCAGACCATTGATCCATCTAGCTCAGTGTTGTTTACATTGACCTGCTCCAGCCCTCCAAGGTTTCCGGTTTTGCCAACGATTGAAACTAGGACCGTCTGCATGCAAAGCTCATTCTTTGCCACTTAGCTATGGCCCCATCTCAATACGTCCCCAAAAGAAAAGTCAAGTGATACTTTCGGTAAAGCCATAACCATTCAAGTGGAATGGAGCTGATAAAGTTAGTACTATAGAAAGGCAGAGGAAGTATATTAGCCAAATAAGAGGAAAGCTGGTCTTGTGGTAGCAAGCATGACTTGTCCACTTAGCTAAGCAGGGTCTGCCCTGGTTGCATATGAATGGGAGACTAGAAGTGTCAGCATTGTAAAATATTCCCCTCAGGGGATGGAGCCACTCTGGGAAGAGCAGAAGGTTCCAAGTTCCCTCCCTGGCTTCTCCAAGATAGGGCTGAGAGAGATTTCTGTCTGCAACCTTAGAGAAGCCACTGCCAGTCTGTGAAGACAATACTGAGCTAGATAGACCAATGGTCTGACTCAGTATATGACAGCTTCCTATGTTCCTAAGGAAACAGGGATCAAAAACAGCACAAGTTCCAAACAGGACTAATTTCCAGCTTAAAAAAAAAAAAAAAGTATGTTGTCACCCAAAATTCAGCTAAAATATCCAACATGGAAAACACTATTCAGCAATAGGAAGCTCCCAAGATAAAATTCACTCTTAGGGTTCAGCTGCTGCTTGTAAACAAGAGGAGCCTCTGGAGTCGTTTGCGGTCTTGCATTCAATCTGGGTCCATCTGCTATCCTATTTATCATAGCTGGTCCAAAAAGAAGTGTTTGCAAATAATATCAGTTTTGATTACTGGCACTTTTTCCTACAATAATTATTTGCAAATATTAATTTCCCCTTATTATTTGAGTAGGCATCCTATTTGTCTAAACAACAATACAAAAATGCACACAGACATACAAATCCTTTTGAATCTTTTGGATTTTCTTCGAAAATTAACATCTGCTGCTGCTCAGGGAAAGCAATGGGGATTTCAGCCCCAGGATGACTTTGCTCCTCATATTTCGTAAAAGCTTTACTTCACCGGCTATGTATTAAGAACTCATTTCTTCTGTTTGTAATATGAAGAATACAAATGAAATCAAACATTATATCACAAAAACAACACCTGGCATGCTCGTTTGTATGGCCTGCAGGAGCAAGTGAGATGCCAAGTTGGACCATCCCTCTTCCAGACAGGCTCTGTAAGAGCCTAAAACTTCCCTCGATATATAAAGGACTTGATATATATCCTCCTCTTACCAGGAAAAACTCTGACACTCCTTTACACTTTAAAAACAGTTTTAAGATGAGGTGGGAGAAGAAAGCTTACTGCTGTACCACACTACAAGTAAGACCTCAGCCCCAGCTTGTCACAACAGTTAATGAGGCCAGAATAAATCACATAGCCCATATGCCATTTACCTTATTAAGGCCCATAGGTATTTGTGAATGAAATTCATAGGTACTACTGTGAAGAATGAAAATTGAACCCAATGGGCCTGGTTTGATCCAATTTTCCATTCATCACAAAATGAATGCTCACACTGATCCCCCCCCCTTTTAATCCATGCCTATGGGAAGCATCATGAGACTCAAGAGGAACTCCTTTATCATCTTCCTAACGCAACTGAAAATCCAAGCAATCTAGCTTATCTTCTCTCCCAACAGAAGGCCCATCTTGAATATATCTGCCTTTACCAACCTCCTTTCCCCGGTAATCCTAATTCCCAGGGCCTTTCAGAAAGTTCAGTTAGTGGAACATCCTGGATGAGTACATCATTCCAGCACCGTTCTCTCACAGACAGCCCTTGGGCCCTTTCTTGCTATCAGGGAACCAGGCAGGAGGGTGCACAGAGAGGAAAGCTGCAGAAGCTTACTCCCCCCGTAGACTACCGGGTTGCTGTGTGCACGGATCGCGCGCCCAGATGATCTGCTGCTGTCGCAGGCAGCACAGAATTGCTGGAGCTGGGACACATAGTCTTGGCCCCTGGAAATCCCACAATGCACTGTGCGAGTACACGGTGCATTGTGCATATCCCCCCAACAATGAGCGGGTGCCCCTCAGGGTCTCAGCTCTGGCTGAAAGCAGCCAGCATGGTCAGTTAAACAGGGTTAAAGTAGCGCTCTCTCCCCTAACCTAGTTTAACAGCCAGGCTTTATAGTCGGGTCTTCTGCCGAGGTGCTGCCAAGAGCCACATGGCTCCCAGTGGTTCCCACGGGCCACCAAGCCCGGTCTTGGCTGCCTTCTCCCTGCCTTGTCTGCTTATGAGAATAGCCTCCTTGAACGACAAAAGACGGGGAGAAAATTCTTATCAAGCAGTATCTATCTTAGCTGGTTGATTTCACACAGTAGGCAGCACAATAGTCCTATCATGAGAGGTTAGTTTCGTCTAACCCCTGAGCATAAACAGAAGATAAAATTTGGGATTTCAAAGCAGAAATAAGAAATGTACCGAGACTTCCTGTAGGTTAAAGAGATATTTCACCATTGCCTGAAAACTAGTAGACATTTTCAAATGCTAGAGGGATGACGAGCAAAAACTGAGAAGGTGGGCTACTGGGCATTACATTGAATGGCGTAAATTTAGTTTTTCTTTGGAAGAAGGTGGGAGACTTCCGTCACAGAGTAAGTGGGGTGAGTGTCATGGTGGGAGAGAGAGCAAATTTTCATCCGTGTAATCCTTCTCCAGTCATTATTTGTGCTCTTACCCAGAAAAGCTGACAGTGTAGTAACTACATATGTTCCAAAATGTGGAGTGATTTTAATATAAGAATAATAGCTAGGCTCCCAGCTATTATCCAGCTAGTGGTCACAAGGATATGGAAGCAAACTTCTATGCCCATGTCTGTAGCTGGATATGAAAGTACACATAGAAGTGGGCCAGAACATGGGTTTTCTCTCTGCTATCTAACAGCTGGAGCTGAGTACAAAGTCCTAGTTGTAGAAGCTAAAATCCTGCTAACATTCAGGAGAGAAAGCAGGAGGGCTGGATTTAGCACACATCCCCCTGCTCCCCATAACTCTCTAACTAGCTGGTGGGTGGCATTTTAGCATTTTAAGAAGGGATCCATATGCTTTGGGTTGGATCAAAGCAATATTGAAGATAAATGTGTGGCCATCCTAATACTTATCCAGGATAAGTCCAGAACTGGGGGGGGGGAGTATTTTGATTTTTTTAAAAAAAATTAAAAATGCTTTAATCTAAATAGTTATCCCCTTTAAACTTTTTCCTCATTGTAGTCCTTTTTTTTGTTCTTTAAAAGAAGTGTTGTGCTCGTCATTGAAGTTCTGGCATTTTTAAATGCTGGAAGTTGCTTTTTAAACAACTGTATCATTCTCCTTGGTAGTGCAAGGACAAAAAAATATAGGCATGTTCAAGTTCACTTTGTCTGAAAGGTTGGGTGTTTTTTTGGTGGTTTTTTTTTTTTTCAGGAAACACACATCTCTGTGAACAAGGTACTGTCAAACTCTTGAATAGGTGATTTTCTTCAGCGTTTGAAATCCAAGTATGTAAACTCCTGCTGGTAAACTTGAGTTTCAATGTGACACTTCGAAACTTTAATATAAAAAGGTAAATCCTTTATAATGCATATTATTGTCTTATTTTCCTAATTTGAATTTTGTTTATACTCCTCTAACTGACTTTGAAGTTGGCCACACTGAGCTACAGTGACGATTTTTCTCTACACTTCCTACATCTCATTAATCCCTAACCCTAATGGATTATTCAAAGGTCATCCAGAAAACATTAACACTGTGAAAAGTCTGCATGGAATATAGATATCTACTTTTGCATGAAAGAGGTTTAGATTTAAAGAAAACAATGGGGGCGGCAGAAAAATACAAGAGAAAAACTTCAATATATTTCAAACCAAAAGTTCTTTTTTAGCATAATTGCTCAATACTTAGACTAACACAAATACCATGCAACTCCTGAGCTAGAAACAAAGATCAAGTTTAAGTATCAAGGGGTTACTTTATTCTGTTCTGGCTTGAGCTCCCACCCAGAGAAGCCTGGGAAGCCAAATTTAGATGTCTGGATAGTCTTCTCCCCATCCTCACATGCCTCACATGCCTCCTCATCCTCATGTCAAAACAACAGTATTTATTCAAGTTTAAGAGATACAATCAATAGCACAAAGAAACCAATAAGGATATTCCATGAATGCAAAACTCTTCCCTCCCAAATGTACCAAGATGTACCAAGACATGTCTGTGACTCACAGATAATCCAAGAGAGCCGTCTGCTGGTCAGTATCCTGCCCTTGCTGGACCACAATACAAATACTGCTGCGATGAATTTGTTGTATTTTATTCAGTATATTGTATGTTTGGTTGTTTAGAAGGTTGTCCCAGTGGGAACCTGTAGAGAGAGCATGTATGTGGTGGAGGGTGGAAATAGGAAGGAGAAGGGAGGGAAAGGAGAAGAAGAAAATGGAGTTGGTTCTGAATAAACACTCTGTTAAATCTGTTGAAGGTTACTTTGAGGCTGTTCTCATGAGCAGACAAGACTGAGCTAAGGCATCTAAGACCGGGCTTGGCTGCTCATGAGAAACACTGGGAACTGCATGGCTCCCGGTGGCACCTCAGTGGCAAACCCACCTAGGGAGCCTGCCAGGTAGCTGAGGTTAAGGGCACAAGCGCATCCTTAACTCGCACTAACTCCTCATGTGTCAGCGCCAGCTGCTCCTGGCCAACACTGACACAGGAGCGGGCTCTGAGCTGTCGTCAGGGGTGGGGGCGCACAATGCACTGTGTACTCGCATGGTGCATTGTGGGATTTCTGGGGGCTGGGGCAATGTGTCCCGACCCCTGAACCTCCACACTGCCTGGGGCAGCAGCAGCTAATCCCAGTGTGCGATCCGCACACCCCGGAAGTCTTGTAGATAATCTGTGGGGAAGGTAAGCTGCTGCAGCCTTCCCCACTGCCCACCCTCAAGCCTCCTCATGGGATTGTGAGAAAGGGCTCTTTGTATTTGTGAGGGAAGCAGCTCTAAAACAAAAGTTAGTCCAGCAGGTGGCAGCCAGGCCTCTGTTATTTCAGCCAACAGGAAACTCAGAGCAGGATCACACCTTCCTAGGTTGATCAAGGCCTTCCTTTTTCAACACATATTCTAGCATGTAACAAATTGCCTGCCCACTTGTGATCTCAGCCAATAGGAGCTGAATATGAGAATCTTAGCACCTAAGGTTGCTCATCTTTTCCCCATTGAGATTTCATTCAAGAAGGAAGAGTTCAACCATCTTTTATTTCAATCATCAGGAATCACAGAATAGGACCTCAGTACAAGACTCAGCAAAATTTATCTACAACTATTCAGCCTGGTGATAGCTCAGCTCCCACAGACCTTGTAATTAAGCCCAACAGTAACTAATCCATGTTTTAGCTGCCATTGTTTTAGAAGTTGATGGTGGAGAATCAGAAGTTGCTCACCCTTGCCATCCATTCTTGGGAGTAGTAACAGGGTAGCTCACCTCAATCATCTCCACAAACAGATGAGTGATTCTCAGAAGCCCTATTCACACATTACATTCAACACTCGTACAATCTGTACAGTGTACCCAGGTACAGTTCTTCACATGTTATACTAAGTGCAAGTACAGCAGTACACGTCGTATCTGTACCATAAATTTGAGGGGCTTGTACCCAGATGTACTTTTAAAATGAATGCAGGTGCTGTCATTCACACAAAAACATGTGTGCATGTACAGACATCTTAACACAGGCACAACATCATGTCTGAATAGACTAGATACTTTCTTTTCTGTTCCCCAATATTTACATCACTTTGCTCCAGCTTTTGCTGCTGGTCAGGAAGAACCAGAGGCTCTCCTCTTTCCAAGAGTGACTGGAAAAAGATCCACAACTAACCGAAGCACCAATTTGTCCCTTACATATTATATACACTTGCACAATTAGCCATGTATACAATTCCACCCACTATGGTATTACAGGAAGTCCTCAGATTTACAGCACAATTGGTTTCTGAAAACTGTGTCTTAAGTCGAAACGTCTTAATTCGGAACATATTTTCCCAAAGAAAACAAAGTTATAAATGAGGGTTTGGTTCCTGAACCAAAGTCAGGTACTCTGGGTTTTTTTCCCCTGCTGCTGCTCTCAAACTGGTGGTGTGTCAGCTACAGACATGAAGGCATGCAGCAGAAAAGTTGGTGGCAGAGAATCAGAAGTTGCTCATCCTTGCCATCCACTCCCAGCAGTAGTAACCGGGTAGCTCACCTCCATCTCCTCCTCCTCCTGGACAACAGATAGACAAGAAATGAAGGTGTATGGGCAGGAAGCAGCATCTGAGTTGGGAACATGCCCAACCCTTTTCATCCTGCTGTAACAGCAAGCATCTGATGATCCTGGAGGAGGAGGAGGAGGAGGAGGAGGAGGAGGAGGTAATGACCTGCCTTGGCCGACTGCCCAGCAGTTGTGAAAACCACTCTTTTTGTGAGTGGAGAGCCAACAGACAAGGACAGAAAATCAGACGTAGCCAGAAGTCAACACTGGAGAACGGGCGAACAGAGAGTCATAAACTTTGCCAGAAGTCTACATGGGAATTCCACAGGATCAAGGGTAAACACGAAACAGGGTCAGACAATAACAAACAGGTCCAGATTTCTAGGTCAAGGTTGCTCACAGTATGGCTGGTCACCACAGACATTGTTTCCAGCACAGACCCAGCTTTCAGGCTGCTCTAAATAGGCAGTGTGCCAAGTGCCCCACCCATCACTGCAGCTGGACCTTGTCAGGGAGATGCAGCCGAGCCAGATCTGGGACACCTGTTCCTTCTGGCCAGCCTCTCTGACCTATGTCATTCCTCCCTCTGAGCCTGTACTCTGGACAAGCGTCACTGTCGGGGATCTGGGGCAGGCACCTCGACTTCAGCAGCCTCAGAGGCTTCACCAAAAGGAGGGAGGGAAGGAGGCAGAGGGGCCTGCAAGCCTGTCAGCTCTGGCTCTGTTGAGTCAACAGGTGTTTCAGCCTGCTCCCCCTACTCTGGTCTTCATCTGAGGAAGATGAAGACCAGACCTCCTCCATGACCTCCATGGGAGTCATCACGGAGGAGGAGGAAGAGGAGGAGGAATCAAAGCAGCAGCTGTAGCTGGGAAAGAAGCCTCTTGGATGGGCAAGTCAGCCAATCCCTCAGCAGCCTCAAATGCTGTAGCAGCTCTCACCAGGACTACCAGTCTTGATGACAATGTGAGCCTGAGCCGCCATTGTCACCTCCTCCTCCTCAAGCCCATGCACCAGCAGCCATCTAGAAAAGCCTTTCCTTCTCCAGCTAAAGTTGTAAAGTTGAAGCACAGTTGTTAAGTTGCAGCAAGATGGCAGTTTACAATGCCTCAGGTGTCAATAATCTTCACTCAGAGCATCTTAAGTTGAGGCCTGTCTGTACAGCTGCAGTCTGTTAATGGACACACAGTTAGTCCATAAGCACATATTAGCACATATTAAGCCCAGATCAGACACTTGATGGCCCCCATTAGACACCATGCAATTGCCATAGTTGGTGTCTAATGTCCGCAGTTGCACTGTGCCTCCCATCACCCCCAGTCATAGTGGCCAGTAGCCAGGGATGATGAGAGCTGTAGGCCAACAACCGCTGGAGGGCCACAGTTTGATACCCCTGCTCTAGGATTCTTCTCAAATGGCCAGTATGGAATTCTCTTGTGGTGTCAGCATCAGATGTTTGTTTAGTACATTAGGATCCCAGAAGAGTTTCCAGGCCATTGATCAATTTACACAACCAACATGGCACCTGTAGATGTGGCTGAATGAATCAGCATTGCAGCTGCCCATGTGCTGGTGTGATGCTTCAGTTGCATCATTAGCCACCTAATAGGTGGCTACATTCAGGTCAGGCATGTGGCTTCATATATTGCAAGATGCCCCAAGAAGTGAGTGTGCTCTTCTTCTGCTTTTGCTATTTCCACAGTGATTGCATAGGGGAGAAATAAATGCAAGCTTCAGGAGCATGTGCAGTTTGCTTAACTTCTCCATGTGAATGCCAATAGAATGAAAGGGTAAGCAATAGAAGAGCAGGGCTCCCACAAATCCTCTTATTGGCACATGTAACTTTCAAAGCGCATGGTTTCTGGACAAATATAATATTGCATTGAGCTGACTCCTTGATAAAACATTTGCGAAACAGTGCTCAAGTCTTGTCAAAGGAATGTCTTATCAAAGGTTGCAATTACACCAAACTCACAGTTTCCACACCAAGTCACTTTTGAGCTGTGATTGAACACTTGCCTCAAATATCTTTTGAGTGCTGGTACTGGGAATGCTTTTGTAATAAAAGATATACAGAGTGTCTGAGGGCTTCTCGTATGCTGGCCCATTGCAAATTCCCCCAAGCTTGCATGGCTTTTATGAAAATGGAGTTAAAAATATGAAGATTTAATGCATGCATTACACATCTCACCTGGATATTGCATCATGAAAAGGCCGAAGTGGCTAAGACTGCATGCTTTTTTCCAAGTTTGTAAAGGTTTTTGAGAGCCAGCTTTTTGCTTTGGCAGATCAGGCTTCCCAACCATCACTCATGTAATTATTACATGCACCATCGATTCTGAAAGATTCATATTCTCTGCTTATATTTTTATTGATTGGATGGGGCAATTTTCTTGAAAGTAGAACGAGTACCTCGAGGTATTAAAAGAGCAGAAAGAAATTAATGTGACTTATGGATACACCAAATCCATTGGGTCTTTTGAGAGAGACTTTTAGACATCCAAGAGAAGAAACTTTTCTTCCATACTGTGAAAGAAAAGATAAAATAAGCAAGCAATTGATTTCAGACTTTTAAAGAGGATTTTTTTGTACTTTTTGTAATGATGTTCTGGAAGAATTGTTTCTTGAGTTAACTATTTTTTTCCTCCTAATGAGTTCAAAATATAATCAAGTTAATGAAATTCTGCTCTCCAAAGGTACAGTTTATAGTGCAGAGATAAAATTGTTAATCTTAAATTAGAAATTAGGATTCCAGAACTGATGTCTGAAAACATAATTACACTTTGTGAGTCCATAAGTGATTATCATGTAACCTGTTCTGAGGCAGAAATAATCATCCCTTCATTTACTCTGTAATGATATAGCATTGTATAAATGGGACACTATATTGAACTTGCCACAATATGTATTAATTTAATTGGCAAGCAGTTGGCCCTGTACATAAATGAAAATTATTTTGGTGTGCTTCTCATTTGAAGGATGGAGCAGACTGCTCATAGGCAATCAGTGTGTCTTCACCTGAAAAAGGCAAAGGGCCCTAAATTCAGTGCCAGAGTCATGATAAATCTCCTTTTCTGCTTCTTTTTAAAGATCAACATTACTTAAACATGTAAATATCAGAAAGAGCTCATCATTTTTAAAACCATCATAGGGAGCTTAAATTAGGGATCGGTGAACATCCTTCTAGTCACCTTGAAAACCATCTAGGTTTTGCAAGCATTCCTTGCAAATATTCAGACCCTGAGGAGTTTTGTGAGTATTCACAAAGAATGCTTGCAAACCTCTGGATGGCATAATCCCCCACCTCCTCCCCTACCATTTCCTTCCCTACAATGCAAAAAACAATCCATTATTTTGCAAATCTGAGAGGGTAACTGGTTGCAGGAGGCCTGACAACCATAGAGAGGCTGCCTGAACACAGCATCATTTGGACAATTCCAAAGGTAAAGGAACATCAGTAACAGAATCAGAAATGATGTTTAAAAATTCTGATTCCATTACCAACGTATTTTGCATGTTTCAAACACTATCTATAATATTTAAGTGTTTTGTAAAAGTATAGTCTCAGAGTAGGAGATGTTCTGTTGCCAGTGGGTATATATAATGTCTACCTGAAATGTGCTTATGACTACAGTAATTGGAAAAAAGTGGTAACATGCTGATTCTGTTACCCTTGGAATCACCTATTTCAAAGTCTAGAGTTGAGCAGGAGGGAGGACATCATTGTCAATCCCACTGAGTGAGAAGATTCATATTGGGGGAGGTGGTCCCAAACCCATTCCTAAGCTATTTAGCCATTTCCCCTGGCTTTGTTAAAATAATGACCACAAGTCATGTCATAACCTGCTCTTCTATGGCACTGCCATATAATTATTTCTTTATAACAGTGTAGCAGGAAACAAGTCTGGTGCCACGGGGGTGACAGCATTTTTTAACAGCTAAAAAAATGATTTTTAGACATTTTAAACATTTTTAATTATTATAATTTTTTTAAATTTTGTTTTAATTTGTATAGTTTTTATTGTAAACCATCCAGAGGTGTGTGTGTGTGTGTGTGTGTGTGTGTGTGTGTGTGTGTGTGTGTGTGTGTGTAATAAATAATTAAATCATTTGGCAGCTGCCTGGGACCCTCAGAAGGGTCTTCTTCTGATTCCTGAGACCACTTCTGGATAGTCCTTTGTGTGCAGTGGTGATGTGGTGACTGTCATCCCATTCCCCCTCCTGACTATCATCCCATCCACCAAGGACTCTTAGGAGAGGCCACCCATGCTGCAAGGGGCCTATGAAGGATAGTTTGAGGTCCTCTGGAATCTAGAGCTGGCCCTGACAGAGAGCCTATTCTCATGGGTCAGATAGGGCAAGCTGAGGTAGGGCTGGTCATCTAGGGCCCTGGGATCACTCCGAATCCTGCTGCTCCTCCCCTGGGTGGCCTTGATCAGCTACCCAGGTTTAACATGAGGTAGGAGGACAAGCTCATGCTTTCTACTTCATTTTCTGGTTGTCTGGGTGTCTACGCTGCCAGTAGCTGCTCCTAGGCTGCTGGCAGCCATGACAGAGCCAAGGAGGAAGAGCAGCCAGGCAGCACAGAGCTTTCCCAATGCACCATGCTACCTGGCAGGCCTGGCTTGCTCCCCCACCCCCGATCCCTGCTGGGCTCACTGCCATACCGCTCTTGTGGGCGTGTGGGCAACGGAGCCCTGATGGGCAACTGGTTGTCTGTGGGAAGACAGGTAGGCCCCTGCCTTCCCCCCAACCCACTCCCTTGTGGTCATGTGAACAACCTCAGGATGTATTGCCAATGCCTTGAGAAGCTTTTGAGAAAGCCAGCCAATTATACACCAAGAAAGCAACCTGCACAGGGAGGGAAATAGAAATGAAATAGAAATTAGGAGTTGTAGAGTTGAAGACACTGAGCTACAAATCAGGGCCTCCCCAGCTCATTCCATTTCTGCCATCTCTGAACAGCCTTAGGCAAATTACTCCCTCTCGGCCTCACCTCTCCAGCTGCATTTTATAATATTTAATTACATTCCAGAGCTATTGTAAGGATTAAATAAAGATAATACATACAAAGTGCTATGCACATTCAAGAGAGAGCTGGTCTTGTGGTAGCAAGCATGAATTATCCTCTTTGCTAAGCAGGGTCCACCCAGGTTTGCATTTGAAAGGGAGACTACATGTGTGAGCACTGTACGATATTCCCCATAGGAGATGGGGCAACTCTGGGAAGAGTATCTCCATACTAGCATGCAGAAGGTTCCAAGTTTCCTCCCTGGCATCTCCAAAGTAGGGCTGAGAAAGGCTCCTACCTTCAACCTTGGAGAAGCTGTTGCCACTCTGTGTAGACAATACTGAGCTAGATGGACCAATGGTCTGACTTGGTATAAGGCAGCTTCCTACAGTATGTTCACTATTCAAATGCTAAGTGTTTTGATGTATTACTTTAATATTGAGCCCACTATGCCATTTCCTAGATATGTGAGGGACACAGGGTTGAGGACAGAGCATAAGTGAAAATGTGAATTTAAAAAGCGCTTGACAATAAATTACAATTAAAATTTAACTGAATAGATTAAATAATTAGGAGCAGAGATACAGCAATACTTGACAGTCCTGACAGATGCTGTAACTACTACATTTTTTTAAATGGATAGCTGAAGCTCTTAGCTGAGCACAGCAATCCAAACTAGCTAACTAGAGCTGAAATCCTGCACATATTTCAGTGGCTTAAATCCCACTGAAGTCAATGAGACTGAAGTAATCAGCTCTAGGACTGCAGCCCAGATTTCATTCAAAGAGCATTTCAGAAGCAACATGGAAAGCTCCTTACAGATCAGATAGAGGAAATAAAAGCAGATGATAACCAAGACATCTGCTGCTCGTTACACTTTGGATGTGGGTGAGCAGTGAGTCATACACCACCCACTGTGGAGGCAATTTCAGAACCTGTAACTCCTAATGATCTTACCTCCTCTCTTTTATCTCTAGTGTCAAATCGCTCTCCTGCCCCCACATCTCTCCTTTTTTAATAGAACCTGTTGGTGTCTTGTACGCAATTAAATACACAATCAATTAAAACTGATTTCTCAAATCTTGCTAGAAAATGGTAGCAAGTGTTGGAGACCACTAACCCCAGAGCCCACTCACCTGAGCCAACTCTGGAGTGGAAGGAAGCACCTACTAATTTATGCTTAAAGGTGCCTCTCATCATTGCCCCCGCCCCGTCGGACGCTCCCACCATACCATCCGCTACGGCCAGGGAGCAGAACTTCATGGGAAATCCATAGACCCTGCTTTGCTATCACCTGCTACTTTCCTCCTTCCCTGCCTACTGCAGCACATGCGTGTGACAAACTTGCATCTGCCCATCATCCACAGCAATGTGTCTTGTGTTGCTGGGTCCCAGAGCACCAAGGCTTGTCAAGGAAAAGGTCAGGTAGTGCTTGCTGTCGGCACCACTTGCCACCTCAGCTGGTAGACCCTTTCTGCAGCTGTGTGAATGGATGCAAAAGAGAGAAAGAGTGAAACTGGAGAAGGAGAGGAGACATTGGTGGGTGGCCCTGCAAGAAAGTCCCCCCTCCCAGTGCTGAGTTGAGAGGTGGGGCTCAAATGCATGAGGGAAAGGAGCACACTGGGGTGGTGCTTCCATAAGCTCATTAGCTCAACCTCCTCTCCACTGATAGCATGATTCCTCCATTTATAGACCCCCAGATACACCACCTCAGCTATGGCTGCTGTCTTCCCCTTCCTTCCTTTGCAGAGGTTGGTTATTACTATTTCAGTTATTGGTTGTGGTTGTGGTTGTTGTTGTTTTTTAAATTAAAATATTATGTACTGCTTTTCAACAAAAACTTTCAATCATGTTAGAAGGTGAGTTAAAACTGTGTTGAATAAACAAAGGTGTTAGAACATAAGTATTTAGATTTCTGGATATATCTTTGTGGTCCATGGAGAGGGATGAAGGATCTTAGAAGGAAATGAAATATGGTTACTGGCAATCCATTCCTAGGTAAGATGACTTCAATCTAGCATAGTGGTTAGAGTGTTGGACTAGGACCAGGACCTGGGTGACTCTGGGCCAGTCATGCATCTCTCAGCCTAACCTACCTCACAGGGTTGTTGTGAGGATAAAAATAAGCATGTACTCCTTGGAGGGAGAGCAGGATATAAATGTAAATAATAATAATATCAAAACAGTTCAATCACATTTTTCAAGGAGGTGACATTGAACAATGGCTAACAACTGGGAAAAATCATCTCATCATGAAAGACCCAGCAAAAGGTGCAGTTCCAAGTAATTACAGACCGATAACCTGTCTGCCAACCATGTTCAAATTATTAACTGGAATAATAGCAGATGAAGTGATGCAACACTTATTAACTAACAAACAGCTTCCAGTTGAACAGAAAGGAAATTGCCCAAACACCAGAGGCACAAAAGACCAGCTGCTGATTGACGAAATGATTTTAGAAAATTGCAAGAGAAGAAAAACCAATCTAAGCGTTACATGGATTGACTACAAGAAAGCCTTAGATTCATTGCCTCACACATGGATACTAAAATGTTTAGAAACAACTGGTGTCAGCAAAAACATTCAGATATTTATTTAAAAAGCAATGAGCATGTGGAGTACACAGTTAACAATCAATGGCGAGACACTTGGACAGGTTAGCATTAGAAGAGCCATTTTCCAAGGGGACTCACTATCCCCTCTGTTGTTTGTAATCGCCATGACCCCGCTTTCACAAATACTAAACAGAACAGGCCTCGGATACCAAACATCTAAAACATCAAGTAAAATCAGCCATCTGCTGTACATGGACGATCTGAAGTTGTATGGAAAGTCAGAAATCGAATCACTGCTAAACACTGTCCGTATATTCAGTAGCGATATAGCAATGGAATTTGGACTAGACAAGTGTGCTGCATTAATAATGAACAGAGGGAAAATAACAAAAACAGAAGGAATAGAACTGCCCAACAGAAGCAAGATCAAGAACCTGGAAGAGAAAGAACATTACAAATACTTGGGCATTCTCCAGGCTGATAACATCACACACACTGAAGTTAAAAGAAAAATTGGAAGTGAATACATCAGGAGAGTTAGAAAAATCCTCAAGTCCAAACTCAATGGCGGGAACACCATACAAGCCATAAACACCTGGGCTATACCTGTTATCAGATACACTGCAGGAATAATAGACTGGACCCAGGCAGAGCTAGAGACACTAGATCGTAAGACCAGGAAAATCATGACCATCAATCATGCTCTGCACCCCCGCAGTGATGTAGATAGGCTATGCCTCCCTCGCAGCTCAGGTGGAAGAGGAATGCTGCAAGTCCATCAAACAGTAGAGGAGGAGAAAAGAGGCCTTGAAGAATATATCAAGGACAGTGAAGAAGATGCACTTCAAATGGTCAATAATGCGAAACTATTCAACACCAATGAAACAAAGCAGGCCTGCAAGAAAGAACAAGTCAAGAAACGATCAGAAAAATGGAAAAATAAGCCCCTGCATGGTCAATATTTGCCCAATATAAGTGGAAAATCAGACATCACCAAGACCTGGCAATGGCTTAAGAATGGCAACTTGAAGAAAGAAACAGAGGGTTTAATACTGGCTGCACAAGAACAGGCACTAAGAACAAATGCAATAAGAGCAAAAGTAGAAAAATCCACAACAAACAGCAAGTGCCACCTTTGTAAAGAAGCAGATGAAACCGTGGACCACCTAATCAGCTGTTGTAAGAAGATCGCACAGACTGACTACAAACAAAGGCATGACAAAGTAGCAGGGATGATACACTGGAACATCTGCAAAAAATACAAGCCACCTGTAGCCAAAAATTGGTGGGACCATAAAATTGAAAAAGTTGAAGAAAATGAAGATGTGAAAATATTATGGGACTTCCAACTACAAACAGACAAACATCTGCCACACAATACACCAGATATAACTGTAGTCGAGAAGAAAGAAAAAGAAGTCAAAATAATCGACATAGCAATACCAGGGGATAGCAGAATAGAAGAAAAAGAAATAGAAAAAATCACCAAATACAAAGATCTACAAATTGAAATTGAAAGGCTGTGGCAGAAAAAGACCAAAATAATCCCAGTGGTCATTGGCGCCCTGGGTGCAGTTCCAAAAGACCTTGAAGAGCACCTCAACACCATAGGGGCCACACAAATCACCATCAGCCACTTACAAAAAACAACTTTACTGGGAATAGCCTATATTCTGCGACGATATCTATAACAATTGACAATAAAATTCTGGCATCCCTGGTCCTTGGGAAGGACTCGATGTCTGGATAAAACAAACCAGTCAATAACACCTGTCTGACTGTGTAAACAAGAAATAATAATAATAATGGGATCAACTGTGAATACTAGATAATATAATGGTTTCAGTATTCCAAGTCTATTTTACCTCCTGTATGTCACTTAAAAGTACATATAATCGAATGTTTAAAAAGCCAACTCATTATTAGCCTGATTTTGTTCTTAAATCTTTGATAACATTTTGTTTTTTTCATAAAGTAAGTTTGAGTAGACTGACCTTTGAAATATTTTGATTTTGTTTACAGTAAGGTTGATGTTATTGTAATATTAAGTTAGCACAATTAAAAACAACTCTAGGAAAAACATTGTCCTAATGGTTTCAGTATGGTATTGTCCAGCATATGATAAGATGCTGAGATGGGGAAAGGGAGCACAATGGTACCTTGCCTGTGATGGCGAAACACTTCGCATTTGCCCTGACTGAGTGGCATGGGACTCTACTCCCCTCCTTCCTGACTGGAGAATGCCCTTGGGCAATGGACCCAAGCCATTAGTAATCGGACAATTGTTCCAGACGTTAGGGGCAGAAACTTCAGAATGTAAACAATTGACTCAGAATTCCTCAGGATTTTTCTCACCAAGCTTACCTACTTTCCCCTGCCCAACTTTTTTGGGGCATAGATGGCTTTATTACTGAGAAGGAGGAAAGGGATAGGTCAGGACAATACACATGAAGAAATGAAGACACTGAAAGGGCTGAGAAATACTAATCTTTTTCATTAAAAAATTTTTTTTTTAATTTTTTAATTAAGGAATGAATAAAGGAAAGATACATCAAAAATGTCCAAATTACAAGAATTATCGAATATTACAAATTGTTATCAACATTGGAAAAAGGAGAAAAGCAGCAACCTCTTCCCTCACTTATCACCACACGTAATTTGGTAACTGAATAAAGAAGCAACCTTACATTTCATAAGTACAGATAAAAGTGAGAAAGAACCAAATATATATATATATATATATATATATATATATATATATATATATATATATATATAAGCCTGGTTAACTAGAGAACAGTAAAAGTAAGTTCTGTATATTTATATTAAAAAGAGCTTTCAAAAATAATAAAGTGTAAGTGTACATAAATTCAAAGAATATTCTTATAAGAAATATAAAGAATATCAAACACTGGATAGCTATAAAGCCTTATCAGCACTGTTTACCTTATGTACCAAGAACATCATAAATCAAATCCCGACACTGGGAACAAATGGTGACCTTGTTGAATATTGTAGTTTATAAAAGGCTCCCAAACAGACATAAATGACTCAGAAGACAAACCTTTCTTATAAACGGAGACTTGAGAAATACTAATCTACAACCCAACAAATACTAATCAATGAATCCTCAAGTCACAGCCCAGGTACAGCTGAGGGATTATTGTGTTGCTGCACTCTCCCATCCAAGTCCAGATTTAGTCTCTGCTTTTGATTTTATCTTGGTCCAGGCTGAGCTGTGGGAGGGAGGGATCTATCTGGGAGGGATGCAGATCTCTGGCAGCTCTAAGGGGAAAGGGACCAAGACCTAGGATAGCTCCAAGCAGGAATTCAAGAGAGCTAACAATATTGGATGAATATTGCTCCAGTATATTGGATGAATATTGCTTCTGCTTGGAGCTGATTGCTGGTTTATATGGTTACTGTCCAAGTAAAATGGAGTTAACCCTCCCCATCCCTGGGGTAGGCTCTGTTGTTTAAAGGGGCCTTGCCTGATTTTCTAAGCACCGGCATCAACGGTGCTGAGGGTTCTCTACTTGGGCTGGCAGGTCCATGAGGGACTCCTCCAAGTCAGAGGATGCAGCCAAGGCCACGTCTTCAATTTGTGGTGGGGGTGCTGGCTCTGAGTCAGACCATTGGCCCATCTTGCTCATTATTGTGACTGGCAGTAGCTTTTCCAAGGTTGCAGGCAAGAATCTCTCTCAGCCCTATCTTGGAGATGCCAGGTAGGGAACTTAGAACCTAGATGCTCTTCCCAGAGTGGCTCCATTCGCTAAGGGGAATATCTTACAGTGCTTACACATGTAGTATCCCATTCATATGCAACCAGGATGGACCCTGTTTAGCTAAGGGGACAAGTCATGTTTGCTACCTGCTCTCCTGGTTCACCTTGTCCCCCAATCCAGGAGTTTCGGACCTGGGGTCCATGACAGATTCATAGGGGAGTGAATGTTTTTATATGGACACACACAAACTTCATTCGAAGTTGCCTATACAGACCCAGAGAACGTCTTCCTCGTGTTCTGTCACAGTGTTTACAATAAAGCAGTATAAACCACCTTGGATGTCCCTTTTTGAGCATAAAGGTGGCATATAGATTTTTAAAAATAAAACCATTTACTGGAAAGCTGCATTTCATTCTGGGATTCTAGAGAAAGCATAGTTCAATGGATTTTGTTTTCATGGTACAGTCACAAGATTTCAGGAATATAACATTCGGATAACTATATTACTAGCACTAAAGTAAAGTTGTGCCCTTGAGTTGGTGTCAACTCATGGTGACCACAGAACCATGTGGTACTGGCACTAGGAACTGTTTTTCTGTCAACTCATTCTAATACTAAAACTGTTTCTTAAAGGATCAGCTGATGGTCGATCTGACTGAAGATCTTGACTGTTCTATTTGTGTGTCAAGTCCATATGATGCTGGTATGGGATGGCAGTCCTGCTGCTGTGGAACTATCCCCTGGACATTTGCCAAGGTCCAAACTAGCATAAGTGTAGGTAGAAGCACTGCTAAGGCTACTTTTTATTTGCAGTGGCCTTTAATGCCCAAGAAAATAACAGAGTGTTTTAAGAGTCCATTTGTATTTTAATTGGTATTTTAAGTAATTGCCTTTACTTGTGCTCAGCACCATTACACACCATGAGCCCCCATGAAGAAATTGTTAATAAGAATACACTGCCGTGTTTTAACTTCTAAATATATCTTATTTGGCTTGATATCTGAGCCCATCACAGTACTAGCGGCTGACCTTCGTGCACATCTCTAGTTTTATGCTGCGTTGCTCCACCGTTAGGAGCTGTGGCCAGTCTTGTGAGTCAAGAACAGCTTCATCATGTCTCTTTTCAGTCAACTCCACAGATTTTCTTTGCGCTTAGAAAAGTCACAGCTTCTTCCATTTGAGGAGCTGCACTGAAGTCCTCTTCTTTTAAAACAGCATGACAGAGTTCAATGTCTAGAATGTGCTGCAGAGCTGAAACTGCCACCAAAAAAAACCCCCCTTGTTTTTAATTTTCTCCACAGGATGGAACAATGTGTAACTTCTCTGCAGAGTTACTGCCCAAGGGGGGAGGAATTGAATAAAAGGCATATTTGGCTAGAATTGAACAAAAGAAAGAACTGTACAAAAGAATATCTCCCCAACCACTCTGTCTTTTTTCTCAGGTTGTGAATTCATTTCAGTCCAGATGAATAATAAGCCTCGGATATCACAACTGAGCGGCAGTAAAATTTGGAGCCTTTGGATGTAGTGACTTTGGTTCCAATCCTAATTAGAGGCATTGCAGCAAATGTCAAATCTGCATGGTTAAAGGGAGAATGTTACTATGGTGAAGAGTTCATTGCTACTGTTAGTGTGCAGACCAGGCATGTTCTTTATTTTGTTTTTCTTGACTCCTGTGAAGTAGATAATTATTATTCCTTTCTCAGTGGACAAGCCTTGGGAGACCTAGGAGATGTTCCAAGAGCACCCTCAAAGTTGGTGGAGGAGCAGAACGTTAAGAGTCTCAAACACTTAAACAACTAGTGGGTTCTAGTTGCTTCACCATACTGACCTTCCCTAGCTATATTGGAAGTAATGGTAAAAGCCCTGGGGTGACAGCCAGACTAAGTTACTCTAAAGTACCATGCAGGAGTTACTCTAACAGACTAATTAATTTCCATGGAACCTCCATTGAATAATTTAGTCAGGATGCCAGCCACCATTACCAACATATGCAAACTCAGAAGTGGTTGATATAAGCTTCTCCTACAACACCCCGCCCCCCACCATATATACACACATGGTAAAAGTAGGTCTATGTATTCTAATACTTGGATTCATGTAGTCCATTAATGAAGAGATGTTAAAGATCAGATTAAGTATTAGCAATTAACTAGGGCTGTTCCCACTATTATGATTGGGCTAGGAGAAGTCTCTTACTCTAGTTCGGGAGCTGTGCATGTTGCTGGTATTTGATGTTGTGTTAGGTCAAAGCAAGAGGAAAGCTGGTCTTGTGGTAGCAAGCATGACTTGTCCCGTGGGCTAAGCAGGGTCCACCCTGGTTGCATATGAATGGGAAACTAGAAGTATGAGCATTGTAAGATATTCCCCTTTAGGGGATGGAGCTGCTCTGGGAAGAGCATCTAGGTTCCAAATTCCCTTCCTGGCATCTCCAAGATAGGGCTGAGAGAGATTCCTGTCTGCAACCTTGGAGGAGGCACTGCCAGTAACAATAATACTGAACTAGATAGACCAATAGTCTGACTCAGTATATGGCAGCTGCCTATGTTCCTATCTTCCTAATTTTTATTTATTGATTGATTGTTGAATTTTTATATCACCTTTCATTAAAAACAATTCCAAGGCGGTTTACAAAAATTAAAAAAACATACAATAAAATGACAATAAAAATATTAAGCTAAAAATATAAAACAAATCTAATTTAAAATCTATAAAATACAAGCATAAAAACTATACACGGGTAAAAACACATATTTTATTTATTTATTGTTGAATTTATATACCGCCGGTCAGAGACAGGGAGATTGCCTGTCTGTCAAGCCTCAGCTAGGTAGGAGGGTTTTTTCTCCTACTTATTCTGAAGCTGTGGGTGGAATCTTTGTAGGGCGGGCTCATCCTACCCAGCTGAGGCTTGACAGATGAGTAAGCTCCCTGCCTCCAACCTTGCTTTCATCTAACACAGGATCAAATATCGGGAGTTTGCACAGTTCCTACCCTCCTTCCAATCGTGCAGACAGCCCTACTATCTCCTCTTGACTGTTGCCAGCCCTGTCTCTCTCTTCCCAGCCTTTCCTATCCCCTGCGAGATATGGGTAGGGGTGTGTGGCTCACCAATCATGATCCCAAACAGAAAGCAGCTTGTCAGTAACGCTTGTTGCTGATCAAGGGAGCAGGCTGGCGTTTGTTGTTGTTGTGCTCTGCTTTTAAATGGTAAAATTTCCCTTGCTTACATTTACTGTATGTAGAAGACCTGAGCATTTACAAAGAGCTCTTTGATCGGGTAGCCAGTTCTTGGAAGTAATATTTTGCTACTGCTTGAGGCAATCCAAAGAAGTGTGTGTCTCTCTAATTCCCACTGAAATCAGTGGGACCTAAGTGTTGATGTTTTATGTTTCAGTTCAGATTGGTTTCCGGTAACTGTTCATGCTCCTCTCCTGCAAGCATTATCAGGTCAGTATATATCTCCATCCTTTTATTGTGGTTGTTCTTTAATTTGCTTTCTGAAGTTGAGAGCTTCCTCTGGCTCTTCTTACTTCTGATTTCCCTTGAACAAATCCCCCATTACTTAGAATATGCCCAGTCATATCAGGGGGTAGAGCAGCTGGCTATATCCAGCCTCAGCACAGCATCCCCCCAGCGGCTGTTGCTGTTGTCTGTCTTATGTTTCTTTTTTAGATTATGAGCCCTTTGGGGGTCAGGAAGCCATTTTTAAAAAAATATTTTATTTATTTATTTATTTATATCTATGTAAACTGCTTTGGGGACTTTTGTTGAAAAGCAGTATATAAATATTTGTCATATATCTTCTTCACCCTTTGCACGTGTCCTTGCCTCCTCCAATCCAAGCTGGCATTACTTTACACATTTTTCTCCAGGGTGTTTTCCGGACCATGAGATTTGCAACAGTTAGAGTGTTGCAAAGTGTAATGGAATAGTGCAGTGGTTTAAGACTGAGAGTAAAGGGTTGTTTAATACTTCATTGCAGGCTGGTGGCCATTCATGTTTTCTGTCCACTTTCAAGGCAAGAGTGTCCATCTTCTTCTTCAAATGCATTTACCTGCCCTTCCTCCTGCTCCATTTGGGCCAATGGAGTTGCGGGGAGGGTGTGACGTGACAACCTTTCTTTTTTTAAAAAAATTCTCAACTGCCTGGTGCAAATCCACCAGCAGGGGGAAGCACTGTTCCAAAACAAAAATCTAACTTCCTCTTGTGTCATTCTAGCTTTGCACACGCCTGGGGAATTTTTTAATTTTTTTTAAGAGGTGGAGTAGGGTGCTTTAGGAGATCCTGTGGAGTGATAAAACAAGGGAACTGCTTATTGGTGGGGGAGCGAAAGGGAATCCTGTGGTGTCCCAAGAAGGGAAAAAGACCGGAACTGGCATGCCTCCAGTGAAATAAATAAATAAATAGGAGGGAGGAGGCAGAGGGAAGGTGAGTGCTCCTCCAGTGAGGGCTGTGGGATTGCACAGAAGTAAATGATTCAATTCAATGGGCTTCCTCTTCAGTAAAAGTGCATGAGAAAAGCTTGGGTTCAGAAATCTCCTCAGATGCACTAGTATGAGTCTCTGGCCAAAGTAGCAAATTAAAAGAACCCCAGTGGAAAAACAATAATAAAACACCTTCCTCCCCCTCTGTCTCCCTGTTTCTCTCTCTCTGCTCAGCAGAAAGAGGCAAATGTGGCTGGATGGTGGCAGCAGCAGCAGCAGCAGTGAAGTTTGCAAGGACTCCCCTCCCCCCTCCCCCTCTCCTGGGGAGGACCCCGCACCAGCCCCCTGCAAGGCTGATCATTTGGGAAGGGGAGCAATGGGTACAGAGCCGGGGAAGGGAGAGGGGTGAGCCAGGGTGGGCTTCTGCCTATGAGGGATTCCTTGCCAGAACAGAAAAGAGGTTCTATAGAAAACAACAAGTCATCACAAGGTGGTTTGAACTGTCCAGCCAAGACTACATTGCAACACATAAAGTATGGGACAAGCCTCCTAAAATGGAAAAATACAGTTAGTTTCCTGCAACACATTTGCAACATTATAGGGTTAAATCGCAGCGATAAAATCTGAAACAAGGCATCCAAAATGTGAACGGCACCCAGCTGATAACATAGGGACTGCAGTGTCACATCACAGGAAATACGGAAGCACACTTAGCAGATACAATGTAGGGGTTAATCTGGAAAATGCCCAGCACTATGTTTCAAAAGTTCCACCTTTCCTTTCCCCCCAGTACCTCAGTATGTATTTAAATACCATTGATTTGAGTGGGAGGTAAGTAAACCTAACATGCTCTTAATTGCATCAGTTGTCAACACCACTGTTTAAGAAAATTCTATGAATAAACAAACATTTCTTTAACTTTAACAGAGCAAAAACCAACTTAAAGATCGTATTTAATTATTACGCTTTTATTTCACTGGGTCTTATAGTAGCTTACGTTGGACACTCAGATAGAATTTTCCACCCTAACCAGCCTGAGGCCTTCTTAATACCCTCTTATCAATATCTGGTAGATAAGATCCGAACACTATAGGGAGGTTGAGCAATCCTTATAAGTAACAATCCATTATTCAAAGATTTAGAGTTGTCAGTTCAAAGAAGAACACCCACAGACTACAGAAACACCTACTTAGCCATGTTGGGATAGGTGCTGTCCAAACACATATTAAGAACAATTATGCTTTCAATGGTTATCTGATCTTATGAAGGACTACCTTAACAATCAGTTAATCAAGTGCAAATTCAAACTGGATTGCATTTGCTGTCAGCTCATTCTGAAAATAAGCCTCAAAAATCAATCAAGTATATTAGCCCTAAGACTTTATGATGAAGGGCTAGTATTTTCTAACATCATATCCCCAACAAAGATGAGTTGGCCTTATTGGATACTAATTTGGATTTAGATAAACGACAAGTGGAACAGCTTCAAATACCTCCTATAGAACAGCATATAACTCTGTTAGAATTTAATGGGATTACCTCTAAAATGAATAGGCCTGCTGCTTTATGTATATAAATGTGGTGATCATAAAAACTGTACAAAGCATTCGTTTAAAACTGTAACTTCCAAAGAACAGCTCAGAAATGCCCTCCAGAAAAAGAAAATTTGCCAAATTAATTTAGTGCACAAGGGTCAGTTTAAAAATTTCTGCTGTAGACTAATTGAATGCTAGGTGCTGACATTTTTGGCTAAAAATTGAAGCTGTAGTCATTAGCATTGCAGAAAATTTCCATATGCCATTATGCCAAGTAGATATAAAGCCCTCATAATTGTTCCTGTAGGATTTGTTGCAAGTTGTTGGCAGTGAGACGATTCTATTGTAGAATATCTGCAAAGATATTCTAGAGCCATTCCTTAAGTTGATTGCAATGACTCCTCTTTTATTAGGCATGAGTGAAAGAGAGAAGAGAGCTAGCAAATTCTCCAGATATTGTATGTGACAGTAACATTGGATGGTGGGGCGGGGCGGGGGAGCTCTCTCGGGCATTACCATTTTCAAGAATGTTCTGCTAATGTATGACCCCTAAGTTATTCCAAACATATTACAAAACCAGAAGATAAATATACTGAGGTCAATATTCTGAACACACTTATTTATAAGTACCATGGTAATCTATATGTCTTGCATACAACTGCGGTTCAGACTGTCACCTTTGTGAGCATATATTTTAATCATTACATTGTACAAGATCGCTAAGGATTTGCTAAATGTCAGGCAGTGAAATTAAAATGTCAATGTAAAGTACAGAGGTCAGAATGGACCTGGATATCACTCATCTACATTATTCCATGATTATTCCGAGGTTTTCTTTACTCAGTAGAAAATTAGTCCAAAATGAAGATTAATTTGTGGAGCTAATGCCCTTGGTATATCACTTTCAGATTGTTCCTAAAGGACCCTTCTGATGGAATAGGCCAACTGAGCCAATTAGAAAGATTGCTTTTAATGTCTGTATAGCGGAGTGGACTGGCTGAATGGGAGCTGCAGTAGCCATGCAGAGAAAATGGAACTGTATGTTGCCCAAAGCAATAACTCCCTGTTGTGTCAGGTAATAAAAGAACAGGCAGTAAAAAAAAGTTTTATTTGTTTTTTAAAAATCTTAAATTAACATGATCCAAGATTCAAAGAACATTGACTGAGATTCGGACTAACCAAGCATGCACACTTTGGGGGGCTGGGGGGGGCATCACAGGAACCCTCGCACAACTCCCTCTTCCGCCTGTGTGCACACTCTTGTGTAAAAGCCAGTAGACTTCTGAGTGCTGCTCACACTCCAGAAGGGCTCCTCAAGGTTGGAAACATCGTTGAGCTATGAGTTTCTGATTTTGCAGAGCCCTTCTGAAGCACAAGCAGTGTCCAGAGGTCTAATGGCTCTTGCACAGCACAAATCCAGTCAATAACTGCTCCCAAATGCTTCTCAGAGTAGCAGTGCACCACCCATCATTCCCTGCGGTGGGGGATCACCTCCACCACTCATAGGAACATAGGAAACTGCCATATACTGAATCAGACCATTGGTCTATCTGGCTCAGTATTGTCTTCACAGACTGGCAGCGGCTTCTCCAAGGTTGCAGGCAGGAATTTCTCTCAGCCCTATCTTGGAGAAGCCAGGGAGGGAACTTGAAACCTTCTGCTCTTCCCAGAGCGGCTTCATCCCCTGAGGGGAATATCTTGCAGTGCTTACACATCAAGTCTCCCATTCATATGCAACCAGGGCAGACCCTGCTTAGCTATGGGGACAAGTCATGCTTGCTACCACAAGACCAGCTCTCCTCTCCATGACCAGCTCTCCTCTCCATGACTCATCTGGTCACTGCTGGGGGATCAGCTCCATGGAGGCCAGGTGAGTGGTGGAAGCAATTCCCCACCGCAGGGGGTGATGGGCAGTGCATTGGTGCTCTAAGCAGCATTCAGGTGCAGCGAGAATGGAGGTAAACACCTATTAATTTAACCTTAAAGGTGCCTCTTGCCACCCCCCTGGCAGCATCTGCACTGGCCACTACTGCAGGTAATCCAATCCTAAACTATTTTAGGATTTTAAAGGTACTTACCAGCATATTTTATTCTATCTAGTTATCTTTTGTGTTTTGTTATTTGGCTGTTTGCCCCAGTGGTGACCCTGTAAAGACTGTTGGGGGTTGGCATCAGAAGAAAAGGGGAAGGGAAGGAGAAGACAAAAATGAAATTGCTTCTGAATAAAGTCTTTGTTAAACCAGAATAAGATTTTTTCTTCATTTTACAAGGGATAAAGCATTTGGCAATGATATTCTGAACCAGCTATGTGTGTGAGCCTGAAAACCTTGTGAAAGTTCCTGCATTTTCATTTCACTTCATTACTGGGCCTACATCCTGAACCGCTGCATTCTACTATTGCTGCTGATGTTTGTTTATTCAGTTTCTTAACCTGCACAACCCCTGAAGGTACTTTTTTCTTATCAATCCTGGACTCTGTTGTTTACTGGATGTCCACTGCAGCATGGCTCAAATCCCACCACCACCTTTTTTCTTGTCCATCCCAAGAGAACCTGCTCTTCACTGAAAACATTTGAACAGGCCTGCACTACATACTCCATCATCTTGCCCCAGAACAACAAGCTAGAGGCTGGGCAGATGTTGTTCAAACCCTCCAAATCCAAATGTGTTTTTTTTTCCAGAATAGAACACACAGCCTCCTTAAAAATTTGGGAACTATCCCTTAACTAAGAGAGTCATTGCTGTTTCCTCTACCTAGTTACGCAACCCCACCTTTGTCAAATTTTATCAGCCATAAAAGACAGAAATCCATGCTGCAAATGGTAGTCTGCACACATCCTCAAGTGCAACAACCAGAACTGAGAGTCATTGCTGTTTCCACTACCTAGTTACGCAACCCCACCTTTGTCAAATTTTATCAGCCATAAAAGACAGAAATCCATGCTGCAAATGGTAGTCTGCACACATCCTCAAGTGCAACAACCAGAAAAGTATCCATAACAACATGATCGGATTGCACTCTGGGAGCATCCCTCTCTAACTTTGTTATACCTATGGTATCCAAGGTGGAGCAGATGCAAGCAATCGTATCACAACATGATTTGCAAATTGGGCACAGTCAGCTATTGAAGTTGACCTTCATGATCATCAGAACCAGCCTGCTAAAGTATGTACTGCTAAAAGTACTGCTAAAGTATTTGAACTGGTAAAGCTCCTCAGGACAAAAATGTTCAGAGGCCATGGTGGTGGGAAAATGAACTTTCTTTGTTACCTTCACCATAGGTCTTAAAATGGGCTCTAACTTGTGTTTTGTTGGATTTGTTGAAAGCTTTTACCACCTGTGCCCAACCATCAGTCCATACATTTCATCACGCTTCAGAATACCAAGGAGCTATCACCAACGCATAATCAAATACCAACGCATAATCAACTTGTGGAATTCTCTGCCACGAGATGTGGTGACAGCCAACCACCTGGATGGCTTTAAGAGGGGTTTGGATGACTTCATGGAGGAGAGGTCTATCATTGACTGTTAGTTGGAGGGCTAGAGGCCACCTCCAGCCTCAAAGGCAGGATGCCTCTGAGTACCAGTTGCAGGGGAGTACCAGCAGAAGAGAGGGCATGCCCTCAACTCCTGCCTGTGGCTTCCAGTGGCATCTGGTAGGCCACTGTGTGAAACAAGATGGGCCTTGGGCCTGATCCAGCAGGGCTGTTCTTATGTTATCTGGGATCTACGATCTGAACAAGGGTGTCAAGGGACAATTGTCATTTTATGATTCATAAAGATGTGAGTTTGGGGCAGTATAAAATATGTTAAATAAATAAAATAATAAATAAAATGAAGGCATCAGCAGGACTGCTAGACTCTGGGCTCTAGAAAGAGACTCCCATTGGTACCACCACTCTAGAGCAATTGTCAGCCACAGCAGGAGGAAGATCCAGACTGAGAATGTGGTAGGGCAAAAACTTAGATTCTCCCCTCCCCACTCATCATGGTCCCAATTCAGTTCAGGGCCCCACACAACTACTCATTACACTAATCATGCCATCTGTGTATCACCTAGCTGGGCCTAAGAAACACAGGAAACCAGTGCTTCTACAGATGTCTAGATCAGGTCTTGGAAGCTCACATTGCTCTGGGTTTTATATCCTAATTTGTAGTACACACTATTTTCAAAAACTGCTGAGATTTATTCATATCCTTTGTCTTCCATTTGTTGTTAGGCCCCCTAAACATTTGCCATTAGATTCATGGTGACATTCAAGACCAGGCGTGTCCAGACCTAGTACTTTGCTTCTTTCTATCTTCTGGGGAGACAGGTACCGGTATCAGGCAATCCAGTTTAGAAAGTATTAGTCTCTTAACATCAGTTGTGGAACCATTTTTTTAAATGTCATTTTTAAATTCCAATTAATTCCAGAGCAAAAAAAGTGGCTTCAGCATCCCAGCCTTTCTTTCCAAGGTATATTTTTGAATTATTTCTATTATCCCTTTGGACTCTTCAAATCAGCATGCTGTGTTTTCATAATAGTCCAGTCTATTCAAAGCATTCTTCCAGGACATTTTTCTGTACAAATATGTTTATAATGCAGTCATGCTGGTGTGTCCTTTAGATTTTGCATGCCTATTTAAAATTTAAATGCTCTTTAGATATCTTAAAATACCATTAGGCTGGCGGGAATTTTACATTCCTCCGCGCCTCCCCCGAAAAAAGCTGTCACATTATCCCATAGTCTGAAATGGCATGTACCACACACCAAGTACTAAGAGGTTGTGTGCACTTGTAGTTGATGTGGGAGAAGAGATGGGTAAGGTTAGTGGGGACAGCATTTTTATTGAAAACAAGCTCTTGCGTTTGAACATTCAGAAGCTATCGAAGCTGAGGTAATCAGCAAACTCCCTAATCCCCGTCATTACCTGCCTTTCATCTTAGCAGTTCTGACAGTTTTCCCTCTCTTGTTGTCAGGTAAAGACGGGAGTTGTCCGCAGGCTGTGAGCTTGATGTCTTGGTAACACTATAGCAGCCTATATGCAACTTCCACGTTGGTATTCAGGAATCATACACAGTCCGCTGCTGGAGAACCAATCTCCACAACTGCTGAAAGGAGCTACACACACACACACACACACACACACACACACACACTTCCCCTATCTTCCTCATTGCCAAACATCAAATAACAGTAAAAGCAGCCATTATGGAAATGAATTAAATGGGAAAGAAAGATACAAAAATAAAACTATTCCTCAGGACTCTGAAATTACAACAGAATAATGCAGTGAAAAGAGAAACAAGCAGGGGCAATACAAGTGTAGAAACGTTTTGCTGCCAAAGCATCAGACTTTTTTGCACAATCTATGACTGCAGTCTTAGTCCACATCACATTACATGCTGTGGTTTGTCGCTGTGTTCCACTTCATGAGGTTTTCAAGAGTTTCTGCCTTCTTACAAAGCTATTGACCTTGGCAGAAGTCTTGTACTATCTCTATTCCTGGCCATTGCCCTGCTCTTCTTTCTTTATCAGAGCCCTCCTTGTTGTCTCCAATGCCCTCTTCTTCCTTCCCTCCACAGGCATGGGAGTCTCCCCCATGTCACAGGAAGACAATATATAGAACAACCTTCCATGCTCCAAGTTGTCATGTTAACTGGGAAGTGGGTGCTGTAGTTGGGGGGTAGAAGTTGCATTGTATCTGAGATGCAAGTAAAACACTTGGTAACTAAACTTTAGAGCTGGTCTTGTGGTGGCAAGCATGAATCGTCCCCTTTGCTAAGTAGGGTCTGCCTTGGTTTGCATTTGAATGGGATACTACATGTGTAAGCCCTGTGATTTATTCCACTTAGGGGATGGGGCTTCTCTGGAAAGGGCATCTAGGTTCCAAGTTCCTTCCCTGACATCTCCAAGATAGGGCTGAGACAGACTCCTGACTGCAACTTTGGAGAAGCCGGTGCCAGTCAGTGAAGACAATACTGAGCTAGATGGACCAGTGGTCTGACTCGGTAGAAGGCAGCTTCCTATGTAAGTTCTAGACATGCTCAGCACTCAGATGCACCAAGCATGATGGCTAGCATACAGAATAGTCTTTTCTCACCTAGAAGCCTGTTCCTGGCAATACTTCCATGACAGATGTGGAGTGGAGGGGAGGGGGTGCAAGGGCATTTCCTTCATAATTTCCTTCTAAGGAAACAGAGACAGAAATTTGGGGCAATCAACAAATTAGATAGATAGATAGATAGACAGATAGACAGATAGATAGATAGATAGATAGATAGATAGATAGATAGATAGATAGATAGATAGATAGGACTCACTGCAATCAGAAGGAGGCTTGGTGAGTAGAACAGGTGCAAGGAGAATGGCAACTACGACACTCAGTTTTTCCGCCCGCCCTGGTCTTACCACTGAAAATTGAAGAATGTGTAATTTCTTCTATCAAAACAGGTGAAGGGTCAAAGGCATAGAGCTCAATTTCTCATGAGATGACCTGGAGCTTTTACAGACAGGGCTATTACCCCGAATCTCCTCCAGAACAGAGTGTGTGCTGGTGTTCACACACCAGCCAAACTTAACTCCAAGTCCATTCGAGATCCTTGGAGGCACTCTATACGCAAATCAGGTTTTGTCTTCCAAAGTCTAGCTTATCTCAATGTATTTCCAGGTTTTTAAAATGATGGTTTTAAGAGAGTTTTTCTGAAAACAGCAGAGCAAATAGGGAGAGGCCTTGACGTAGAATCATTAACATGATTAGAGGGAGGCAACATTGTGTTCCTACCCCAAGGAGCGTGCTCTCTCTCTCTCCCCAACCCCCATTGGCTAGAAGGAAAATACGGAGGCATGCAATGCAAACCTGCACCAAAAGAAAACCCGAGGGCAGAGGGGAGGGGCTGCTTCCCTCAGATACCACGAGTGTAATTTGAAGTGACTCAACATTTACCCAGCAGCAGGAAGCCATGTGTTAATAACTCCCTGGATTGACATCTAAGCCCTTCATTGGAATGCCCAGAGAAATGTTCTCCGGTTTCTTAGAACATTAAGCAACTGGAGAATGGATCCACAGCTCTGTTGTGGCATAGCTCTTGTGTACACCATGCCCACAACAGAGCTGTGGATTCATTCTCCAGTTTCTTAATGTTTATTTACTAATTTCTTGGAGCATACTCTAAACTGGGCACAATCACAGATCACAGCTACTTCATTATCCTGTCTCAATAGTCCCCACAGACCCTTTCTTTTTTCTTTTGGAAAACTGTATATAGCATATCATGGTGTGTGCAGGTATATGTCTGAAGAGTGCAACTGTACAAATGCAGCTTTGAGAAAAGAACAGAGTCTAAACTGCAGGGGAAAGAAACCTGTATGAAATGAAATGAAAATGAAATGAAATGAAATGAGTGTACTTCTCTTTGTATACTCCTAAATCATTTTCATAAGTGAAGCTTTAATGAACTTTGAGCTTCTCACATTGTTTATTATAACTTTCATGCAGCAGAATAAGTGGAGAGCCATTTGTAATACAAATGAGCATTGTGACCATTGTCAACTTTACAGTCACTTTCCAAACTAACTGAAGCAAGAACTACATTAAGTCGCATCTGTTAAAATGCCCTGTATTTTCATATCCGTAGCATTTGGATGCTTTATGCATAAATTGCATATTTTTGGCATGTCAAATGTACATTAGGAAAATGATGCTTGTTTTATGTTTTTTCATTACCGAGTAGGAAATAAATAATATGTTTTAAAATGTAAACCTTCTTCATAACTAACAACCAATCAATGAATATGAGAACAGCAACACCGTGATTGCTCCCCCCAAAGCTTTTCTAATCTCTCAGACATAAATGAACAACTGCCTCATTTGCTCTATGATGAGTCACTTTCAGAAGATCTAAATGTGAATTTGAGTGCTAGCAATAATCATACTTTATTGGATAACGAAGGAAAATTGGAAATAAAGTATTCCTTTTTCATCTAATAGTCATCTTCAATGTTTCCAGCTACAGATGAGACACAAGTTCAGTTTATGCCATAGATCATGCCCAGTAAATTTCAGGAACTGAACTGAATATTGTTTAGGCACGGGATTTATATCTATAATAAGCTTGTTCTGAGTGCTTGCCATGATAGTGGGAACCAAAGAGCCTTTTCTCACGTGCAGTGAGAAAAGGCTACCCATTTCGTGTGGAGGAAGCCCGAAAGTGCTTACCTCCCCACACACGAGCAGGCTGCCGTCCCTGGATGGGTAGATCACCCGCCCAGATGAGCACCAGCTCTTGCTAGTAGCTCCGAGGGTCAGGGTGCCAGGAAATGCTGCCCTGTGTCGCCCCACCTGAGGAGCTCCAATAATGGGCAGCACAAGTGCACAGTACATTATGGGGATCCCCGTCCCCAAGTCTGCCAGCCACAGCTGCTGCCACGGCTGACACACAATCACTCAAACAGGGTTAGGAGAGTGCTTGTGCTCCTAACCCCATTTAGAAGCGAGGCTCTGTAAGCAGGTTTGCCACTGTGTTGCCCCCGGGATTGTTCACACTCACAGTTCACACTCACATGCAAAACCATGCTGGGCTCCCTTAGCCCAGTTCTCCACGTGCATGTGAATAGCCTCAAAGTGTCCCATTAGTAGGTGCATGGAAGGAAGCAGTTTGGCTGAGCACAAGTAGAGTACTTTGTGACATAGCAAGGGCATAGTTGGCCTGTGTTCTGATGGGCAGTCGCCCCAGCCCATTTGCCCATCCCCACCCGCCAGTGGTGGTGCCCTTACCCTGGTGGTGAGGGCCAGAAATGCTGCTCCACAGGCAGTACAAGAGTAACGAATTCCACTTAACTGGTGGCTCTTGAATGCAGAGCAAGAGAAGGCTCCCGGCCTGACATCCACTTTGGGAGACTGCAGCACCCCTTGCTGCTCAGCTGATCTCTGCGCTACGGAGGGAGATCAGGAGTCTCCTCCCACATTGCTTTCAATACACTGGTGGCAGCTAAAGTTTGCCGCTGGTTAAGTAAAATTCCTCACCCTCAACCTGGGCAAAGGAGGGGTGAGGAGCAGAGGGGAGAAGAGGCGAGCTGATGGCCTCAAAGGGGGCCTCGATTACAGCTCCACCCCTGAGATAATCTTCAGCAGCAGCCATTTTGAAATCAGAAGTTGTAAGAGCTGCAGTCTTAAGGCAAGTCGTTTGTTCCACACTTAAGTCTCTTGTGGAATCATTTTATAAAGTTTGTCGTAGCAAATATAACTCTCGTGTCCATTTTTAGTTCCTGTAAACTATACTACAATGAAAGAATCCAGGTTTCCATTCTATTTGCATATCATTGGCATTTCTCTAATCTTTATTTACTTTTAGAAGAAGGGGGTTTAAATTTCCATCTCATCAGCTGTATTTCAATATTTGAGAATTAGTCAAAACTGCAAATACAGCAGTAAGCCCTTAATGAGATGTATCTAGCTCATTTTCTTCACAATAACTCTGGTTTAGGGATTCTTCTAGCATCCACAGACTATAGTTAATCCTTTCCAAAACTCTGATTATCTTATGATCTGATTCCATGTAGTTAGCTAGTTGTCAAATTCTCTCTTGCCAGCCAATTCTTTGCAAAGACAAAATACACTGGCTCCATGGCTCCTTCGTCCTTACCCCATCAGCACATTGTGTTTCAAGGAAAGGAACTGGGCCAGGCAATTTCAAAATACATACACAATCCCTAGCTAGCTCTAGTGACTGGCAATCTACCACATTGCCTAGATGGAACATGACTGTAGAATCCAAGGGAAAGAGTTGTGGTATGCAAGGACAAGACAGTGGAGTTTAATCAGGAATGTTAACTATTTAATGAGATAGATATTGAGGCTCTACACACAATCAATGTGTAGAGCTTTAAGGATTTCTGTGGGGAGAGTGGGTCAAGCCCGCTCTCCTCACAGATGATTGTCAGGCTAGCCCTGGGTGGCCGGATTGGCCACCCACACAACTACCAACTCCGTCATGGAGCCAGTAGAGGTGGTGGGGATCGGGGGCTGGTCCCAGGATGCCCCGCACAAGTGGGAGACCCCCCTATACCTGCTGGGTGTAGCCTCCCAGTCAGGAAGTCTACTCACAAGTCACTGCAGCATGGAGCCACACCATGGTGACTCACGATCAACTAAACAGGGTTAGCAAAGCAGCTCCCAACAGTTCACACATGCAGGGATACCGGACTGGGTTCCTTTAGCCCGGTTTCCTCCGCATGTGTGAATAGCCTCATTATGTACAGAGAGGCAAGTGCAGATTGCTTTTCCGTGCTCTTGCTGCTGGCTGTTTGTTAGCTCCGCCTCTATCAAATCAAATAAATAAATAAAATAAATATTCTAGGACTATAATATAAGTAACTAAAGACCCATTCAAAAGCTAGCCTGGATCAAGGAATGGATTAACCAAAAACACCACAATGACTAGTCTAGCTTTGGCACTCTTTAGCTGTCAGGACCAAAACCTGTTTCTGCCATATCCTCCTATGGAAGACTCAGAGTACACTGTAAACAATGTCAAGCCCTTTCCACTTAATAACAAAAAGTGTGCATCCAGATTATTGGGGCGGAGAGCAGAGTTTAACAGTGGTCAGGCCAGAAGAAACCTACTGTGGGACTCAAGGGACATGTCACCAAATTTTGTGGTGGGCTTTCTCTGGAACTGGATTAGTCTACCCTGCCATGCCATAATGTCATTACCATACATAAGTGTCATTAGCCTCATTCAGACATTATAAAATTGCCCCACTGTAGCTGTGTGCAGCAAGGTGAAGGGAGAGGAAGTCCCACCCGCACCATGTCAATCAGCAGTGTGCCCTGCCACTCACAATTACAGCAGGACTTGTCTGAAAAGGGGAAATGGGAATACCCTCAAAAACATAGAACATAGGAAGCTGCATTATAACGAGTCAGACCATTGGTCCCTCTAGGTCAGTACTGTCTACACAGACTGGAAGGTTGACTGCACAGACTGCAACCTTCTTGAAGGTTGCAGGCAGGAGTCTCTCTCAGCTCTATCTTGGAGATGCCAGGGAGGGAACTTGGATGTTCTTACCTAAGCAGCTCCATTCCCTAAGGGAATTATCTTATAGTGCTCACACATGTAGAAACTATTCACATGTACAGGCAAAACCGGGCTAAGGAAGCCCAGCCTGGTTTTGCCTGCGCATGTTCACTGCTGGGATCAGGCCCGATCCCAGAGGTGCCTTGGGGACAAACTCACCTAGGCAGCCACCATTCAAAACGAGACTAGGAGAGTGAGCACTCTCCTAACCCCATTTCCATGATTGCCTGCCAGCTGTGGCTGCTTACAGCCACAGGTGGCAGACTGAGGAGACCTTGGGGAGGGGAGGGGGGATCCCCATAATGCACCACACACTCACACGCTCCTGGGGGCAGGGTGACATGGGACGTCCCGCCTTGTCCCTCACCTCCCCCAAGATATTGGCAGCAGCTGGTAGTCATCTGGGCAGATGATCTGCCCATCAAAAAGGATACCATCACTCATGTGTGAGGAAGTAAGCTTTTTAGGGCTTCCTCCCCACTAACCTTTTTGCCCTTTCTCACTGCTTGTGAGAAAGGGCTTGTAGTCAACCATTCATATGCAACCAGGGCGGACCCTGCTTAGCAATGGGGACAAGTCATGCTTGCTACCACAAGACTAGCTCTCCTCCCCTTTTTAACCTACTTTCCAGTAGGTTTATTAGATTACGCAGCAGAGAGTGAGTGTGTGTGTGTCCATCTGTGTGTCCATCCCCACCATCAACATTGCAGTACCTGGACCAATATGAACTAAAATGGGTACAGTTGTGGGAATACATAGGGACACCCCAATTGAGTAGTTTGTGATGATGTCATCCACCCCAATTCAAGATGGAGGACACAAACTTTTGAGGTGTAAGGGAGCTAACTTGTGAAGCTCCTGACCTATTTGAACCAAATTTGCTACAGCTGTAGGGACACATAGCAACACCTCAATGGCATAGTTTGTGATGACATCATTCACCCCTATTCAAGATGGTGGGCATGTAAACATTTGAGTCACAAGTGGGCTAACATGTGGACCATGTAACCAATTTGAACCAAATTTGCTACAGGTGTAGGGACACATAGGGGCACCTCAAGGGCATAGCTTGTAATGATGTCACCCATCCTGATTCAAGATGACAGACACATGGACATTTGAGGTACAAGTGGGAAATGAGTTGGACCAAACTTGGTACAGTTATAGGGACACATAGGGACACCTCAAATGCATAGTTTGTGATGATGTCATCCATCCCAGTTCAAGATGGCAGATGCATGGACGTATGAGGCCCAAGTGGGCTAACTTGTGAACTGCCTAACCAATTGTGGGATAGTGAAAGTAAAGTAGGCAGATTTGTTCTTACTAGAACAGCTTGTTTTTGCAGATACGGAGAGGAAGAAAATGCTTTATGCAATATACTCACATGCCCTTCTCTAGCAAAAAGAGTAAATCCACCTGTAAATAATACCATGTAATACTGCATATACAGTCCTCAACTGTCATTTACTTATGCCCCAGGCCCTATTCAGGCATTATGTTGAACATTCACACAACTGTACAGTGTACATAGGTACAGCTCTGTAGACATACAGTTATTCACACATTATGTGAAACCAGGTACAGCCGTGCACTTCCTATCTGTACCATACATCTGAGTGGACTGTATCCATAGGTACTATCATTCACACAAAAGCATGTACGAGTGTACATACTAGCCCTCTTCAGACTTTATGATGCTGAGGGTGCTCACACTTATGAGGGCAAAAGTGGAGAGGAAGTCTTGCTGCCCCACTGTCACCCCCTCACACCAACAAACCCCCTCACACCAACAAACACACTTACAACACTGTTTTTTGCCAAACAAAGTGAGACGGGTCGCTACCAGGAAGAGGGCCATTTTGTGGTTGCACCTCATTTATGGAATAGCTTCCATAAGGGTGAGGTTCACCTGGCTTCATCACTTTGTTCTTTTAGACACCAGGTAAAAATCTTTTTCTTCACCCAGGCCTTTTAAATTGTTGATCTTATTTGATCAAATTGGATCTGATTTTTAACTAATTTTAAAATAAGTTTTTAAGCTGCTTTGTATTGTATTTTGTATTTTCTTTTCACCTTTTTTGTCTGTCATGATTTAAAGTGTTATGTGTTTTACTTGCATATTTTAATCCTCTGTTGTGAGCCGCCCAGAGAACAATTTGTTATGGGGTGGTTAACAAATAAAGTTTATTGTCATTATTATTATTTATTATTATTATTTCTGAAGGGGGAGGCACCGTAAGCATGTTCAATGGCGATTACATGAGCTGCGTCCTAGATTGACCCCTTTCAGACTAATGGTGCCATAAATGTGTTTGTTGGGTGCAAGGGGGTGAGTGACATTGGTAGGGTGGGGCTTGCTCCCTTCTTTCCCCCTTGTAAGTATAAGCACAGCTGCCCCCTAGAACATCTGAAGAGGGCTACTATCTGAATAGGGTTCAACGTGCTATTTTGTACTGGAGAGAGGGATCAATCAATGTGCTATCTGGGCAAAGTGCTACATTTTCCAATATATGAACTGTTTCACTTTGAGTGCCTGTAAAATGAGATTTGGTATGTCTGTAATAAAGACACAATCTCAAGAGAAAACATATGATCTGTGAGTTAAAATGTGCAAGAATTATGCAGAAAATCTGACTAGAGAGACCACTGTACTGCCTGCCTCAGTTCTCTAGTCATCCTTTATTTACTACAGCTTGGGGATATAACAACATATAACAGCAGCAGTTCCATGTGTTAGAACATGAGCTGTTGAATTCATTAAAGGGGCATGGGAGTGCCTCTTTAGTTAAGGTGAGTAGCAAAACACAACAAAAAAGATTCCACCATTATAAACCTCAAAATTCTAATGCTTATAAATATGGCAACTGTTGAGTTAATAATTTAAAACTTGGTGTGTGTGTGATCTACTTGATGAGGTCTACAAATGTGCCTAATTTCAAGGAGATCTGATTTATAATGCCACAGCTACATCAGGTTTTTAAGTGCTGAAAATTGACACTTTGGTCATTTTTTGTCCAGGCATATTATACATTTCTTTCAAATTTTGATGAAAATGACTGCTGTTATCTCTTTAGGCTTGTCTTTGTCAATCCTTTGTTGGTTTGGTGAAGTTTTTTAAAAATTATTATTGGGGTTTTCCTTTGGATTTTGTAAAGTGTCTTGGAATATTTTTTATTAAAGCTAGGATACAAACTTTTTAAACAAAATATGTTTCAGACTTTGCTACTAGTGTTCTTTGTGTAGTTGCCTATTTGGAGTTTGGTGAAGTGTTGACCAGTGGTTCAAAAGCTTTTCAGTTTTTTTCTGCTCCATTAAATTCTCTGAGTAACATAGGCTGGCAAATTTATCCAGGCCTGACTGTTTTGATAATGAAGCTGGAATGCTGACACATTTTGCCAGTCCTCTGACATCAGCAAGAAGAGCCAGCGAATCAATTCTATTGCAAGTCCAATGCCTATTCCTTTAGTGATGGAAGGTGAATTCTCAGGGAAGGGTGGGAGAGAAGACATGGGGAAAGCCAGGTGGGTAGTTAGAGCAATGTGGGGGAGAAGCAATATGGGGGCTTGTGAGTAATTCTGCTCAGGATTTCTGCATCTTTTTCTTTCCCCTCCCTCATTCTCTTTTATCTGGCAGGCAGAGAGTGACTCCCTCACATTTCTTCAGAATTACCTCAGTTGGTACAGTGCCTTGCTGCCCATCCCACACAGTCAAAATGCTGACTAGAAAACTGCACTTGACTTCTGCAATAAGAAGATTCCATTCAGTGTTCCCTCTAAGAGGGATTCCCAGATGTTGTTGGCTACAGTTCCCATAATCCCCAGCCAAAGGCCATTGTAGCAGGGGATGCTGGGAGTTGTAGTGAACAACATCTGGGAATCCCTCTTAGAGGCAACAGTGGTCCCATTAACTTCAATGGAATGGGCCACTTTAATTACACCTACTTCATTTTTTTAAACGGAGGTAATCTCAGAAGAGGACGACTAGCAGCAAGGTGGATAGACTCGATTATGACAACAATGAATGCACCACTGAGAGACCTTAAATGCCAAGTTGAAGACAGATCACCCTGGAGAAAATCTATCTATGTGGTCGCTAAGAGTCAACACCGACTTGACGGCACTTAAATCAATCAAAATCAATCTCAGCAAAATTTAGCCAACTTACTGTCTATTTACAAAGCTCAGTTCCCATATCGCTAATATGGGGATTAAGTTTGCTGCTGTCAAGCTTTTAGGAGGCTTGTGTGGTTGTTCTCCCTGTAGGATCTAGCAAGCTGTTTGAAAAATCCTGTCTGCATAATAAAGGAACTGTTACCATGGGTTCATGTCCAGTGTTCTGTATGGCTGGCCGATTTAACTGTAGTGATGAGGATGGGATCCTCACATGGTGGAAGTTTCCTTGTCACGCCTAGTCCTGGGCAAGGCCTCTGGGCCTGTAATAACAAACCAACAGTTTACTCACATTTTTAGATAGTTCCAGTGCAGATACAGTGCCTTTGATGCATTCACATGGACATTGTGAGACATCTTTGCCTGTGCTAAGCACTCCATCCTCCCCATTTCTAGTTGTGTCTCAAAGACTAAGGAAATGTGTGGGTGCATGGAGGGCAAGTTATAAGCAAGCACAATTTGTGACAGTGCACAACATCATTACTGATCACGTGGCATGTCTGTCAAGGCATCATCAGTCTTGGGTTCCAGTTTCCCAGATTTGTAGAGCTTGAGCCAAAATGAGATAATCTTAACTCTGGTCTTAAACCAGCAGGTTTTTTGACTTTCTAATATAAAATGGAAGAGGTGATCAGGTGCACAAATATCGGGGTGATCTGGCTTGGCAGCGTTACATGTGAAAAAGAGCTTCGTGTCTTAGCAGACAACAAGTTGAACATGAACCAACGAAGCAGTTGCTTAAAAAGCTAGTACAGTCTTGGGCTGCTTTAACAGAGACATATTGTCCACAGCACAAGAAATGATATTTCCATTCAATTCTGTGCTCTTCAGACTTCATTTGGAATCTTGTCCAGTTCTTGGCACTGCATTTAAAGGAGGACACTGATAAACCAGAATGGGTTCAGAGGAGAGTGCTTAGCCCACTTCCGACCAATCATGAGACTCACCAGTCTCGCAGCCGAGCCCGGTTTAGTCAAAGGGAGAAACTTGCTTGATTGCCACTGCCTTAAGCCCAGGTTAGCGGAGTGAGCGCTCCGCTAACCTGGGCTTTCTGATCGTGAGTTGCCGTGGCACGGCTCCGCGCCGCAGCTACTCATGAGTAGACCCCAGACCGGGAGGCTGAAAAGCAGCCTCCCGGATTGCGGGTCTCTCTAGCATGCCCTGTGCGCTCGCCCTGTGCATGGCCCCCAATCCCCCCCAGCCCCCTGCGGATCCATAATGTGTGGGTGGCCAGTTCGGCCACCTGGAGCAGACTGACTGCTCATCTGCAGGGAGAACGGGCTTAGCCCGCTCTCCCGGCAAATCCCATCCAGGCTCTTCTCAATGATTGTGAGAAAAGCCTCTAAGATTCTGTGATGTAAAGAGGAGATAGGAGAGAGGGTGCGAAAGCCTCCCCTTGCCTACTCTCACAATTCCTTCCTAAGTATTTGTTTTTCTTCCAGTGTACCTTCGAGCCTTGCCAGTAGAAAAAATAGTTGGGATAACAGTTTTGGGAGAAGTAAGTGGAAGGGGAGTATTCAGCACCCCTCCTGAACCCCTTCCCTGTTTTTAATCTCCCCACCTGCCCTGCTTTATATAACTTTGGCATAACCCATATTCTAACACATGCCATAATTGTGTCTGATTCATCCCTGGTTCTATAACATTCTGTGCTTATTATAAAAAAAGTGCTGAAAATGGGCCATGCCAATGTCTGTAACAGTGTAAAGTGACAAAATTCAATATTGTGGTGGTGCCAGTATATGCAGCAATATGAGTCACAGGCAGGTTATGCCAGTATAAACATTTAGGACTTCAGTATTAAGATCTAATCCTTTGATTACTATTGATTTTTGAAATAAATGTATATTATAGCCCATATGCTTTCACAGTTCTCAGGCCTAGTACTTTCTAGTCAATATATGTCCTGTGGAAACGCAGTTGTAAAGGCTCTAAACACAGGATGAAACATTTTGTCTATCTGGAATTTTATTTGACAATATATTTATTGAACAGATGCTGAAATCTTTGTAGGAGGCACTTGAGATTAGGTTTGCTGGATGTCTTGCTATTTTTCATTGTAAAATGTAACCCATAAAAATAGTTATCAAGCCTCTAATATTTTAACATATAATTTTGACACCCCATCATTTTAATTTTGTTCTGGAAGTCTTACAAAGAGCTGGTGCTGTTTAGTACCAGGTGATTTACTTTAATGAATTAGCAGCTTCACAACTTCTTTGTGGTTCCCTGTGGAATTGGAGCAATTAAAAAGTTGTGTTAATTTGGCTTCTTAGGGTAAGGCGTTTATTGGAACCTCTGCATTAGGTTCCATCAGCAACAAACAAATCACCTTAATTGGCTGTATAATGAAAGGATGCTTTTATAGACCTTGTACTTGGAGAATTGTGACTGAACTGCCTCTGTAAGTTTCATTGCCACAAAACTGAAATAAGTTTCATTACAACAAAACAGGTTAAAAGGGCACTAGACATATTTATCTAATATTTGAAGACATAACACAAAGGTTCCCATCCTTAGTCCCAGATGTTGTTGGATTATAACTTCCATCATCCCCAGCCCCAACAGCCAAAAGCCATTGGGGATGGGGATGACGATCCTATGGGGATCATCATCCCCCTTATGACCCGCCCCATATGATGATGAACTTACTATGTGGGTTTGGGGAAAAGGTTAAACATTTATTAAAAATCACCTGCTTGCCCATTTCTTTTGTGAGTTTGGTGGAAGGTAGTGCTCATCATGACCTACAACCCAACATACTCTGATGTCCCTAGGGAGCTACCCATGGAGAACAATGGGGTGTTTCAAGTTTCCCCATTGTTACCTATGCCGAAACACTCAAAACGTTCCAAGTTGTTTCATCAAAACAGCCAGATCAACTGCAGTTAAAATGAAAGGTTCCAGACATTTTGCATTTCATTTTGAGTTCGAAACAAAACATAAAATCCATTTTATGCACATCCCTAATCTCAGCCCCTCGTAACTCCCTATCATTGTAGCCATGGTGTGTTCATATGAATCTTTTTCTCCTTTTTGCATCTAGGAAAAGCTTCACATTGAATGCATGCCTATCATGCTTCTGTTAAAAGTTCAAAAGTTCTCCCAGGGAAAAAAAGGGAAGCTTTAATGTTATATGACAGAAATTGCCAGCCCTTGGGCCATAGGGCTTCTGTATTTTTAATGTTTGTATAGAAAAAGGAATAACAGGTCCAGCTTATCATGTCACAGTGCTGAAACCCATAGCTGCCAAAATTCCCTCTTCTACACAGCCATTAAAGATGCAGAATATTGAAAGGTTTGCCAGCCCTTCTATATGATACAGTATTCATAACATGCCACAGACTAGCAATTGTGAAAACAGAACCGGAGGAAAATTAATCTGAAATAAGTAAGAGAGAACTTCTGAATGCCCTGCTGGGCAAATAGTACTGAAATATTTTGTATTCAAAAAAAGTCCAAAATCTATTACTTTCTGAAGGCAGCTCTGAAGTCTTGGTAAAATGAACTGGCTTGTGTCTAACGATATAACCAGAAAGCACTGCCACAGGCAAAGAGAATACATTTCATTTCTCCCTCTGCCCAGTGCCCACCCTTTTAAAAAAAGGCTATTCTGGTCAGGTTTTCTCACCCATGTTGCTTGAACAAGAAGTCTGACCCTGTTTAAACAAAAAACTTCTGCTGCAGGAGCAATCAATACAGCACCTTTCAGTGCCGCCATTTTAAATTGATTTTCTTAATCTATATTATTCGTAACCTATCACTGCAGTATCTAAAATCTAAACGCTACTCTCATTTGTTCAGCTGCTTTCATTTGACCTTGGCTCTTTGGTGTTCGGGATTTTCTCGCCCTTTCAAAAAGAAACCCCTTTCTAAAGCCTCTACAAAGCCCCAGCTTGTTTACGCGAACATGTCTTTCATAGCAACCATCCCCCGTTTTCCTTATCTCTTGTCCTTCTCACTGTGTTCTGAGTTCAGTGTAGTATGCTGCCGGAAAAGGTTAACTTTGAGCTTTGTTTTTCACAGAGCTAGCATTGGTTTGCTTAATCCAAGTACATACTCAAGGCAAAGGAGTGGACAAGAAGCCACTTGATTTGAGAATTACCTCCACTGTGTTTTAACTGTATGAAAAGGCAGTTTCAGATTATATTAGGAAGAGTTAAAAAGAGGCACAGGATAGAAAATGATTGTCTTTTCAGTAGTAGAGAGCATGTAATAAACAACTCTTCTGAGCCAACAGCCCTTTTCCTAAATGCTCATGTGCCAACTAGGTCCAAAATGCCTCTCCGCTCAAGCTATCATTCCTATGCAACCGGGAAACTGCTGATTAGGATGAGTCTATGTTTCTGTTTATATCATGTATATATTATTACTATATCATGTGTATTATTATGTATGTTTTAAATTTTGGTCTATGACCGTAATTTGTTTTTTTTTAAGCTACCATTCCCTGCTAACTGAACAAAAGAGGCACCTTTTTAAAGTGGTGGTTCTCTTTATTTAGCAGTGGGAGAGCAACAGGCCCTTTCCATCCCCAGCACAGCATCCCTCCAGTGGCTATTGCTAGTGTCTGTCCTATGTTTCTTTTTTAGATTGTGAGCCTGGGGACAAGGAGCCTTTTTCTTTCTTTCTTTATATCTTTATAAATAAATTGCATTTAATACATTACATTCATATCTATGTAAACATCTTTGGGAATTTTTTTGTTGAAAAGCAGTATATTAATATTTGTCATATTCATATTCGCGTATTCTCATATTCGTATCAATTTTTTGTCGTATTTGTATCAATTTTTTTTCCACCCTCACAACTGGTCCTTAAATTATCTGAGTGGCATGACTGCCACATCTTCCCAATTGATTCAAGTAGCATAAGAATGGGTGGGCCTTACCTAAAAACAGACTGTCCGCTCCTGCCCCACTTCCAGTCCAGAAAGGGCTATCCCTGAGGTAAACCCTTAAGTTGAGATAGACGGCCACAGAGGTCCCCCAAAAGGGTTACTTTGTCAGTCTGAGGGTCTTGCACAGCTCTCACTGCCTGGCCCCTCACCAGAGGTTCCCGTTTCTCCCCACAATGCCAGCCTCATCACCGGTCCTCACCTATTTATCCAGGGCAATCTCCCACCCTTTGCTTCACATGCTCCTCCCTTTCCTGTCCCCCACCTCCTTATTAGGTCACCATAAAGGCTGTCACCCTCTTTTTGCTCTTGTCCCCGCCTAGCCATTTCCTGTGCTCCCTGCTCTTCCATCCCCCAACCTGCTCCCTCTGCTGCCACCCCAACCCTGTGCCCATGGCTAACCTGAAAGGTGCTCTGCCTGGCTTCAGTGTCATTGGCACCTGCATATCATCAGACAGTGCCAGCAATACTGCCCTCCACTCTTCCCACAGCTCGCTCGCCACTGCCAGATCCGCCACAGCATCCCCGCTGTGCGCTTCAGTGAGCAGCTCCTCTTCCTGAGCTCTTCCCTGACCCCTGCAGGTTATGGGGTCGAGGAGACACAGCCTGAGGAGACACAGAGATGGGTGCCTGGAATCACCCATTCCCTGCAGGAATCCCCCAATCTCACAGTACATCCCCCAGTCTGGCAGCTTTGCATGCGGTGCATTGTGGGATACCCAGAGGCCAGAACACATCATGCTCATCAGGGAACATGGTCCGTGCTTGTAGCAATGTCCAAGGGATTGTCTGGGAGGGAGGCAAGGTCTCGCAGCCTTCCTTCGATGCCCTCCCTCCCTCCTGAATGGTCATGTGAATACCCACAATCTACCGATACATCTGTCTATCTACCGACAAATCTGAGATCCCCAAGTCGTGTGCACTCCTACATAGCATGTCATACGTATGAACTCGGGATTTCATCACCAATCCCAGACTCATGCTGCAGTGGAATGACATTTAACCAAGACTGTTAATCTTCGATCTGAACCTGCCTGTTCATTCCCAGTTAAATTGTGTCACAATGTAACAGTTGATTTTGTCACAGATCTGGGATCAACTAAAATGTCTGCTTTCAAATGACACATGCCATAGGAGCACACTTGGAAATATCAGATATGCAAGTGAGCATGCATCATTTAGATCATGTGAACCAGCCCCTAGTCTCACATCTGCACTAATGTGCTGCATAGAAACTCATAGAAACTGCATAGAAACTAATACATTAGCATCAGAAAATGCCTTCTTAAAAGAGCTCTTCAACTTCTCTATTTATTCCTGGTTTCTTATGCCTATAACTACCAGGAGGTTTTTCACACAGGGCTTTTAAAGCCCTTTAACTCGCATCTTCTCCAGAATGGAGGAGGTGTGTTCACATATCAGCCAGATTTACCCCAAAGTACCTGTGAGTTATCGGGAAGCACTTCACACATATTTCGGGTTTTTCACTGCTCATTAGAGTGTAGCCTGATTTATATCTGGGGTTTAAAAAAATCCACGATTTGTGTTGGGTTTTTTAGACAACTTTGAGTTTGCAGTAAAGCCTTCCCGTAAACTTGCCATAAAGCCTGCTGTGTGTAAAAGTCCCAGGAAATTCTCTTGATAGTGTTTTAGACAAGTTTAGAATATAGTTTTGTCAGTGTGTGGCTGTACTATCTCAGCTTTTGACAGGAAGAAAAATGTTTACCTCAGTAAATTCAACAGGCATCACTCAGAAACAACACAGGGGAGCAAATACATACAGTATCTAGATGCCTTTTTAAAGAAAATCACTGTTCTGCCTATGGCAAAAATAATGAGATTTTCAATGCTGTTCTGTGAAGTTGCTGGGCAGCTAGAGAAAACCCTTTAATAAATTTCTTTTACACTGGAAGCTGGATCCTGTGAGCTGAAAACTAGACAACAGCATGTTCTTTTTATCTTTCTTTTATCTTTACCATCTCCTATGGTTACTGTAGTGGACAGTATGCTGTGCTGTAGTCCACCACCACCCCTGCCAGAAAAGCATGATTGGTCTTGGGGGTGTTATTTTATATCTAATATAGTTCATAAATTATATTAAGATTAGAAACTGGGAATCTCAAAGGGAAGGTTTCCATTTTCTTTTCCTTGGGGCAGGCATGATTCTCCAGCTATTAATGATGAGTTTATGCAGTCACATAGAGCAACCATTTTGTGTGCATACCAATTAAAATCAAAGCACCTGATGGATGTCACAGATACCCACTGACTGAACTGTAGCATAACATCACCTTATTTAATCTTTCTTCTAAGAAGAGAAAAACCATATGGTGGTAAAAGGATTTTGTTTTTCCAATTACCAGGTTCTTTTAAAGAAAAGATAAGTGAACCTTTTCTGTTTCTAACAATGAAGTGTTGGCTATAAATAGGGCCCCCAAAAAGCAATTTCTTTGATCAAGGGTCAGATCCCAACACAAGCCAATACTGAATAAAAATAAATGTGAGAAGCAAATGTTGATCTGTTCCTATCAATCACATCCAGTCTATATTGTATTGCACTTGTGGCAATGAAGCCTTAGGCACTGATTGGCTGAACTGTTTCACAAACATTCCAGCTGTTGAGAGAACAAAGCTATCAGAAGGTTTGCAATCTGTGCAGGAAAGGAAGCTTGTCAATTTGGCTGAGATCACACAGCCCCTAGGGACAGAGGTAGCTTTGCAGGGCAAGCTGAAGACTGGAAAAAAGTCTCATGGTGTCGGAAATATCAGGCAAGAGCCCTATTCAGACATTATGTTTTATATGGATAAACATGTTTTTGTGTGAATGGAATGCAGATAGGAAGTGTACATGCATTGAACATAATGTTCATACAGATCTGTACTTGCATACACTGATGATGATGATGATGATGATGATGATGATGATGATGATGATTTTGCTTTGTTTTGCTTTTGCACTCTCTCTCTCTTTCTCTCTCTCCCACACAGCAATCATAGTAAGCTTTAATGACTCCATAAAGTTGTTTTGAAAACTTGAAATGTGGGGTGGGGAGGGAACTGCTGGCATAATCAAGGTGTCATCAGATTTTCTAAACCAGCCTCTGTTTCTTTTATGCCAATGTCAAAAAACAGGGCAGAGTTTAAGTGATAAAACTTGTTATAATATGGGCAATATTAGTTGATTTTTTTTTCTAGCTGTGCAATATTTTCTTTTGAGGATACTTTTATCTTGCGCATGGAATTTGGCTGTGTGTGGCTGTGTATGTACTCTTCACTACACTTGAGAAACCTAATAGCGATTTCCTGCCAACTTTCAGTATCGTGCCTGACAAAGTTAATATGGTGTTTTTGTGCAATATTCTCTTTTTGTTGAATTTACCTGAGACTATGGTTTGCAGGATTTCGGGGTTGAAACCGCCTGGAATTAAATGCAGCAATTAAACGTAGCTTTCTAAAGCTCAGGAACACAGGAACACAAGAAGCTGCCACATACTGAGTCAGACCATTGGTCCATCCAGCTCAGCATTGTCTACACAGACTGGCAGCGACCCCTCCGAGGCTGCAGGCAGGAGTCTCTCCCAGCCCTATCTGGAGATGCCAGGGAGGGAACTTGGGACCTAGATGCTCTTCCCAGAGCAGCCCCATCCCCTAAGGGGACTATCTTACCATGCTCACACACTCATTTCAGATAATATGGACAATCTTTAACCTCAAAAGTGGGGCAGGAAAAGGGGAGCTTCAGGTTGTGTACCATATGCAAAAAAAGGGAGGGATTTAAATTTGTTTACACGGAAGAAGAGGCCTACTCTGGTTTTCAAGGAATGCCGGTTTAAGTCAGGGCCCCCATGCCTTTCCTCACAGAGCCCTGCCTTTCGATTCTTCACCAAGATAAGTGAAACCTCAATACGCCATCTTTTTAAAAATAATAAGGCGGGAAGTTCTCTCTGATATACTCAACTCCTGACTCAAATAACCCTCTCAGCTCCAGGGCTGCAGTCTGATGATGATGCATGCAGCAACCCTGACCGAAATGGAGGGAGGAGATGGTAGCTCAACGACAGAGCTTCTGCTTTGCATGCAGCAGGTCCCAGGTTCGATCCCTGGCAGAATCTCCAGGCAACAGGAATCGGTGAGACCCCTGCCTGAAACCCTGGGAGAAGCCGCTTCCAGTCAGTGCAGGTGGCACTGAGCTAGATGGAGCAATGGCCTGACTCGGTAGGTAGAAGGCAGCTTGTTCCTCTGCCCCTGTGAAGCTCTGGGGCTAAGTGCCTGGAGTCTCATATGGGAAGGAAGGCTCCTGTAGGTTAACATGGACACACAAAGATCTCCAGTACACGCTTCCCGTGGCTCAGTCTGCCCCCCCTCCTCCTCCAGAATTCAAGACCCCACCCCCCGCTGCCCAGCATGCAGGTGATATACCAAAAATCCAGTTCTTTGTCTGGGTGGTATGTATCAACGCCAATAATAAGCACCACACAGGGAAAAGTGTAAAGGATTTACTGCTGCAGATTCAGTAAGGCAATAGGAGCTACAGCGCTCAGATCAATTGCAAAGGATATAAACCTTCAAGCAACTATTTATACATTTCTAAGTTCTTTGTTCCACATATCTATGACATACAGTATCTATGACATAGCAATATATTGAAAGAAGACACTTGAGCAACTACATACCTAGATCAATCTCCAGTTGACATCAAACAACAAGCAATTGACACAGTATTGACATACAACAGTCTCCAGAACTCTGCAATTCAGAGTTTGTCCTGCCCCTTTTGTTTAGTTCTTTTGGCCTTATCTTCACCCAAGTGTCAACTGGTTTGTTACTGGAGAATGCTGGGGCCTCATAGGGCCTCTGTACATTGTTATCTTCCAAGGCTAAGATGTGCCTGCTTGGAGGAGTGAAACTAGCAATTTTAATTTACATCTAAAGGTTCAGAGACAGCTCTGGTGTGAAGAAAGGAAGTGAAGGGAGGGCCTGTGGGCCCAACTATATTCTAAAGGTAACTTAAGAGTTCAATATTTGGTCACGAAATGGTTGTGCTTAGGTTCAGGCCTTGGGCCTGTATGTAGTGTTGTTCTGTGTTAAATGTAGTTTTTTGGGAATTGGGGTCCTGGGTTATATCACAGGCAAGCACCATTGTGCCTCCAGGAGAGCAGCTCAGGCCTCCCTCCACTCCCCCATTAACCCCCCCCCAAAACCTTCCTCCCCAGCCTGCCAGATTCCTCTCATGCAGCCTCAGCTGCTCCCCCCCACAAAACAAAATAAACACAGCTCCCAACCACTTGCCCTGCCCTGCCCAGTACTCACCAGATCCAGAGGGGCCTCCTCCTCCTCCCTCCTCCAGGAACCCCCGGGGACCTGGGACCCCCCTCGCCTCACCCCCCAGCCCCCTCCCCGCTGACCTGGCTGCTCTTGGGCTCTCCCTCTTTCTTTCCCTCCCTCCCTCCTGACCAAGACGTGCTCAGACTAGATGTGACATTTAACATGTATTTTAGTCTCATGTTTAGAATTCTCCGTGTCTTGCTTTCAACCAAATGCAGCTGTAGAAGGAGCAACGCAGACTTATACCACAGCATAGAAAGATAGTGAACCCTTTCTCTCATGCCATATCCCCAACAAAAACCACACTTGCCCCAAAGTGCTATTTCTCCCAAAGTTAGTATTTATATTAAATGGTAACTTCAGAAATGTGTTGCAATAGGAAAACGGCATGGAGGAAAGGGCTAAAAGGATGACCCTCCTTATGTAGTGGTCACAGACCAGATCAGGGACCCCCATAGCTGCATGTGGTTCAAAGCAAAACAAGAAGAATCCCAAGTGTATGATTCAAAGATGTGTTAAATGTCACATCTAGGATGAGCCAGCAGTTGCTGCTTTAAGACTGAAATGCAGGGGGTGAGAACACTCCCACTGTGAAAGGGAGAGGGAAGAATGAGTTACACATGAGCAATTAGCAGGCCCAGCATCAGCACATCTCACCCTCAAGTAACTGCTGGGGTCCAGGGCCAGGTCCTGCCACTGAAACCAGACCCCAACCCTCTTTTTTAAAAAAAAATTATAGCACTCCTCTCAGTATTGGGCAACTGCTGGTAGCCACCATCTTGAGCCAGCCTGGTGTAGTGGTTAGAGTACTGGACTAGGAACGGGGAGTCCCGAGTTCAAATCCCCATTCAGCCATGATATTTGTTGGGTGACTCTGGGCCAGTCACTTCTCTCTCAGCCTAACCTACTTCACAGGGTTGTTGTGAGGAGAAACTTAACTATGTACACAGCTCTGGGCTCCTTGGAGAAAGAGTGGAATACAAATGTAATAAATAAATAAATAAATTCCCACAATACTTCAGACACTGGTAGGGTGGTGGTGAAAAAAATGACTCTCATAACCAAAAACAACAACAACAACAACAACACAGTGGTCACTCCTGACAGCAGGCACTTCACACACACACACACACACACACACACACACACACACACACACACAGTATCCCTGAACTATGAAACTATTGTAGGAAACCAAAATGGCGTCCCCCTGGCATACACAGGAGCAGAACTGGAAGAAGGAGAAAAAATAGTTCCACTACTATTATAAGCCCTCCAGACCCTCCCAAGAACCTTAGAGAGACCATTGATGTAGGAGGGGGCTCCCCAGATGGCACTTTGCCTGGAGCCGTCCCTAGCAGTTAGGGTCAGAAAGAACATTTTAGGGGCATAGTCAAGCACAGAAATAAGTGTGCTTGACTTCACTGAGTATTTAAATGGACTTACATCTATGATGGAGTGTAGCTTTAATGTATAGCCAGGGTAGACTGCACACTCCCATATAAAGCTGCCTAATTAGTAAGAAATTATTCTGGGTCCCAACTCTAGTTGGCCTCACTTTCAAAAGTAATGTGGGGAGCAATCAGAGATAAGGCCTTTTTGTGATGGCACCCCAGAAATGGAACACTGTCCCCTTATCAATTTGCCTGGCACCAGATTTGGTGACCTTCAGATATCAGGTAAGTATAATGGTTTTTCACGCAACCACAGCTTACTCAGCCTGGGAGGGCTGTGGGGGAGGCAGGAGCTGATGTAAGTCCCATGATGCAAGCCACTCTCAGGCTTAGCAGCACCACACACCCACATGACCAGTGAGCAGAGGATCCAAGAGAGGCGAGGGAGCAGGGGGGAAGCAGGCTACGGCCTCCCACATCCCTCAACGCACCACACAAAGAGCGTGGTGCGTTGGGAGATTTCCCCACAAGCCAGGCACTCTAGGCATCTGGTTCTGTGTGCTTGGACTGCCTGAAGCCCAAGCAGACACATAACGGGGACTGAGGTAAGAGGGTATGTGCGCATCCTCTTACCCCATTAAAAGCCCAGGGGGGGAAACCCGGCCTACTCTGAAGGGTAGCACCTGGATCAGCCCTGATCCTGGCACTTCACTCAAGCAGCCCTATCCCCAGTGAACAGCCTTATAATTTTGTTTTCACGGGCTCTTAATGGTTTGTTGGTTTGTTTGTTTTGAGTTTTATTTTGCTGTCCAGAAAGTGCTTGAAAATGCTGCTGTTTTAATTGTTCTAATTGTAGTATTATTATAAAGAATGATTTTTTAAAAGATATTTTGTAAGCCACCTTGGAAATATTGTGTCAAAGAGTGGTGCAAAAATGTCTTAAATAAATAGAAGGAGGGAGAGAGAATGAGAAAGTTATTTACTGTGCATCCCTGCTAATTCTTCACCTTCTGGCCAGCTGGTCTGCAGAGTAATGTATTGTGCACTGGCCATATACAGAGGATTGTGTAAGCATCATATATCGCATAATAGCTTATTGTACCACAGAGCCCTCTATCTATGTTAAACCAAAATTGTATGTTTGATATACATGTAAGCAGTTTGAATATTGGAGCTGGCACAACATAATACATTTGTTCTGCTTACCTCTCAGGCCTGGTCTAAACATCACACTCACTTCAATATGTTCTGAGTCTCCACTTTGCTTTTCATTAATGTGAATCTCATGCAGGTGATGTGGTAAGGCTCTTGCAACATACCACCTCAGTAGTTCTGTGACTGATTGACATGATAGTGTACTCAGCATTGTGAACATTTAGATTACGTTCATGTGAGATGCAGCTTAGGCAGAAGTCCTGTTTCCACCAGTTTGTCTGGATTCTAGAGTAGCCAATATTGCAGAGACAATTTAGTCATTTATTTCTCTATGGTTGTCTCTCTCAAAGTACTGGATTTCTTTGAGGTCATTCACACAATCAAAAACTGTGTTCTACCCAGATTTGGGAGCTGTGTGTGCTCCCAGTTTTCGGTTGTGTGGAAGCAGGGTAGGAGGATAATCTGGGTATCTTTTCCTTCTACTTTGCTTCCATATAATCACTTTTACCCAAGTTTTCCTTGTTGCCACAAGACCTCTTTGTCTACCTGAGCAGGCTGTGTATGACAGTGTTATTTTGGAAAGGGCAGAGACTATAAAGAGCCTACAGAGCTTTCCCTAAACAACAGATAATGCATCATGGGATATATTCCAAAGGAAAATGGGGGTGGGGACACTTGAAGAGGAGCTTATTATGAGATCAGGTCTCACACAATGCCATTACAGGAAGTTCCCAATTTATGAACCGGTTGTATTCCAAAACTTTGTTAGTAAGTCAAATGTCCATAACTTGGACACCACTACGCGAACAGGTTCAGCCTGGCCAGGAACACTGATCCCTGCCTTTTAAGGCAGGAAGAGCCACTCCTGGCCTCGCTGCAAACGTGGCACTGGGCAGAATATACTTGAAAATGGGGGGTACGACTCCATTCGTGGTGTGGCTGGGAGGGGGCCACTGGCAGTGAGCTGAGCTGGGGTCACTGGCAGCTTCCCGCTCCTGTTGGGCACATATACTTCCAAAAAGAGACGACTTGTTCGTATGTGCCAGTTAGAGTTTGTAAGCTTCCTGGAGGTTTCCTTAATGTAATATGTTATGAAGGCTTGTTTGTACAATATGTACATATGTTTGTAACTTATCTGTAACTTGGGGAGTGCCTTTAATGATCTCAGCACAGACCTTTCCATATGCTGTTACATCCTTGTATATCTTTAAGTGAGGGGAAACGGTTACAGGGCATTTCTTCTTTTCTATTACACTAGCCTAAGTGTTTAGGCTAAACAATAATTAGATAGTAGGAAGTATCCCTGACCATAATTTTCATTATTTTAAAAGTATAGTTTTCAGTGCGTGCACCAGATCATAAAATATTCATAAACAAAAGCTATTGCATTTTTCTAATCCCGATCTATCCATCCAGCTGCTCAAGTGGAAATTAGATAAATTTTCTCCTCCTGTTAACTTGATGGAACTCAATACACTTGCTGGATTTTTTTTTTTTTTTTTTTTTTGGAGAGGTAGAAAAGTAATTCTGTAGGATTAATCATAGCACACACGTTCTTTCTTGAAATGGAATGGAGGTGGGAGGGGTGATAGCAAGAAGCAGAGTACCCTCTTGTGGATAACTGCCATTCCAGTGCAAAGTTTTGACTGATCTCATATAAAGAATTGATAGGCAGGTGCCCTGAAACTCTGCTGAGATGAGTTTGTCCTTCCTACATCTTATCTTGAATGAAAACTGCACACCAGAAAGAGCAGAGACATGACTAGACTGGCAAATTTGGAGGCTGCCACTTTATAGGAGAAAGGTTACATGTAAATTAGCCACCCACCTCATAAGGAAATAAGTTATTTGTATTATGTCTGGGTATTACGTATATGCAGATTCTACATTTCCCTTTGTGTAACTTTGGTAAACAAAGTGTCCCGAGTTAAGAAGCTAGCATTTACCATTTTCAAAAGGCAAACAACTGCAAACACAGGCCCATTTTGTGTTTGTGATATGGGGACATCAATGGGTTGTTGTTGTTGTTGTTGTTGTTGTTATTATTATTATACATGACCCTAAGCAGAATATGCAGAAAAGTAATGCAAACATTTAATAATACATTAATTATCCACTGCAGATGGCTAGTGGTAGTGCAGCATGAACAGAAACTTCCAGAACAACAAGATCCAAACTAACAAGAAATACTAAAATAGTTAAAATACAAAAGGGGGGGGACCCCAAAAAATCAAACTGGCAAACCATTCCCTCAGAAGTCAAATTAAAAGCTGGCCTATATTTTCTGCATAAACGCTATACAATGTGGGCTTTGTACCATATTTTTCAGAAGGCCAGAAGATATGTACATTGACAGTTCTCCACAAAGATCATTCAACAAGCTCAGGGCCACAGCTGTGAAGTTAGAACATCTGGCACATGTGCCTTCCATGTAGCAAGTGCTCTGTGGAGTGGCCCTTCGAAAATTTGCAAAGGCATTAAAAACCTGCGTGGAAAGTGCACGATACCAGAATGACCCTACAGAACCTCTGCATTTGCGACAGCAAGTGATGTGTTCTGATTTGCCCTGAAGACAGTTAAGTGCAAGTATAAATTTAAATTATATGCTAATAATGCAGCATTATGGAAGAATGCAACTCATTTGGACTTCCCATAGAGTAGTAATCTGTGCATTCCTTTCTGGAGCATTTTTATGGAGATGTCTATTACATTTGTCGTTATTAAGAAGGACTAACAATGGTAGTTTAATGTTTTCTTTGTTTCAGCACTTGTGGGACAATGCTTCCCACCCTCCACCCCCCGCCTGCAGTCAGCCAATTATGCTACAGTTGTAAGAAATGAGCCACTTGCCAGCCGAAGGGAGTGATAGTACATTGTTTAATTTTCTGTTCATGTCTGTCTGAACATGTCTGCCAGGGCGAAAGTCAGTGGTTGGCCAGGCTCGGCACAAGCCTAAAAGGCCCATGTTCCATTAAAGGCCCATCAGGCCAATCCCTGATGAAGGAGGGGACTGCCACTGCTGCCCAGTGCCACCCAGTAATCCTCCCCATTGAGCCTTGCCACCAGTAAACCTACTGGTGATTATGAGTGGCAGCAGTCATGGATAAGCTTTCAGTGCTTGGGGCCATTTTGATTTCCCAGATGCTCCAGGTGATTGACCCAACATCATGGGGTGGGGCATCTGGATAATAAGAATGTCCCCATGCACTGAAGCAGGAAAATGCCCACTGGTGTGGCTCACTATCATCTGGTAAGCTTGGCCAGAAGCAGGGCCCAATGGGAAGGTTTTCTGGACAGTGGTGGGCAGCAGCTACAGCAGCAAATGTCCCCCTCCTTCAGTACCACTGCTTTGGATGGAGGGGTGTCCACCATCCAGATAGCCCTCCCTACACTGAGCAGTGGCTGAGTCTTGCATGGCTGCTAGTCCCCCACACTCCCACAATGGTGCCCAGTGCACAGGATTGCAAACTGGCCAGTGAATGTGCTTCACCTCCAGCACTATCTCTATGCCTGTGGCACAGGAAGAGGAGGAAATATGCCACTCAATTCAGCTTCCCAACACTGGATGCCACTGGGATGCCTCATTCTTCCCCATGGTATACAGCAGTGGGAAAGCTGGATCACAGATATCTTCTTTCAGGGCAGCCGCTAGAGCAGCGAAAGAGAAATGCATTTGTCAGCTCATCGGATTTGCCAGCACCAGACACTATGTGCGGGGGGAGGACTAAGAGGTGTGCCCAGGATGCCCACTGTATTCCACTTTCTCTCAATAGTGCCCACTGCTGAGAAAGTGAACTGGACGCCATAGGAGGAAAGGACAACACGCATCATTGGGGGTCCAGGACAAGGCTTTGCCTGATGGATCTCCTACTACCTGGCCCTAGCCCTGCTACTATCTTTCTACCCCTTAGATTCCAAATGGGGACAGTGCATCGTATTTTCTCATCACGTCAATGCTCATAAGTATCTAGTGATGTAAAGTAAAGTGTGCCGTCGAGTAGGTGTCGACTCCTGGCACCCACAGAGCCCTGTGGTGTTCTTTGGTAGAATACAGGAGGGGTTTACCATTGTCTCCTCCCACACAGTGTGAGATGATGCCTTTAAGCATCTTCCTATATTGCTGCTGCCCAATATAGGTGTACCAGCGGGGATTTGAACTGGCAACCTCTGGCTTGCTAGTCAAGTCATTTCCCCGCTGCGCCATTAGGTGGCTATCTAATGATGTAGGCCACCCGTATTTCTATATTTCTTTTCATACCATGCACTTTAGAGAGAATGACTTGCTGAAGGCCACCCATAACTTCCAATGTGAATGTAGTCTCTAATCTCTTTGATTCACATTAAGTTATTCTAACCACCAGTCCACACTGGTTCATCCAAGTAAAGTCTAAAGGTAGATGTAGGTAAGAGAGATGTGGATGCTGTAATCAGACGGAACACGAAACCAGAGATAAGGTATGTTACTATAATTTCTTTGCAAGTTGCCCTGGGGACGTCATTGTAAATTGGATTTAATATTGATCAGGTAGTTTACAATTAGAGCCAGAGGAAAATTAGATGCTATAAACCTGACACTTGGGATTCTGTTTTCTAATTAATACAGAAAAGAATATAGTTAGTTATCCTTAAGTAGCATGACTGCTTCTTTACTGAAATTTAGCAAGTTGCACTAGTTCCTATTCAGAATAATATATCATGGCAAAGAGAATGTGTGTGTGTGCATGTAAGTAATACAGGGTGCAGTGAGAGGTTTCCTAAACCAAAGAGCGAGATTGATTTTTCTAACAGTTTCAGAATACCAGCTGCAGCTATGAGCATTTCTTCGAAGATTCATTCCTATTGACTGCCATTCTTGGCTTTGCATCTTCAGAGCCAGTGTGGGATTGACCTTGAAGATTGTTTAGAGATTGCATCTGGCATAGAAGACACTGGCCTCTTTGTGGACAGATGTCCACCAAGTCTTTGCTGTCATCCAAAACCTCCCAGGTACAATTCATGGTAGGCTTCTACCTACAAACTCCTAAATAGCCTAGACCTGAAATTATTGGCTTACAGCTTGCCAGCTAGATATGACTGCCACCCCCCACCAAGGCTATTATCAGCCCTCCTTCTAGATAGTGCTACTAAATCTTCAACAGATGGTAAAATGTTTGCTCTCATATTTACTAGAAAGGAAAAGCAAAACATTTCAAGTTGTAAGAGGGAGCTATAGTTCATGTTCTGATGTTACATCCCTTTTGATTTCCTGTATACAGCCATGGCCACAACTGAATGGATGTGCTCCTTAACTGTGAAGTTCTTAATGATAGATGACATCAACTTTATTGTAGAGTTTGGTCATCTATGAAGAGGTGAATCTGTGTAGCAAAATAGTTTTGCCACTATGATCCTTGACCATTTTCTGCACAATAAAGTGATATCCAAGAATACAGAAGTTGGCCATCTCTGACTTAAGCCTTACATACCAAAGACAACACTGACTTGGTTTACACAGTCATTCAAATCTAGGTTTAATGTGGGTTACCAGCATTACTGTGATATATGAACCCACACCAAAGTAGTTTATGGCCCAAGATTAATGTAAGACTCCTGCCTTGACATGAGTTCACACAATCATGCTAAGGTCACATTAAACCTAGATTCAAATGACTGTGTGAACTAGGCCACTTTCTCCAGTATATCCCAATATAGCCTCTAACATCAGCAAGGAATGTAATGCTAGCATTCCTTCCTGTCCATGCTGTCTGTTTGCCAAGTTAATACCATTAAAGCCCATAGCAAGACAATCTCTGTAGTGGTAACCTCCATCCTATGCTGATACCAGATGTACTTACCAGAATAGTACATCAAAGTCCTAGTGGGCCTTTTGTTCGTAGTTCTGTTGGCATGGTGGCAAAAAGTACAGGGACTGCTAACTCAAAAGCACACATGTGGCTTTGGGGATTGCAGCCCAAGATTTCACATTGCAATACAAGGGGGTAAGGGAAGGACAGAAAGAGTTAAATGAGAGCATTATAGAAGTTATAGGTTCTGAAGAAACAATTGACTAAGCGTTCAGAAGACCTTGGGTCAACCAAGGGTGAAGAATGAAAGTCTCATGCAGGTAGATAGCAAAGATAAGAGACAATAGATAAGGTGGGAACAAGTCAGATGATACAGAGAGTTCAAAGTAAGAAAGTTTCAATTAGATGTGAAGGGGGAAAGAATACATTGTCAGTGATGACAGTAGGGAAGCAGTTTAAAGTGGCTGAAGGGACTGCGGTGGTGAACAAAGAGATTTGGACTACCATGATCTCTGGCAATCAACGAAATTGTACCATTTTTTCTGGGAGAACAAGATTACAAGATTTTATACCTGAGAACCACAGAGATTAATTATTGTTAAATGACATATTGAGTCAGCAGGCCAGTCAGTGGACAAAGGCTGCTTTTGGAACTAGCTGCAACAGGGGGTTCTTCTGGAAGCAGCGCACTCTAATTGTTCCATTGTGGGAACTTATGGTGAAATGACAGCATTTTAGGAAGACTGTGAAGAAATAAGCTCTTTAAGGGAGATTGTTCATGATTTTAATGTCTCTTTCTTTTATCTGCAACATCTCCAATAAGAATTGCAGGGGCCTATAAATGGGCTTCAAATCTGCAATACTTCACTTTAAACACGTTGGCAAGTCGTTCTAGATGAAATAAATATAGAACTATGGAAACTCGAAAAGGCTTTTTTTTATTGCTTTTAAAGGTCTTTTTCACAGCATGTGTGACTGGTAGTTCACATACAAATCCAGCACTGTGTGCTGATAAATGGGTGGGAAGAATGTAACAAAATAAATCAGCACAAACAAAGCTTTAATTACCATAGTTATTTACCAAGTAATGTCTTTCGCATTTTGCTTAACAGGTGTCTTGTTCAAAATTTTCTTCGTAATTATCTACTTACTGGAAGACTGCACTAAATGTCAAAATATCTCTCCAGACTCATAAAATGTAGCCGATGTGAGCAACATCTTTATAAACAGATTAAAATAACCTGTGTGGCACCTCCCAGCAATTTGCCATGCAGCTGTTTATCAAGGAATGTTCACTAACATTTTAGCTAGTCTGGCAACAACAGAATTTTTACGAATGGCAAAGTGCACATGTAGTTCTGTATGGGACATAAACTGTCACTTTGGTGGGGAAAGGATCTAAGGTCAGGAGGCAGCTCCCATTTATGGTTGAGGAGCTGTGAAGCCGAATGGAGAAGGGCCTACTCAGTTTCCCATCTGGACTCTGCTTTTTAACTTAGCAATGCTGGTGTAGGTCCCAGAGGCACACCACTTCTGAAACTCACTGTTTTCTGCACACAGACACTATATTTTCCCCAACCATTAGTGCTTCAAGCCTACTTGTCTACAGACCATACAATACCACAATAAACACAAGTAAAGTTTGCTCCTTTAAGCATTATTGTTGTTGTTGTTCTTTTCAATCTTTTGAGGACACTTTCTGTTTGCTAAGGGACCCGTGTGTTTGCCATGGAACTCTTGTGTGCTGTAGAAGATCTCAAGATATGCTCTACGGTGCTATCAGTTCACACAAACAACTGACTGGGCCTATATGTTGTGTTGTGTTTGTCTGTCATATCTTTATACTGCCTGTTATGTACATATACTACCTCTATACCACCTGATATGTACATCTGATATGTTATGACCAATGGTCACAAAAGGAAAGGAATGTTTTATATTTACACACCCAATTCAAGATACAGTCAATGCAGACTTGGGAAGCTTGAACCTTGAAAGACTCTCCCATCAATTATTATGACCAACAGGCATAAATTTACTTACTTAGGCCTTTTCATTTCACCATGGGAACTTAGAGCACACCCTAAAGCATGCACAACACTCCCCTCTGGAGGTGCATTGTGGGGGAAGTTGGTGAGTAGTGGACACACTGAGGCTCTACACACGATCCATTTGTAGAGCCTAGCCAGGCTCTGCGGGGAGCTTACCCAGGGTGGCCAGATTGGCCGCCCACACAACTACCGGCTCTCTCACAGAGCTGGTAGGGGCGGCAGGGATCAGGGGGCACCTGGCCCCTGGAAGACCCAGGATGTCCTAGGAAGTCCCAGAACTCCCCCAAGACCAGGAGGCTTGTTGTAGCCTCATGGTCAAGGGTCTACTCGTGTGTCGCTGTGGCATGGAGCCACACCGCAGCAGCACACAAGTAACTGAACAGGGTTAACCTCATTTAAGGGGAGGGGTATTTTGTGGGGTTTGCTGCTGGGAGCCGCACAGCTCCCATGGTCGCACATGACCAGGAGGAACCAGGCTAGGCTCCCTTAGCCCAGTTCCTCCTGGTCATGAGAAAAGCCTCACTGACTTTTGGGGAAGCTTGTCCACCATTTCTGGTTTTTCCCGGAGGAATTTCTAATAGACTTACAAGAAACACCAGCATTCCCAGGAGTGTTCCCAGATGGCGATTTTACTTTGATTAACCACAGAAGGGCAAGTGTGCGTTCACATATCATCCAGCTTTAAGTCGAAGTCTCTGTGAGCTATCAGGAAGAGCTCCATACACAATTTGGTTTTTTCATTGCATTGGAACTTAGCCTGATTTATGTCTGGGGTTTAAAAATCTACTTTTTGTCTCCTTTTTCTAGGCAAATACAAAATATCCGTAACTCACAGTTCTTCACCCCTCTTAATCCAGCAGTAAAGCCTGCTGTCTGGGAAAGCTCCAGGAGTACAGTTTGAAAAGAACTTCCTTAAAGCAAGGGAAAAGTGAAAACTCTACATTTCATGTTAGTCTTAGCCTTGTCAAAGTCTGTTGTCATTAATAATGGCTATTTATTTCCCCAAATGCCATTCTTAAAACTGCATTACATACTTAAAAGATGTCTTTAAGGGTAAAAAGGTATATTAGCTAAGAGTTTTCAGCTTCATTTAACTGGCCATCACACATTAGCTGGAGAGATAATAGATTCACTATAGTCCTCCTTATGTTGCCCATTAGTACTAACTGTCCAGGAATATGGACTTAATTCAAACACACCAAAATTAATATGACTGTCAAGAAGAGGTTAAAAGTTAGTTTAAAAAATGAAGCCATTAAGAGGAGCAAATTTAGCGAAACATAAACACTGGGAGGATCACTGTGGAATATTTATGGAACATTTAAGCACATCTCTGGGAAACCTGTGATATGAAAGGTCTGAATTCCCTTCTCCTCAGCAAATGCTGCATGAGTTCAGGAATTCAAGAACAAAGAAAGTGCTTCATTCTAAAAGCAATGGATATATATTTACAGGACTTTACATAACCACAGCTGCTCTCTGTGAAGCACTTCTAGCTGAAGACTGGCTCTGGATCACATCTTGCACCACACCCCAGAATGTTTAAACCTACTAAACAGTTCTGAACTACTAGAGTACAAACTATTTCCTAATCAAATTTCTAATAGGCTGCCATCCTGTAGGCCTCAAAAACTAGATTCTTGAAAATATTGGTGGCACCATAAATAACATATTGGGAGTCAAAAGGGGGACAAAGTATGTTTGGGGTGAAGGATTTGTCCCACATGTTAGATTTCTGTGAGAAAATAACAGTCCATTTCATATTAATGTTCCTACATGAAACATAAACATAAGTGAGTCCACAGGGAAATCTTCTTTATAGGTATTGATGCTCCATATAGAAATCTCAGAAAATGGTGAGCCAGAGAGCAGGATTTGAGAAGCTGACCTTAAAGCCCAGGCAGGTTCATATGGGCATAGGTGGTCCTGAAAATACCCAAGCCCCAGATTGTATGGACTAGGGATGTGCGGACTGGTCCGGCGGTCTAGCGGTCCGGTCATGTCCGGGGGTCCGGGGCCATGGCCTCGCAGAGGGCGTTGGCGCATGCATGGCAGCTGCCAAAATGGCGGTCACGCGCTCTTATGGAGGCCCGAAAGGGCCGAAAATGCTCCAGTTACCCGGCCGCAACAGGCCCTGGCGGGCCACGGTGGGCCACAGCAGTGATGAGGAAGGCCGGCGGGGGGAGAGGGAACCCACGTGGACCCCCCAGCCCCCGCGGCTTCAGCAAGCCCCCCGAAGGGGCTAAAGGTACTTATCATCTACTTTGATTTTTTTTTAATCGAGGACCAGTCCGGAACCAGACCAGGGGTGGGTTTTGATGGGGGGCCAGACCAAACTGGCCCGGTTCCATTCGAGGCTGGTCTGGCCTCGAACCGAACCAGGCCAGACAGTTCTGTGCACACCCCTAGTACGGACTTTAAAGGTTATGTAGCCAACTGTGGCCTGGGCTATGCCGGGATAGAAGGAAAGAATTGCTCAGAGCATTGAATGTTAGAGGAGGAGGAGGGGAATGCTTGGAGAATAGAATCCTGGGGAAAGCATTTAGGAATTGATATCGGAGTCAAGGAGGAATGGGAGTTATTTGACAGTAGGTGGAGTTGGTGGGTCTGAGGACTGGGAATGAAGATGGAGAGAAGATAGGATTCTTAGACGCTATTCACACGCGCAGGCAAAACCAGGCTAAAGAAGCCCAGCCCAGTTTTGTCTGAGCATATATGCCACCGGAATAGGGCCTGATCCCAGTGACACCTCGGCAGCAAACCCGCCTCAGGAGCCATCCCCTAAAATGAGTTTAGGAAAGTGAGTGTTCTCCTAACCCTCTTTCTGTGATCATTTGCCAGCCATGGCTGCTTGCATCCCGGCCAGCTCTGGGGAGGGGAAGGGGGATCCCCATAATGCACTGCACACTCACACAATGTGTTATGGGGGATCCAGAGGGGGAACAATGCATCCCGGCACCCTTACCCCCAAGTTACTGGCAGCAGCCAGTTATTGTCTCAGTGGGTGCTCCGAGGGATCCCTCAATTGTCTGTGGGAAGGTAAGCTCTTTAACGCTTCCTCCCTGCTAACCCTCTTGTCCTTTCTCTCTGAATACATTAGGAAACTGGCTGGCTTATATGCAATGATGTGCGAAAAATAAAAGCCAAAGAAAGAGAAATGAAAATAGCACAGTAAGACTGTGATAGTCGACACCAACACACATAATCTGGTTGAAAAGCAAACCGGTAACCAAGATCTTTTTTTTTTTTTTTTAAGGAATACTTTACAACTTCTGAAGTCAAAATAGGAATAGACTGGTATGAGAAAATCAGGATTGTCCCTGATAAACAGAGAAGAATTGTGTGCACATCTTGCTCTTTTGTTCTTGCTCTTGTGGCACTATTAGAGCAAGGTAGGACAATGCAGAGCACTGAACAGACAGGATTTGTCCTTCCATTTCTCATTTCATATTGACCATTTCTTAAACTTTGCAATTTCCCCTGTCAAGGCAGCATGAAAAATAGTTCTACAATTTCCTAATGACAAATAATGGGCTAGCTATCATTGTCATCCTTCCTAGTATGCACTGTGAGATTCTCTCTTGGTTATTATGAAAAGGCTGTTTTTCTCACCGTTCTGGTCAGTTGATTCTCGTGGAAACGACACGTTTTCTCCAACAAAGTTATGTTTTCCTATTTCACTGTGGGAGTCAGAGGTCAATTGCCTTGTTGTTTCCGTGCCTCATTAACATTCCGCTTCTGTCCTAAATAGAGAGGGGTGGAGGGGTGATGTTAATGTTCTAAGCACTAATGTAGAACAGTTGCTAACTTCCTTCTAAAATTGTACTTTTAGAGTAATAGTATTATACCTGAAAAAGGTGAATCTAAACGGAAAAAGGACAGACCACGAATATACGGGGGCAATAACTTCCTGGGATCAGTGTTCCCTCTAACAGGGATTCCCAGATGTTGTTGACAACAACTCCCGTAATCCCCAGCCAAAGGCCATTTCAGCTGCACATGCTGGGAGTTGTAGTCAACAACCTTTGGAAATCTCTGTTAGAGGGAACACTGCCTGGGATCCCAAAATGTTTTTTCTTCATTATTACTGTTCTAAGCTGTATGCTGACCATACTTGGAGGTATTACAACACAATACAACACAAAGGAGGTATTTGAGCAGCCATAGTAACATCATAGTACACACTTGCTGACATCCTGAATACTGAAGAGCTTGTGTGAGCAGAGGTACACTAACCCCTGGACCTTGGGGACTTGTTCTGGTACTCCAAGGTCTGGGGGGGGCTCCAAATGGCCGGGGGGCCTCAGCAGCCACCCCGCGCCTGCCCCACCAACCTCCACTGTTTGTTTGTTTGTTTAACTTCTTACTGTGGCCGAGAGGTGGTTGCAGGGGGAGCGGAGCAGTCCTTCTCTCTTCTCCTCCCCCCCCACCCCGTGGTGGGGAGACTGGAGCGACGCTGACTGCATCTGTTCAGGCCAGCATCTTTAACAAAGTGTGAGGCACACCCGCGCAGTTTAAAGATCGTCGCAAACCCGTGACATCATGGGCTTGCGACGATCCCAATTGCGCAGGCACACCTCGCACATTGTTAAAGACGCTGGCCCGAACGGACACGGCTACCATCGCTCCAGTCTCTCCACCACTGGGGGAAGGGGGGAGAAGGGAGAAGGGAGAAGGACTACTCCACTCCCTCCCCCACAGTCACCCCTCAGCCGCAGTAAGAAGTTAAACAAACAAAAACACAGTGGAGGTTGGCGGGGTGGGCCCCCCAAGGGAGGTTTTGGGGGTCCTCACACAGGGAACTTGAGTGTGGGTGGGCCTCATGGCTGGGGGGTCCAGGCGGTCTGGGTGCCCAAATTATCTTGGTGCGCCCCTGTGTGTGAGGCTCTGCATGGATGCACTGGGACCCTGCACACAGCTCCCCCAGTCTCCCTATGTGTATGCTGTTGCACCTGAAGGCTAAGAGTGCCGCTCACATTCCAGAAGCATTATGCAAGTTCAGAAGCACACTACTGACAGTCAGTGATGTGTTTCCAATCTTAATGGGGCGCTTTCTGAGTGTGAGCAGGTATTGCAGTGCCTGAGGCAAGGTACAAAATGCTGCCTTGACCCATGTCCCTGGTGGGGGCCAGCCCCCTTTCAAAACCAACCCTTGCAAGCTTTGAAAGTGTATGGGAGGGCAAGGAGGATGGAAGCATGCCAGTGGCCTCCTCTTCTTTCATTGTACTTCTTGCAGCTTTGAAAGGAGCTTTGAACATGCTTCTTTGAATGTGAGAAGAGGCATTCCTTGCAAAAGTTTCAAAGTCAGATTTATTCCAAAGAGCTGCTCAGATGGCAATGGCAGAGGACATCTTGCCACCCTGCCTGTGCCCCAATAATCTATTGCCTGAAGCAACTACCTCACCTTGCCTCATGAAAGGGCCACCCCTGCTCAGAAGTCTTAGCTCTCTGGTGCAACAGTGCATGTGAGGACTGAGAACATGTGTGAGGCCTCCATTGTGTCTCTGCAGAGCTTCCTTACATGTTCACATGATTAGAAGGATTTAGACTTTGATTTAAACTTGGATTTAGAACCCACAATTACTGCAGTGTCTGAATCCAAGGTGTCCAGGCTGGATCATTTCCAGTTTGTGACTCCTGAGGACGTGGACAAGCTGCTTGGAGCTGTGCAGCCTACCACCTGTTCTCTTGACCCTTGCCCAACATGGCTTATACTATCTGGCAGGGAAGTTGTTGTAGAAGGCCTAGTAGAGATCATACATTCTTTTCTGAGGGAGGTCGGGATCCTTAAGGAGGCAATTATTAGACCTCTTTTGAAGAAGCTTGTGTTGGATCCCTCAAAGTTAAGCAACTACAGGCCTGTCTCCAACCTTCTGTGGTTGGGCAAGGTGGTGGTCTCCCAACCCCAGGAGAATCTGATTATCTAGACCCATTTCAGACTGGCTTTTGGGAGGGCTATGAGGTGTAGACTGCCTCAGTCAGCCTGATGGATGATCTCCAATTGGGAATTGACAGAGGGAGTGTGACTCTGTTGGTCCTTTTGGACCTCTCGTTGGCTTTCAGTACTATCAACCATAGTATCCTTCTGGAGAACCTGAGGAATTTGGTGGTGGGAGGCACTGCTTTGCAGTGGTTCCACTCCTACCTCTTGTGCAGATTCCAGATGGTGTCTCTCAGGGACTGTCGTTCTTCAAAATATGAACTTTGGTATGATGTTCCTCGGGGCTCCTTTTTGTCTCCGATGTTGTTTAGCATCTACATGAAACCGCTGGGAGAGATCAAAAGGAGATTAGGTGCAGGGTGTTATCAATATGCTGCTGACACCCAAATCTTTTCCTCCATGTCAACATCATCGGGAGAAAGCATAACTCACTAAATCCCTGCCTGGGGGCGGTGATAGGCTGGATGAGAGATAACAAACTGAGAACTGAATCCAGATAAGACCGAGGTACCTATTGTGCAGGGTCAGATCTCAGGAGATGATTTTGATCTGCCTGTTCTGGAAGTGGTCACACTTCCACAGAAGGAACAGGTAAGCAGTCTTGGGGTGCTTCTGGACACAAAACTCTCCCTGATGTCCCAGGTTGAGGCAGTGTCCAAAAGTGCCTTTTATCAGCTGCGGCTGATATACCAGCTGCGTCCATTTCTTGAGATAAATGACCTCAAAACAGTAGTACATCTTCTGGTCACCTCCAGACTTGACTACTGCAATGTGCTCTATGTGGGGCTGCTTTTGTACGTAATCCGGAAACTCTAGTTGGTTCAGAATGCTGCAGCCAGGTTGGCCTCTGGGTCATCTCGGAGAGACCATATCACTTCTATCTTAAAAGATCTACACTGGCTGCCAATATGTTTCTGGCCAAAATACAGGGTCTTGGTTGTAACCTATACAAACCTAAACAACTTAGGCCCTGGGTATTTAAGAGAACATCTTTTCTGACAGTCAGCAACTGGTCCAAGGTAATTCAGGAAACTTCATAGCTTGAACCCAGATTCCCCAACCCTAGTCCAACAGTCTCACCACTACATCACCCTGGCTCACAGACAGGAGTGCAGTTCCCCTTCTAAGCATTTGAGAAGTCCCCCCGCTACTTCATTATACTGAACTCCCCTCTGTCAAACTTAATAACTCACACTACCACCTTACAAAAAAGTGCCTTTCCTCCATAACAAATTTAAGTGAGAAGTTGTTTCTCAGATTATCCTTCTGTCTGCACCCCTGCTGACAAACCCTTTTTCTAGAATCTGGAATCAGTGTAGAAATTAAGCAGTGCTTTCAACTCTCTTTAAAAAAAAGCCATTGAGGCTATTCACCTGAACAGCCCAACCCAGGCCAGGGCAGCTTGTGTGGAGTGCTGGAATCACTCCTGATCCTGGCGCTTTCACCCCAGCTAGCCTGACTTGGTAACCTGGCATTTCGCCTAGGTTAAAAAAACCTGTGGTTCATTTAACCTTGGCAGGTGATCGTGAGCATGATCACAGCCAGATTAAAAGGCTTCCCCCTGGCCCGCTGCCATTTTCCCTAATGAGAGCAGCAGCCTCGTTCGTGGTGCAGGGCACTCTGGGATGTAGGTGGAGGGAATCCTCCCACTCCTGGCTTTTGTCTTTGCTGCACTGCTGTTTGCATGGGCACACAGTGTGGCAAAGGTGAAGATGCTGTCGCTCGGCTGCCGAGGAAGTCAGGTGAGATCCTGTCTTCCCTGCAGATCTCCATGAGTGGTGGTGTGTGGTTGTGTGCACAACCTCATTATCTCTCCAGCAGATCCTTCACTGTTGTTAGAAGGATATAATATCTTGACCAAAAGGCCATTTCTTGGGAATGAGCTATGATTTCAGTAGAGATACTTGTGAAAAATATACTTCACAATTTCTAATGCTAGTCTGGGACCATAAGAAAGATGATTGATTGATTGATGCTTCATAATTTTGTGAATCGTTCTTCTGCAGGTCTCATGGCACGAATCCTATCTATATTGTCCTATAGTTTTAGTATATATAAGTAACCACCTAATGACTAACAAGCAGAAGGTTGCCAGTTCAAATCCCTGCTGGTACTATATCGAGCAGCAGCGATATATGAAATATATAATGCTGAAAGGCATCGTCTCATACTGCGCGGGAGGAGGCAATGGTAACCCCCTTTTGTATCCTACCAAAAGAAAACCACAGGGCTCTGTGGGCACCAGGAGTCGAAATCAACTTGTCGGCACACTTTACTTTTAGTATATATGCTGATGTAGTAAGCACTGCAGCTGGTATATTGAGAGTGGGCCAAGGACTTTGCTCAGGCCCAAGGAACTAGCTGTGTGATTATGGCAGCAATTTGGTTCATTATATTTAAAAATAAATTTTGTCTCTTGATAGTAGCTTTAGAATGTAAAAAAATCAAGACTGTGAAAAAGAAATTAAGCCATTTCCAACTATGCTGTGAAAAAGAAATTAAGCCATTTCCAACTTTTGGTTACACCTAATTCCAGTCTTGATCCCTCATCAAGACATTTGGGCCCCCCCCTTTTTTTCTTTTTCAAGAAAACATTTCCCTAAAACATGCTACTTCCCTGCTTCCTTTATCATATAAACCCTCTTCTTTCCATGATGTTATTTTATATGCCCCCAGTCTTGAGAAAGTTTGTTGTCCATTGAAATCAATGAAACAAGTTACTGTTGCCATGACTATTATCAGACTGCACTATCAACCCAGGAGATAGAGCTAGTGAAGACTATCAGCTAGGCAAAATCAGCCTGAACAGGAAGTCTTTATAGCCCCTCCTGTTGAGCCAAGCCTGAGTGGGTGAGTTACTCCAGAACCTGGGAATTCTTCACCATCTTGGAAGACATTGGTGACTCACCACATGGGATATCTCTGCATAGCGCCACAGGTTTCTAGGTTTAGCCCTAGTAGCTCCTAATGCTCACTAGATGCAATTGATCTAAGTTTTGTGGGTATTTGAAACATTTCAGAATCCTGAAAAAGTAGCTCCTAATGCTCACTAGATGCAATTGATTCTGGTTTTGTGGGCATTTGAAACAATTCAGAATCCTGAAAAGCAGAGGCAAAATGTGATGAGAGCCCTAAACAACAAACCCCTCTTTCAATTCACTGATTATCTATCTCCAGCTTCAGTCTCAAAGTCAGCACCAATTCAGTTTAGCATTAAATACTGTGCCATATTGTGCCAGTTTTATGATCATAGGGTATATATATATATATATATATATATATATATATATATATATATATATATATACACATATACATACACACACACACACGTACATATACTCTTCTTGTGTTACTAGTCATGGAAAATGTCATACATACATTTTCATGCAACAAAGGACTGTCTCACTGAAGTCTTAACTGGTAGATCAAATATGTTCCTAAATCTTGCTACATCCACCAATAAGCATAGAGTGTGCTGGTGCACTGTAAGCCATAAAGTTATGCCTGCATTGTATTAATGTTATTAGTGCAAGTGTTCAGCGTCAAGGTGGTCGATAACAATATCCTCTTCTTGTGACTGCCCACTTCAGGATAAGTTCTAATGACTGCATTTCCCACTGGAAGAGTTGTTTCTCAATAATTTCACAGTGGAGATCTATGTGATTCTTGTGAAAGGTTCACCATACATTGGTGAACAACCCATTGAGTTTGAACCTTTAAAATGCTTTATAAAATAAATAATAATCCCCCCGTTCTCTTCCATTCATTCTTTCAGGTTAGTGTCAGTGGATTTGATATTAATGTAATGAGCTCCTTTAGCACCATTTTATAACTGATCCTAAGAGCACTTTGTTCCCTATTTAGCAAAGCAATTAAACAAGCTCCGAACACCATTTCTTTTCAGCAAAGAATGTTAAGAGATGCTTAATATTAGAAATATGTTTAATCATGATCAAAGTCAAAAGAATCATTTTTTTAAGTTATGAGAAGGTTCATCTTTTTCCTAAGTACAGTACTATAATGGAAATCTGAAGGACTCTGTTTTTCTCCCTGTCTTCCAAAATGATATAGAATAAAATGAAGCATAATTCATATTGACAGTCCAAAATATGCTGTTTTAGCAATGTTAAATGCTACTGTGAACAGTCTGAACCAAAAATGTCTCCTCAGCTGTAAACATAGTATTGCAACTGGGATGTTATATTCACTGAATCCATTATATTTAGCAAAATGCCCTGAATCTCTCTCTCTCTCTCCCCGCTTTCCACCTGGTTTTAATATGACTGACAGCACTACAAAATAACTGAAATTTTAACAAAATGTGCTCTGAAGAAGCTGGTGATGAAAAAACATGAATGCTAAAGAGGTATATCATTCATTGCCTATGGGAATCCCTTTATACTTCAAGCAATATGCTCAGTTCTGACACTGCTGTTCCTGGTGTGCAGGTGCCTTGCTACACTGGAAGAGGACAAAACCTCAGTTAATTTTAGTGGCTCCAGAATTAAACCCATTGTTTTTCTCAGGATAGCATGCTGACATATCCCCTATTCAGATACAATGTTGTATGTGCATACTGGTGTACATGTGTTTGTGCAAATGACTCTACATGCATTCTTTTTAAATGTGAACAATTGCACATTGTTAACACCGAGCTCCACATGACATCCCTCACCCTTGGAAGCACATGCTCCTACCTTCCATCCCCACACAAGCATCTACATGTTTTCTAGGTTGAGAAAAGCTGGAATTGGTCGCAGTGTCTTACCCACCAAGCTCAGCTTCTTCTAACCTACTTGCTTCAGAAAATGTGAGCTCCAAAACTCACTTGAACCCAAGGGCTGAAGTACATTCCAGATCTTGGGTTTTATGAAGTAAATAGATTAGAAGAAGCTGAGAATTGGTGGGATCGGACCTCACAAGCAAACTCAGCTTTCACCAACCTAGGACAGAAGCAGAGGATGGAAGCCTCTGCATCATGTGAGGATGGAAGGAAATAACACACACTCCCAAGGGTGAGTGATGTTGCACAGAGCTCAGTGTTAACAGGGATTCATGCAATGGTCTGATAGGGATGAGCAAACTGACTTGAGGTTGAATGAGTTCACCAACAAAGTGGTCCAGCTCGAAGACTTGCCCACATACTGGACCGGGTCCAGTTTAGCTCAACCTCAAGCCAAAACCACCACCACAGCCGGCTCAGGGGTTCTAAATTTTTAAAATTTAGAATGACTCGCTGGTGGATCCAGTTCCCTCAGAGGTGCTGGTGTGGTTGCGGGGTGGGGGGGCGGGAGTGTGTCTCTGCAGTCTCCCTCTTTCCTCTCTGTCCTCCCCCTAGTCCTCTAAGGGCCATTTCAGGCTGTTTGGGGGCCATTTCAGCCCTTTTCCTGGTGGTGATGGCCATTTTGGAGGCCAACACACATGCACTCTGGCCATTTGCATGGCCAGGTCATGACCCAGGCCATGCAAATGGCCAGGGCACATGCACAGTGGCCTCCAAAATGGCCACCATCACCAGGGAGAGGGCCAGAACAGCCTGGAAATGGGCCAAAATGGCCCTTAGAAAACCAGGGGAAGAGAGGAAGACTGCAGAGACCCCCCTATGGCTGCACCACCACCCGCGAGGCCACCAGACCCGCTGGTGAGTCATTCTAAAAATGTTTTAATGTTAGAACCCCTCAAACCGGCTCAAATTCGAACCAAGCCGGGGGGTGTTCAGTGGCACAAAACCAAACATACCCAGTTCTTTTCGAGTCCGGTTCCAACTCAAACCAAACTGGGTAAGCTGGTTTTGTGCACACCCCTGATGTCTTAAGCCACCCTGTGCCTTAAATCTGGCAGCAACAACAATGCTGTTCGAATTCTGCCCATAAGACTCAAAACATCACATGGGCTTTAGTGACACAGCTTTATTGGTCATGTAACACCCAGGGCTTACAGGGTGAATATTTATGTATCACTTTTCAACAAAAAGGAACAAGATGGTTCCCTGTCCCAAAAAGTCTCACAAGGTAGACACCAGCAAATGCCACTTGAAAGATGCTGTGCTGGGGCTGGACAGTTGCTCTCCCTCTGCTAAATATAAGACTAAATATATCACTCCAAAAGCTGCCTCTTTGCTCAGTTATCAGAGGTAACTAGGCTTTCTCTAACCAGAATGAACCATACAACAGTCAGGATCCCAAATCATCCAATTCAATTCCTTTATTACAGTCCTTGACCAGTATAAGGGTCCCAAATCATGTGTATGGAGCCTACACTGATACAGTCACAAAAATACTCCTCCTTCTCTTCAGTTTCCACTTTAAAAATCAAACTTACAAGTGAGTGGCAATGAGGAGCATGAACAAAAGCATCCAGAGATTCCAAACTTCTCCCACCTGCCTGAAGCCACCCCTTACTTACTCAGTCTTGTTAGTGAGGGAATCCTCTCCAGCATTAGCCATCCCAAGAAAACCCAAGTATATATGCCATACAAATGCATGTAACAAGATACCAATGGACTTCTCTTTGTTTGCAGCCATGGGAAGTACAGTGGAGTGGAGAAGCAGCAGGGGATATTTAACCCTTTACCTGCTGTTTTTCTACTCCAAATCCCCCTCCACACCATCCATCTGTAGACTGAAACTCCATGGGAGGGGGAAAGTAGTAGAAAGAACACCAGATTTCCACCCCACCACTGTTCTTTGCTCAAAATTGCAGCTGCCCAACGGTTCCTTTTCAAAAACAAAAACTGCCTCTGGTCTTCATTGCATGCAGTTGTGTTGCTAGTGAAAGAAGTAAAATGGAATGCATAGCAATACAATTCCTATTTAGGCTTAATGAACTGGATTGTCCTCATAGCCATTTACAGAAGGTATTCTTCAGACGTGTTAAAATGAAATTTAGAAATAGAAGTACAAGATGCTAAACACTGTGTTGTTACAGCACTATATGTACTACTACACATTTTATTGCAGTCATAATTTCAGTAAACTACATCTGGCTTCATTAAAGGCTGTCCCCTCAGGTTAAGCAGCCTGCATAAAAATATCTCCTGCACTTTCTAATGTTCTTTCATTTCATCTTTCTTTTGAAGGGTGTGTTGTTTTTTAGCTGAATGATTTCTTGTTGGTTTTTTTTTAAGATTACATTAACACATTTTTTCTTAATTCTATCATCTTTTCAACTGTGGTCTTTGTATAAAGTCCTTTTGTAACCTTCTCTTTAAAGTCCTTCTCATGTTTTCCCTCCTTTGTTTCCCCCACCACTGCTTGAGAGCCTTTATTGTGATTTTATCCCTTATTTTTAGACTTTTACCATACAGTAGGAATTAGCATTATGGAAATGGGGGGAAGGTGAAAAAAACAAGAGAGAGCTACATGAGCCATAGCAGTGAAAACCTGCATTGTTGTAAACAGAGAATGATGCTCTGTTGAGGCCTCTTTCTTGTCCCTGTGGTGTTATTGGCTTGGAAAAAAAACAGTGACATTTTGTTGTTTTTTAAGCTGGGTACAGATACGCTGAACATGGGTTGTGTCTTACAGTGAAGCTGTGTGCTAAAATCCCTTACATACTACGTGGGAATTTATTTTTAAGATTTGGAGAGGGAGGGCAGACCCACCTGCCTCAAGTCTCCCGTGGAAAGATACAGAACCTCAGTGACTAATTCGATTTGTCTTCCTAGAGCTGAATCACTGTTATATAACATGAAGTATTATTGTCTAAATTTGTTAATGCTGATTTATAGACAGATTGACTCTTTTGTATAAAGACGCCTTAAAGCTGCTATCTCCTTTATAAATCAGCATTACCTGAGAGACTCTGTTCCAACTGAGGAGACAGATGTAGCCAATCAATATGAGGAATTTGATTGATGGTTGTTCCTGTCACCATTAACCAAGCGTATCTATAGACATGCCATTTCTCTCTCTTTCTCTCTCTCTTACTTTCCTTTTCCCTTTTGCAGCTAAGGATTCGAATTAGAGGCTCTAAACTATAAAATTGATCTTTCCCAGGTGTGAGCAATTTATTTTCTTAAGGATCGATCCTGCAAAGTGTTCTATGACCTCATTGTTAACGGATACTGAGTATCAGGTGATCTGCGAGGAGGGCAGAGCCGCCTATAAGAACTATAGAACTATCATGTGCAGCCAGACATATTTTTAAAGGGAGGGGGAGGGAAGGGGAAGGGGAGCGGGAGCTTAATTCATTTGTGTTTGCTTTAAATGGGGAGTTAACAACTTGGTCAAATCCAGCTCAGTAGGAGGTGGAATCTGGCCCACCAGTTGTCATTCTAGGATCCCTATGTATAGGAACAGGCAGCAAAAGAGAAGGAAAGCCACAGTGGTTGTGTAGATTTTGATGAGGAGCAGAGAGGTTTGCTAGATGGTTACCTCGCAAAGGCAAGAGAGGGTAGTGATTAACTCTGAATATCCCTCTCCTGCATCTCCAAGTGGCCTATTGGCCAGTGTAGTTGTTAACCAGAGGTTTACATACATATGTGCCAATCCTTGACTCTTCATGTTTGGCGTAGACTAGTGGTACCACAATAACATCTTAGGGCAAGTCTGCCTGAGGCATTTTCTGGAATTTAGTTGTACTGATTCACTGCTTCCAGTCCTATGGAATGTGATTATTCCCATGCTGATTTTGCTTCTCTATCCTGCAGATAGAGGTGTAGCTATAACTGACAAATGTCCCTGGGCCTCTGGGGGAAGGGCACCCACCAGCTGAGTGACAGTTTGCTCTTCCTGCTTCTCAGAAAAAGAAGGCAGGGAGGTAAAGAGTCAGGGGCCCAGCTTCACTTTTTGTCCCTGGGTCCACTCCACTCCAACCTCGCTATATCCTTGCCTGCAGAACTGGAGTACATCTCAATGTGGACAGAGTCCTAGAGCTTTTCCAGATGGGTGGCTTTAATGAAGCAGGAAGTGCCTAAAGTTAAGCCATTCTGAGCACTGCACCAAAGTGCTACTTCTTAAGGAAATGTATAATGCACCGCAACTGCAAACCGTCGGGAGCAAAGCTAAATAATTCCATTGGCTAAGGCACATTCTGTTGCCATCTTGAAATTACTGTAAATGGTTCTCTCGTATGAACTCACACACACAGCCGAAGCGTAAGGTAAAAATGTGCTGTCAAGTAGATTTTGACTCCTGGCACCCACAGAGTCCTCTGGTTGTCTTTGGTAGAATACAGGAGGGGTTTACCATTGCCTCCTTCTGTGCAGTATGAGAGGATATCTTTCAGCATCTTCCTATATTTCTGCTGCCCAATATAGTGCCAGTGGGGATTCGAACCAGTAACCTTCTGCTTGTTAGTCAAGCATTTCCCTGCTGCACCACTTAACGTGGTTCAGTCACCATATGGAAAAGCTACTGGTGACTTTAGCACATTAGCACTGGTGACTTTAGCAGCTGTATAACAGACAGATATAAACAGATAAGAGTTTTTACCACCATTGCCTCGCCATGCCTAGAAAAATGACCTGTTGATACCATCTTGCTATGCAGCTCTTAAAAGCACATAGCCTTTCTCCATTAGGACCATTCTACTGAGGAAATGCTGCAGTCATACAATAGTCCACACAGAGGAAAGCTGATCAACATGCAGATACTTCTCCCCACCCTCTTTGTTTCTCACTAAAGTACCAACCCTCCATTGAAAAAGCTCTCATGCCAACCTTTTCACAGACCAAGGCCACTGTATGTTCCTTGTGAATTCAGGCTCTCTTCCACAAACAGGCAGGGGATGGCCCAGGAGCTAGATATTCCTTTGATGTACCTGTTGGAATTATATCCATGACTGAAGTTCTCAACTGCACAAAGACTGCTGTTCTCCAGCTCCCCTTCATTGCTTTATCAGCCAAAAAGAGGGTCTGCATGTACAAGAGAATCCTGCCCCTTGCCTCACTCCTGCCTGAGCACTAAAATATTGTCAGTTTTAAAGTTGATAGCCTCTGCTGCTTTAGTCCCTGATAACTGTTCTGAAATTTCTTTTATATCTATGCTGCATGCGTTATCATTTCTGATTCATCTAAGAAGCCATTTACACCTATTCTTATTCTCTTTGTAACCAGCCCTCTATCCCAGCTGTTCTTTTCTCCTTTCTGCTCAGCTCTTGCCTTTGAAGCTTTCATATTGAAGGGTGTTTTTCCCCCCTAAAGTGCTTGAAAGGAATAGGTAAAACCTTTAAGAGAATCTTGATATCTTCCCATGTAGGTGCCTGTGAAACTGTTTACTCAATAAAAGGAGATCTTTGGGCAGAATTATTAGAAACAAGCTTATTGTCTCTGTTCAGTATCATTTACTGCATGATGCCTTTGAAAATGAGAGCCATGTGCCACACCTGACATGCCTGGAATTAAAAGAATCTGCCTTTAGGGCCAAATTTTGGCTGCATTCACACATAACATGAAACCAGAGCTGAAGGGGCCAGAAGTTGCAAAACTTGTGTGTACAAATGCAGAACACCCCATCCAAACTCCAGTTCCTCAGAGAGAGTGACCCGAGGTTTCACTCTCCAAACTCCAATTTGTACCCTCGGGTTGTAGTGAGTTTCACCATCCCAACCCGAGATTGAACTCAGCCTGTGTTAGTGCGAATGTGGAACTGCAGGCTGCGTTCCCCATAACCGGAGCTGAGGGAGGAAGTCCCTCCCTCTCTCCAGCTGTGATTGGCAGTACAGGCTGTCCTTCATGCAAGAAGGAATCCTGCAAAGCCAGTTCTGCCCTCCTCTCCGCAGTCTGCCTGACTGCAGAGAGCCTGCTTTCCATTACATCCAAATCTGCACAGTAGAGCGGGTCCATTTATCTACCGTGGGTCCGTTTACCTATGCTATAGTTAATTTGGCCCTCTGTGCTTACATGTATAAAATTATTCATGGAGTAGAAAGAATGGACAGAGATAATTTTTTCTCCCTCTCTCACAGACTAGAACCAGGGATCATCCCATGAAACTGAAGGCCAGGAAATTTAGGACCAACAAAGGAAAGTACTCATTCACACCGCAAATTAACATATGGAATTCTCTGCCACAGGATGTTGTGATGGCCACTAGCTTGGATGGATTTAAAAGGGGCTTAGACAAATTCATGGAGGATGGGTCTAACAATGGCTACTAGTCTGGTAACTATAGGCCAACTCCAGCCTAAGAGGCAAGATGCCTCTCAGTACCAGTTGCAGGGGCTCTCTTGCAGATGTCCACCAGTTTCAGGCATCTGGTGGGCCACTGTGTGAAACAGGATGCTGGACTAGATAGGCCTTGGATCTGATCCCGCAGGGCTGTTCTTATGGGAGCCACAGCAGGAGAGAGGACATGCCCTCACCTCTTGCCTGTGTGCCTCTCAGAGGCATCTGGTGGGCCACTGTGTAAAACAGGATACTGGACTAGACAGGCCTTGGGCCTGATCCAGCAGGGCTGTTCTTATGCTTTGTTTTTTCAAATTGAAATAGAAGTTACAAGAGCAGCAGACCATCAGACTGTGGGTACAGATCCTTCCTAAGCATTTGAGGAGACCCCCCCCCCTTTTTTTTTTTTACTTAACACTAATAATTCTGAAAGGCTAAACCTAATAACTCATACTTCAAACTCCAAAACATGTTGACCCCCCAAATGTCTTTCCTTTCCCCACAAAAAATGTGAGTGAGGAGTTGCTCCTCAAGCTTTCCCTTTCTCTGAACCCTGGAAAGATGGTTTTAAACTTCTCCCCTGCTATGGTCCCAATCCAAATTATATCTCCCTTCATGGTATCAAAAGAGGAGAGCTGGTCCTGTGGTAGCAAGCATAACATGTCCCCTTAGCTAAGCAGGGTTCACCCTGGTTGCAAATGAATGAGACTTGATGTGTGAGCACTGTAAGCTATTCCCCTTAGGGGATGGAGCCACTCAGGGAAGAGCATCTAGATTCCAAGTTCCCTCCCTGTCATCTCCAAGATAGGGCTGAGAGAGATTCTGGTCTGAAACCTTGGAGAAGCTGCTGCCAGTCTGTGTAGACAAGACTGAGCTAGATGAACCAATGGTCTGACTCAGTGTGTGACAGCTTCCTATGTTCCTATGTAAGGATGCCAGAGTTCCAGCAGGAATTGTTTAAATTAGAAGAAAGAAGCATGTAGGGCCCAAGCAGTGTGTTTAACATGTATGGACCTTAGCCTTATGCTTTACCCTTCCTTTCCTTTCCTCTTATCTCATCTCTTGTAAGGGTTTGTGGTTGTAGAACGGGGCTCCAATGTTGGTCCAGCTGCTTAAAGAGTTAAGAAAAAGAAGGGACCATCTGGTTTGGAAACATGAGGTACACCCAAACAAATGGACTATAGCTCAGTAATAGAGCATCTGCTTTGCCAGGTAAGGCTGGGAAAGACCCCTCTCTGTGGAGAGCAGCTGCCAATAGACAATATGAGGAGGGGCCACAGCTCGGTGGTAGAGCACATGCTTTGTATTCCAGAAGTCCAAAGTTCTCTCTCTAGCATCTCCTGGAGCGTCTCCAAATGGAACACTTCACTTACTGTAGGCTGGGGGGAGTTCATAAGAGGAACCCATTTACGACGACATCACACGTCCTTAAAAAGTAGCACTTTGATAGAGTGCTCAGAATGGCTTAACTTTAAGCGTTCCTGCCGCAATGAAGCTACCCATCTAGGAAAGCTCCTGGTAAGACTGGAAATGATCCCTTGCTGAAACCCTGCTCCCAGTCCATGTAGGCCATCCTGAGTTAAATAGGTCTTACTCAGTCCATAAGGCAGATTCATAAGGAGTAACCAGCCCATAAATCAGTCTATAAGGCGGATTCATAAGGAGTAATCAAAACTCAGCATTATTCTAATCTACATCACATGACTATTGTTATTGCACAAAGAGTGGGGGAGGAGCCAACATGGTGATCATCTAGCAGCTACCTAATGAGGCTCCCCACAGAATTCCCTCCAAGGGCACCTCTCCCTCAATCCTTCATGCCATCAAAAGAGGGAAAATGAAGCAGGGATAACAAAGAAAGCCCTGAGCCTGAAAACGGTGCCTACACTCAATCTGGAAGAAAGAGGAGAAGAAAACAGTTTAAACTGGATCTCTTCCCTTCACCAGCGAAGCAAAGAGAAACAGTGAGGCTCTTCTCACGATTAGTGAAAAGTGCCTGGATGGGGTTTGCGGGAAGAGCGAGCTAAGCCCGCTCTCCCCGCAGACGAGCAATCAGTCTGTTCTGGGCGGCCAAACCAGCCGCCCACATGACTGCTGGCTCTGTCACAGAGCCGGCGAGGGCTGGAGAGTTCGGGGGCCGCACGGCCCCCAGAAGGTCCAGCGTGCCCTGCTTTTGAGCTTGTCAGTCAGGGGTCTGCTTGTGAGTTGTCGCGGCGCAGAGCAACTCACAATTGCAAAAACTGGGTTTGCGGAGCACTCACTCCGCAAACCCAGTTTAAGCACCGGGCTACTTAAGCGGGTCACCCGCTTAAGAACCACTGAGTCGCAGCTGAGCCTGGTGGTTCTCACGATGATAGAAAATCAGGCTAGTGGAGGCTAGCCTGATTTTCTACCATCATGTGAATAGCCTCAGTGAGTACCACCCCACATACTACAAACAGATTTATAGCCCTGGCCATTGATAATTCAGAAAGCCCTCCCAGCCCAGCCCAACAAGGACTGCACAGGGGAGCTGCAGACAAATCCAAATACCTCTGATCCAGTAAAACGACCGGACCGGAGACATCCCTGGGAGAATGGAGAGAAAGGCAATTTACCAGGATCTTGCTGAATTAAAAACTAAAATAGCAGAAGCAAGGCATAATACAAAGGCTCTAACTGAGATCATAACCTGTACCGAGGACTCCCTCTCTGACTTGAGTTCTGACTCAGAGAATGAAATGAAGACACAAGGGGCTACAAATACATCCAGAAAGCCCAAAAGAAAACTTTCAGTGTATCTTGATGATCTCATATAATCAGATAATGAGTCTGAGGCTGAATTTTCTGGCCCCTCCATTCCTCCCTTACGAAAGCCCATGCCGGGGATGGAACCCTCACCATCAGCCACCTCCCTCCTAGATGTGGACGTCCCTACCACCAGAGAGGATCCACATGTGCTAATTCCACTGCTTACAGAGGAGACATTTCGAATGCAGGCTGACCAAGAAGAAAATTCACTACCCCATCCCCTCCCCATGTTTCCAGCTCAGAGGGAGCTTGGGCTCTCTACACGATGCCCCTCTCCCCTGAGGAACAGCATCATGCCAGCACCCAGCCTAGGACTGTCTTATGCCAGCGATCCCCACTTTGACAATTTCATTGCACAGATTGCTCCAGACAGCCTGA